>NW_025335568.1:65610159-65895711 GCF_004798865.1 Varanus komodoensis
AAGGCAAGGCAAGGCAAAAGGCAAGGCAAAAGGCAAGGCAAGGCAAGGCAAGGCAAGGCAAAAGGCAAGGCAAGGCAAGGCAAAAGGCAAGGCAAGGCAAGGCAAAAGGCAAGGCAAGGCAAAAGGCAAGGCAAAAGGCAAGGCAAAAGGCAAGGCAAGGCAAGGCAACAACTGGAAGCCCTGTCTTGCGCTGAGGCCAGTTCTGGAGAGAAGAGCTTGCTCTTACACAAAACTTCCCCCGGGGCTCCCAGCTGGTGCTTATCAGGAGGCTGAGTGCCCCGCAGGGTCTGGGACTAGCCCTGCGAATGCTGAGGTGGCTTTCTGGTTCTCACCATTAGATGAAGCCCCAGAGCAGCCCAGATCCTGGCAGATTGGCTCAGGAACAGAAGAAGAACTGTACTGCGTCAGATTCAGAGGCGCATCCAGCCCAGCATCTGTTCCCTCAATGACCAAGCAGTGGCTCCAAAAGGAAGTACAAAAGCCGGGCACGAGCGCAACTGGAGTTTTCCGGTTCTGCTCCCAGCAGGTGGTACAGAGAGGCATCATGGTGCCTCTGACTCTGGAAGCAAGTGTGATTCTGCCATCTTGATTTGTCAACGTGGCACTTCCTTTTTATCTCAGGGGGTTGATGTTCTTAGTTCTGCCAAGGAAGACCACGGTCACTGAAGACCACAAAAGGCAGAGGGAAGCACTGATCACTTCTGAGGGGTGACACATCACACTGCTGGTTGCCACGACAAAGTGTCCTCTAACCACATGGATTCTCCATTTCCCCCCTTGCAGCCCTGGCCTTTTATCCTAGCAGCACCCTTGCTCGTGATTCATAATTAAGAGGTTTTGAGGGGTGGTGGTGAGGATTTCCCCCGAAATTTCCCATGTAGGATAGTACATCTGGGCTGAGAAGGAACCCCCACCCTCCAGGTTTATGGCAGGAATGGGAAAACCTATGAAAAATGCTTTGCGTAAAAATGCTTTCGGTCTCATCTTGTATAGCAGAGCTACGGTTAAGGCCAGGGCCAATGTGGGAGAAAGGCTGATCCTACAGCTCATTCCCACTCTCACAGCACTTGCATGGAGGGGTTTCATTTGACTATGTGGAACTTCATGGCTATCATACATTACACCTGCCACGTTCAGTGTTTGCCTGCCGAAACCATCCTGATTAACATATCTGTGAGGTTGCTAGTTGCACGTTCTGTGAGTGTTCATGGACTTCCTCGCAGCTCACTTTCTAAAACTGGGCCAAGCATAAGGGGAAGTCCATGAAGGGGCAGATTCTGTGGCGTTTCATCCCAACTCTGTGGTAGGACATTGCAGTGAGGATGCTGTATAAGGGCAAATAGCACCAAACTGAGGAAGTTTGGGTTCTGCATCATGATCTAGAGAAATCTTGTATTGCTAGTTGTGTTAGTCACATGAGGATGCCTTATGAGGACAGGCCACCTTGGGTCCACCTAACAACCGGGCATGCTGGCTGTGAATGATGGAAGTTGCAGTCCAGCATATCTGAAGAGCACAAGGTTATTTTATTTTTGTATTATATTTTATGTTGTGAGCTGCCCCGAGGCTTCGGCGAATGGGGCGGCATAGAAATGTTTTAATAAATAAATAAATAAGGTTAGGAAAGGCTGATGTTCACCTGGCGCCGTTGTTATTTGTTCTTCGGCGCCAGGCCAAGACCTTTTTATTCAAACAGTATTTTAATAATCTTTAATATTTATAGTTTTTAATTGTGCAGCCAGTGTGTTTCCCAGTTTTAACTGTAATTGTATTTGTTTTATTTATTTATTGCTGTGAGCCGTCCCGAGGCTATGTAGCAAGGGGACAGCATATTAAAAACTTTAAATAAATAAATAAACAAACGGACAGACTTTAGGTAGATGGATTTGCTTTTCAGCTGAGCCCTGGAGCCAAGAATGACGTGGAGATAAAGGTGGAGATAAAACTGGTAGAAGGTGGAGATAAAACTGAGGCACAAGGTGCCTCTGAGCACATGCTTGTGCAAATGAATTTGGCTTCCGTACCAGAGCAAGAGTTGGCACACAAGCTTCTTCATGCATGAGTCATGCCTGTTTTTCTCCCCTGCTTTTGCAATTTTAGCAGCTCATTTAGAAAAAAGGGAGACTTTTCAGTTTTGCCATTGCTAAATCCATGGGGAGCTGGAAACCCTTGCTGATCTACCACAAATCAGCTAGACAATTCCCAGCAGATGCTGATTAGCATGGCCCTCCAGGGGCAGAAAGAGATGTTTGCCAGTCCTCTTACCCGACTTCCCTTTAACTCAAAGGTGCGCATCTTTTCAGCCCAACGGCTGCACATGATGCTGGACTGGGGTCAGATACGCAGCTGTGTACATCCACATACATGCCCACATCCCTGGAGGGGAAATCAGCGGGGTGAATTCAGCAGCAGTGGCATCCTTGCAGGCTGCGGAGAGGGCTTGGGTGGCCCTCCTATGGCCCCCAGGACTTTGGTTGTGCTCCCGTGCTCTGACAGAGATGCAGGAGATGAACTTGGGCCACCTACTTGAGCCCAAACAACTTCGTGTCAACACTGAAAGCCAAGGACATGGAGAGGAGTTTAAGGCACCATCCTCCATATATCTTCTGTACATTTAGACAGAAGGAAGATCCGTTCACCTCAGCTGTGTAACTTTGCATGCTGGCTGAGGCCTGATGGAAGTCGTAGGCCGTTCTCTCTGTCTAAATATGCACAGGATGACACCTTTATTCTCTCCGTCTCTCGTGCAAAGTCAACTTCTCCTAGCTTTCTTTCCAGCTGAATTAAAAATAAATGCAGGCAAACAGTTGAAAACGAGCACGGCCACCCTAGCTACCAAATAGAAATACCAAATAAAAATGTTTTAATAAATAAATAAATAAAATAATAAATAGTCCCAGCTACCAAGCAAAACCTTTGCCTCTATTCAGGGCAATGTTCTCTTGACACAGACCAGACGGAACACAGTTGGAGCAGGCTCCCGTACCTAGAAATGCGAATTTCTGATCTCCTAGGTTACCGAGCAGCTGGAGGGGAACTAACTGGACAATCAACAGCAGCAAGGCGAGGGCCGTGAAGGAGCCTGGAACACAAGCAATTAAAGAAGATGAGATTTGCTCTGAGTACCGCGTGAAAAATGGCTCTCTTCTGGCTCCCTGAAAGGACGGGAGGGACGCTTGTTGCTAATAAGGGTAGACATACTGTATCTGTCTCCCAGCTCCCATTCTGTAAAGAGGACAGGAACTGATGTGCTGGCATTGTCGGATTTTGGACAATGATTTCTCGGCTTAATGCAACCGTTGGGAAATTGCAGGCTGGAAGTTTACATGATGAGCCGGGAGTCTGGTGGATCACAATGGTGCAAGCCTGGAAGGAGATTTCTGGTTTTCTTCCTAGGCAGGCACCATTTAAGTGAAAAGCGGGTGGGGAAGGTACGTAATGTTGCCTTTCCCTACAGCCCAAGACAGACGTTACTTTAAATCTGTCTTTCGCCACTCCATCTGGTGTTCAATGTTACTTAAGACTAGGTGCAATTAGCAACTCCAGTCCAGACCTTAAAAGCTCCCCATCTTCTGCCTGCACACACAAATGGGGTGGCACCCCAATTGGGGAACATGCTCCCCAGAGAGGTCCGCCTGGCACCAACGCTTCTTTCGTTTTGGCGTCAGACAAAACCCTTTTTATTCTCCCAGTATTTTAATTGTTAACTTGTTTTATTTAGTGGTTTTATATTTTAACATTGGATGTTGTACCACTGTTACTCTTCTATTTTTATTCTATTTTATTAATCTGTTGTAAACCATCCCAAGACTTCTGTGATGGGACGGTATAGAAACGTTTTAAATAAATAAATGTCCTGATCCAATGTGGTGTCCCTTTACCTACTCTAGAGAAAGAAGTCAAAAAAGGATGTAGCTGCTAGACAGAAAATCACAGTAATCTCCAATCTGCCCCTGTTGGGGGTCATCTGCTTCAGGCAGGTGGGGGCTAGTCCTCCAGAGTGGACATGTGGCCTTTACAGAGGATAGTCCTGGGCCTGAGGAGTGGACGAGTCCAGGCCTGGTTTATAAATGAAGAACCGTAAGGATAGAGAGCAGTGAGGGCCCTGAAGCTGCCCTTCCATAGTGACAACAGGAAGGCGTGTCACTGATCACAGTCTTGCAGTCTTTCGTATTTCTACTTATATCGTAGAAATGATGGCGAAGTAATTATGCAAGCACTATACAAACTGCTGCCCCACAGCCGGTGTGGTGTAGTGGTGAAGAGCACAGGACTGGGACTCAGGCAACCTGGGTTAGCCACCTGGGTGACTTTGGACCAGTCACAGACTCTCGGTCCAACCTACCTCGCAGGGTTGTGAGGATAAGATTGGGAGGAGGTACCTTGAATTCCTTGGAAGGAAAAAAAGGTGGAATATAAATAGAATGAATAATTTTTGAGATAATGCCATTTATTTTGGTGATAATGCCATCTGCACATGGCCACCCAATTGAATTCTGCAAAGATCTAAATTCAGTTCATTAAGTGGGGATGCTGCCTGGAGAACTGCCATATCCCTTTCCATTTCCTGATACGGAAATCTAGCATCCACACTAGCAAAAAAGGGGCATTTGACTTTTAAAACCAGGCAGGTGGAAAACAAGGCACCCTGCATTTTAAAACAGCTTTAAAATTTAAAGTGACAGAAACCCTTTCTGGTCAGCCTAAGCTGGAGCAGTTAGCTAGAACAGCCCAGCGGAGATGCTTCCCTGGCCTTAAGAGTGAACATAACACAGAGAACAAGGCAGCGGAGCTTTTTGCTCTGCCTTGTAAGACCCAGTGAGAGCATGAACATTGTTAGTGTGGAAATGCCACATGTCTAGCTGGTCTATTCCTACTTTAAAGGCTGGATAGTGTGGGGGCAGGAGGGACAAGAGGGGAGCCTAGAGAGCTGAGATGGGTGGGCATCGCACCAAGAGCCCCCACATAAAAGTCCTCTGGTTTCTCAGAGTCTCCAGGCTTCTCTGGCCAGCTGACCTTTCAGAGAGCTGGGAATGTGGCTTAGGAAAACTAATGGTGTCAAAAGCCAGGGACATTCCCTCCCTGACATGCACAGACTTCTTTGTCATCCTTCCTTGAGCTCTTGTGACAGCGTCTGTTACCACTGCCACTAAGCCGAGCCTGCAGAACTTCTGACTCACCCATCCGAAAGTGTCTCATTAGCCATGTAAGGCAGCTTATCAAGGGCTTAAGTTCCCGGGATGCTTCCAGATGAGGCTGATTTTGTGCAGCAAGCTCCCTTCCTCATTTGTAGGGTCCATCCTCCTTTGCTAACCCTTGCAAGCTCTCCCAACGATTCTTCCGTGGATTTTCTTAGCACAAGACATCCATCACAGAAGGAATACTCATATAATGTCTCTTGAAGGGCAATGCTAGGAGCTTTCTTTTTGGAAGCACCCTGGACCATCTTCCCCCTGATTGGGTGGATCATAACCAATCAAAGGAAAGAGACCTTCCCAAGTGGGAATATTTACTGTCAATTGGAGGTACCTTTTCCTGCATGGGAAGCAGGAAGACCTGGGGGGAAGAGGGCGGCTGGACGGAGAATCTCCTTGCGGGCCTATTTGGCTCTTGGGTGGAGTATCTGCATTCCTGGCTTAATGAGTCGCACGCTCTCTAGGACAGCTCATCTCTTCCTTTGAACTCTTTCCGCTTTCTTCTTTTTTTGCCCAAAGTGCACTCCCTCGAGGCACCACCCTTCTTTTCATCTCTATCCAGAGCCCTCTTTCTTGGCCCTCTTTCTGACTGATCTTTCAAAGGTCAGCGTTATTTTTTCAGCATTAATACCAACACTTAAAGATTCAGCTCCACCTCAGTTGTGGGTTCAAAGCATTGGCTGGCTGAAGGGATATGCACATAGAAATGGCAATATAGTCTGTTAGAAGAACACCGAAGGAGGAGACAAAAGTTTCAAAGAGTTTCACACAGGGCTAGTGCTGAAACTCAGATCATCACCGCTTTCTGTTTGTTGATCCAGGACACAATACTGCAACACAGGGCAAATAAGTGAGTGTCCTTGACCATGTACAGGGATGTCTTTCCTTCTCATATAAAAATGGCAGGAGGACACCATATTGATGAGATTTAAGATGCTGTAGATCAATGGAAAGTTGATTCCTGGAGCTTCTCACTTTCTAGTTTAGAACACTGATTCCCATGCAACAAGATTCCTATGGGCACCCACAAAGATATATTTACTTGTAAGTTAATCATTTTCATATATGTATGTGGGTTTTGTAGGAAACGCATACAACTTTCTAGGAATTAACACAGGCTTCAACTAAAGCAGACCAAAGAAGCAACCATTTGAAGGTGGCATCCATATGCCAGCCATTCAATGATTAAATGTATTATAATGTCCTTAATCCACTTTATTATTGGAGTTGAGTGAGCATCGGTTCAATGTTGTAATACAAGGCTTTCAGCTTTCCACAGAGCAAAGAGAATCCATTTATGCTGACCATTCCTTCATTTCCATGAACCAGGTAAATAATTTAAAAGTGTGAATATTAAAAACTGTTCCTGTACAAAATATCTCTGTGCAAAAACCTACCCCCACAAAAAAAGAACCAAAGATTAGACACTGCATAAACACGTGTTTAAAAGAAGCATTAGCTTTATTGCATCACCAGCAATTAGCAGAATTAGACAGTCCATTATTACAGAGTTGTTGCGGTGTCTAGTAGACATGAAGCAAAAGGTTATCTGCATAAGACACAGCCTTAGATTCATAGATGTGACTCCAAAGTGGTAGCATTTTGTGGTGGCGTCTGGAGCAGATGTTGAAAATTCCATTTGTGTCTATGGACCCAGAAAAGTTGAGGACTCTGGTTCTAAAAGTCAGGAGCCAGTGGTGGATTCCCTTTGGCTCATTTGGAAGAGGAGAATTCAGTCGTGGGAAGAGCTTGGCCCATGTCAAAAAGGGATCCTTCCTGTGAGCTGAGTCCCTATTGCGCTCCAGCTGAATGAAGAAAGTTTGGAAAACCAGACACCCGAAGCAGGAAGGAAGTTTCAAGGCACAGTATCCCAGCAGGTGATATTCCCTAGGGCCTGCTGGAAACTCAAGATTCGGCTATCACTTTGATCTGGCAGTCCAAGGAATGTTGTCTTTGTTGCTGGTGATTTAGGGCACACTCCAATGAATTCTGAGGAGAAAAAAGTCTTACAATGCCCAGCATTCTCCAATCAGCATGGATAGCAGAGGAATTCTGGGATTTTAGAGGGTCTTTTTGCCTCAGTATGCATAGAATTGCATACTTATTTACTTAATGCCTTTATATCCTGCCTTTCTAAGACAACCTCAAAATGGCACTCATAAAATGCAGATTAAAAACAAAATCTGAATTAAAACGGAAGGTCACCAAGATATACGCTGAAATTAAATCACCAAGAATTATGCTAAAAGAAATAAATGGCGCTGAACCAAGTAAAACTCCCTTCAGGAGCACACCTTCCTGACTTGTCTGCTGGCAGAAAACAACACACAGGTAGCCAATGTAGTCTCCTGCAGGGGGTTCCAGAGCTTGAGTCCCACCACTGAAAAATGCCGTCTGTGGCTTCCCTCTCAGGTCAGGGGCGAGAGCACAAAGATCTCAAAGCACAACAGGCTCCTATGGGAGAAGGAGACACGCTGTTTCTGCCTTGCTCACAACTGATCAGCCTCAGTGGGATGACCCCGGCCGTTGGCTGCATGAAGACCCCATGGGGACTGTGGCACACAATCATCCAGAGCCTTAGGAAAAGTGGAAGGGAAAGGCTGGCCTGGGCAAAAAAGAGAGGGGGAGTGAAAAATATAATGCTCTGTCTGAAACAATTTTCTGTTTCTCAAAAAACTGGCTCAAGATCAAGCCCAAGAAACCCTGTTCCGGGCCAAGTGAGCCCCTCTCTTCCTACATTGTAGAGTGGGGCGGAATCGCTCGAAGGAATAAAAAGGGATCTTGCGTCCCTGCTTAGGCCAACAGCTGCTCCCCGAATGACGAGCGCTCGCTGTTCTGTGAATCAGTGACCAGAGACGGAGCACAAATACAGAGGAAGACAGAGGCTGCCTGGCGCCGGCAGGCCCGTTCCTCCCTCGCCATCCGTGCCCTCTTCCTTTTCGGTCTGCAGCTTGGCACGGGGTGAAAGAGAGAAGAGGGGGTGTGGCGTGGCTCCCGCTCCTTGCGGAAAATGCCTCTCCCCTTGTGGGGGCTTTTGGTGCATGAAAACAGGGGATTGTTTGCTTCTGTTTTGGAAAGACGTTGGGCTGTCTGCAGGCACGTAAGCCTGGTTCCATCCCGGGTGGAGACCTGGGACCTGAGAGAAGCCGAAGGGAGCCAGCCAGCGCAGGGCCGGATCTTGTGTGCCTGAGCAACGGGGCCTGGCCTCTATAGTGCATCTTCCCAGCGTCTTCCTAACGCCTAGCTGAGGTCCCGGCCTTTCCTGATTTTGAAATATGGTGTTTGTGACATTCCCAAATCGATTCCCTAAAAATCTGTATTCAAACAAACAAACAAACAAACAAACGCATTCCAATGGCTTCTTGTGCCTTTGCCAACATCAGTTGCAACATTTGCTTGGCTCTGCAGAGCCCAAGAGCTCAGGATCCCTTTCCAAGCCTCCCCTCAGAAGACCTTTGTTAGAATTGTGGCTCTCCATTTTATTTATTTACTGAATTTCTATGCTGCCCAATAGCCAGTATAGAATGATAACTACTTTAAAGTTCTCAGCTGCTGCCTAATGCTAGCTTAGATCATTGATCACCCTAATGGGAAAGAATCAGTAAGGGTGCTTCCAGAGAAGTCTTCATGGAATTTTACAAAGAATTTTACAAATGTTACAGTTCAGAACACTGGTGAGGGCGAGTGGGAGCCTGATGTCTGAACCTAGGCACTCTGGGTTGTTTAGGGGTTAAACAGCTTAGAGTTAACCCAATAACAAACCAAGGGCTAACTCTGAGGTTGTTTAACCCCCAAACAACCCAGTGTTTCCTGTCCTGAGAACAAGCTAACTGTGAATGGGACGAACATTGGTTATTAATTAAAAGCAGAGCAATGAGCGCACTAGAGGAAATGCAGCTGTTTACTTCCACTCATTCCTGGTATCCTACTCATCTCTGCACTAGGCCATTGTCTTCCACCTGCAATGCTCTCATGTTTTCCTACCACTTCCATCTTTTTTTTCTTTCAAGAGAAGAAGCAGGGATAGCTGTCCAATGCATTTTGGTTGGTAGTTCCAGGAGCCTTCCATCTAGAAGCACCCTAGGTCTCAAGGCAAGTTATTCAGGATCCCTGCATGAAGGATGCGCATGCCAAAACATGTGGTTGACCAGGCTTTGGTCAGCCCATGTTGATGGAACACCTTTAACTTGAGTAGGGCTGAACCTAGAGGGCCCAGGTCTTTAACGCTAAACAGCGACATCGTGCAGATTAGTGCATTAATGCAGCTGGAATAATTTAATTCACATTAAAAAAAAACCATGAATGGCCCTATTAAACTCATTAACTACTGTAACACAAACGGTTCATTTAAAAAAATCCAGCCTCCAAACAGTTGGGCTGTATCGTTATTAGGACCAACCGAAGTTCCACAAAATGACGGAGAAAGAAACAACAAAGTAAAAAGTATTGTCCAGATAGTGTGGCCCCAAAGCCTGCAGTTTCTAACTCCTAGCTTGATGAAGAGTCCCGGAGAACTCAAGAGCTTGTGCATTTGCTGGAAGTTGAGTTGATTCTCATAAAGGCATTGTCCACATGGGTGTTTGAAGTTTTTAAAACTGTGTTTTCATACTACTTTTATGCCTCATCATGGCATTTGAAAAGGTATTCTTTACAAATCTTTACATCTGTTTCCTAAAGCCTGGGAGATTTTGTACCACATGGCAAAAGTTATGCTTCACGAACATAGAAACATAAAAACAGAGTGAGTCAGAAGGGGTCTCCTGGGCCATCTAGTCTGACCTCCGGCACCAGCCAGCTTCGCTCACGACATGCGCACCATGTGGACATCCAGCCTATCCTTGAACACCTGCACTGATGGGGCCTCAACGACCTCCCGTGGAAGCCCATTCCACACCCTCGGGGTCCTGACTGTCAGGAAGTGCTTCCTGGCATCCAAATGCAACCTTGGCTCCTGTTTGCCCTAATTGCTCTGCACGCCTGTTAAAAGGAGCGTCTTTCTCATAGGAAAAAGGACCTACATCATCTTTCACAAGCAACGCATCCATTTGTGAAGGAAGTAAGAATTTGCCCTCTGCCACCCTCTGTACTTGCTAACAGGAGCAAAGGACAAATCTATCAATTTCTGTTCCCTTCTGCCTTATATTTTTCCAATCTTATGGTTGGTTCATCTTAAACAATGAGATTTTTTGCCCAATTTTCACTTTGTTCCTAACTTTGAAACTTTTTAAAATGTGTATGAAGATTCATAAGTATTTGAGCAAATTTCTCCCATTAGAAGCATTTTGACTTATATCTATATCTCTCCATCAGCTCCATCTGCGTCTGCATCTCCATCTTCATCTATCTCTATTACAAGCAGAATTCCTAATATACCACATATCTCCAAACAGGTTTCCTAATTTAATGTATATCTGATCATTATGCTCTCTAATGGGCTCATCTTTGTATGCACTTTTCGATGGGAGAATGCCATTGCAGAATTTTGAGAAGTGCACATTTTGAAGGGTAACTGAGATTTGGTGCATATAGAAATTCCATAATATAGAATTATGTTGTATTGAAATGTAAACAGAATGAACTTCTCCCACCTGCTTTGCTAGAACCAATAGCTAGTTTGACCATCTCCAATAGGCATTTTTCCAACTTAGAAGTCTTATGATTTTGTATTTCATTAAAAAAATGCCCTTGAATATATATGGCCTTGATCCAAAGCCAATTAAGTCCCACCAAATTAACGTCAGTTGACTACCAAGGATGCTGCTTAGGACCTTGAGTATATTTAACCTCCAGTGCGCCTTCGAACTTTGATCAAGCAAGCAAAAACTTAGTGAATTCCCACAGATGGAAACCAAAGCAAAATAAATTCATACCACAAGTTAGATGCACACTTTCTACCACAGGAATCACTGACCCTTGAAACAATCCATCAGTGGTCATGGCAGCTTGCTCACATACATGTTTTTAAGGACAAAATTCTGGTTCCACCCAGAACCATTTGACTGGTCTGGTAGCGCCCAAACTGTCTCCAGACCAGAGTTAGCAGTTGTGCTAGGAGAGGACATTTGATCTCCATTATCAGCCTCACACAGCTCTCTGCGCATCTCTTGCTACTTCACTCTAGAAGTAAGTCAGGCTCAGTCTTGATGTCAGTTTAGACAAAAGGAAGGCCTGCAACTTTTGTAGGCTTTTCTTCTATCTAAGCCTGCACAGGACTACACTTTCAGTCAATCCACAGAGTGCCCCTTTTCAGGGGAGTATATGATTTTAGGCATGGCAGCTTCCTGGTTTCCGTTGGCCTGGGGAAAGAACTGCAGACCCACACTAGCAGACCATCTCAACAGTCCAGGACCTGAGAAAGACCAGCTTCTATGCTGGAGGTTCTTTCTAAAGAGCTGTCCAGTGGTTGTCACCGACTGCTGTATTAGGCCTGTCCTTGCTCTTGTTAGCGTTAATTCCTGATCAGCTTGACTGAAAGTAATTTACAAGGTATGAATGCTGGAGTTCCCCATGTTCTCATTCAATGGCTAAGATGGGGTGCTGAACCTCATTGAGTTCAAGGGCTGGAAGTCCAATCTAGAATCACTCTCACCGCTGGCATGGGCAGGCCCAAAGGAAAAGGGGATGAGACCCAAATACCAAAAAGTACTACTGTATTTAAGCTTAAAACTCTTTGCAGAACAATTTTGATTGTTTAGAATGGGGGAAAGGGCAGAAAAGCTGGGAAAGCATCAAACCATCAGTGACCTGGGGTGGACTCGGAGAAGAGGGTGGCCATGGAGGAGGGCCACCTTGGGTTTGGCCCCCAGGCTGGTGGTTCTGCACCTCTCAACATAGAAACAGAGCGAGTCAGAAGGGACGTCCCAGGCCATCTAGTCTGACCCCGGCTCCAGCTGGCTCCACTCACGACATGCCTACCACGTGCATGACTAGCCCATGGAGCATGGTAGGTGAGAATCGTTCAGATCAGTAGCTATAGCATGGGTGCTTCCCACATCATCCCCACAGAATGGTACCTCTTCAGCTAACTCCCATCTCTCCACACAGACCTGGCTCTGAGTCAGGGAGGTGGGCCTGCTAGACATGGTTGCCTATCACTTCCTTCCACCCTAGCCATCCCCAGAAGAATGATGGTCCAACAGCTTTGGGAAGCCCACCCATCCCTCATCCCTGTGCCAAAGGATGTTGCCATTTGGTGCAGCCTATATGAAGTTGGCCACATCTTCCTATAATATAATCAAGTTTTAACAGACCAGATGATTCTTCATTACTCCAATTCAAGCTGTTGTTTTAAAGTTCTCAGCCTCTTAAAAAATAGGTTGAGTCCAGATTTAGTCATTCTTGGAGCAGACCCACGAAAAGCAGCAGGGCTTAAGTGAGCCATGACTAAATGTTCCCGTTGATATTTCAGTGGGTCTACTCAAGCTATGAAGAAATCTGGATCAAATGCAAGGTTTACCTAGCAGGGGGTTTATCTGATCCGTGGATGATACTGTGGTGTGTGGTGAGGAGGGGTGAAGAAAGGACAGTATATTTTTCTGTATCTTTAAAAAGGAAGATCACTTGTTTTCTCACTGGCGTACAGGGGGTTCAAACGCAGGGCACGATTCATGTCTCTGCTTCTAGCAGAGCTTTCTGTCCAACCGGAATTTTGAAATACGGTGCACATTGCAATCCCCTCCTCTCTCTTTCTTTCTTTTTCCCTTTTGGGGAAGAAACGAAACCAAGTTTAAATATAACTTGATATTTCCAAAAGGAAAGTTTTCATTTACAGCAAGCTGGGGATCCACCCGGTTTTGTTTTGTGTTTAAAGATTCTTTCCTGTTTCCTGCCTCACACCCCCACTTATCAAAGATTTTCAACTGCAAATTAAAAACAACCAGGCATACATGGAAAGAACGGATATTCTGAATATAGGAAGAGGATGAAGAGGGACTTGGTAAAAAGGCAGCATCATTCAAAGTCAGTAATAGCTGCTTTGGGAGGAGGTTAAATGCTAAAGGGGCCCATGAGTGTTTGACCTGTGCCTGCTGAATATGGAAGTGTGAAGAGGGATTTTGGAGGAGCGCTCTGATTGCAGGAACCCAACTGAGGTGCTCTTCAGACTTTGCACTCAATGCTCGGAGGGTGACTGGGTGCACGGGGACCCAGGAGGCAGGGCTCACCTGTGTGTTCACGCCACATGCCCTCTCGCCCTACATTCAGACAGGCTAATGGAGCCAAACTAATGGTACACTTTCACTGAAGGCAATAAATGACCCCAAACCCAAGAAGCTTCATTCTAGACTAATGCTAGCCGAGGTACGTGGCAGGGCTCACACGTGTTAGCTCACCTGAGTTTCCTTTCATGCCATGCTTCTGTTTCGCCTCCCCGCTGCCCCCAGCTGTATACAAAGGGTTAAATAGGCCATGGGATTGCAAGGTGCTCTGAACTGCAACTTATAAAATAAACCCATTATTGGATGCAACTGACAGCCTGTGCCTGTCAGAATGAGGTGGAACTCCAGCCAGTTCTGTGGCCAAGAAACCAAGGATGGCTGGCCATTGGACTGCACCCGCAGAATCCCAAAAACAAGACGCTACCTTCTGTCCTCAGTGCCTTCCATCCTTTCCATTCTGCCAGGGCCAGCAGAGTGAGGGGCAGGGCAGCCATGTGTGCTAACTTGCGGTGGGAAGTCCTCTGTTTTGAAGGCACTCTGTCTGAAGGAGAATCAAGTCCAAGTCTGGTATAATGAAGAAGATAGAGAGCCCACTATCGGGCCTATGCTGTGGCGGTGAAGGCGGCGAAAAAGAAGTTTTTTTCCGCTTCCATTGCCTCCTCACAATGCCGTCCGGCGGAGCTTTTTCGAGTGGTGCAAGGCCTGGTTCGCCCGGGTCCTAAGGAAGATCCGATGCCACCCTCAAAGGCCCGCTGTGACGACTTTGCCAGGCATTTCAGGGAGAAAATCGCTCAGATTCGTCACGAGCTGGACTCCACTAATGAATCGGAGGTCTCCGAGGAGTCACCAATGCTACCGTCTGGTCCAAAATTATTGGAGGAATTTCAATTATTGCGGCCCGATGATGTGGACAAGGTGCTTGGACGAGTACGTCCCACCACTTGCCTATTGGATCCTTGCCCGTCTTGGTTAATAAATAACTCCAAGCACGGGATTGGGACCTGGATCTTGGAAGTGGTTAACGCTTCTCTGAGGGAGGGTCGAGTGCCTGCCCCTTTAAAGGAGGCGGTAATACGACCGGTCCTGAAGAAAGCGTCACTGGATCCAGAGATGGCCACTAACTATAGACCTGTGGCCAACATCCCGTTTCTGGGCAAGGTGTTGGAGCGAGTGGTGGCGGGACAACTCCAAGCACTCTTGGATGAAACTGATTATCTGGATCCTTTTTAGTCCGGCTTCAGACCCGGGTACAGTACTGAATCTGCCTTGGTCGCCCTGTATGATGACCTGTGCAGGGAGAAGGACAGGGGGAGTACATCCCTGTTGGTTCTTCTGGACCTCTCGGCGGCTTTCGATACCATCGACCATGGTATCCTTCTGGATAGACTTGTGGGATTGGGGGTTGGAGGCACTGCTCTGCAGTGGTTCCGCTCCTATCTCAACGGTCGATTCCAGAAGGTAGTGCTGGGGGACCATGTCTCTACGTCATGGCAGCTATGCCATGGAGTACCACAGGGCTCCATTCTATCCCCTCTGCTATTTAACATCTATATGAAACCACTGGGAGAGGTCATCAGGAGGTGTGGGCTGCGGAATCATCAATACGCTGATGATACCCAGCTTTACCTCTCATTTTCCACTAATCCAGGTGAGGCAGTGGCTGTGCTGAACCAGTGCTTGGCCGAGGTAATGGAATGGATGAGGGCAAATCAACTGAAACTCAACCCAGACAAGACGGAGGTCCTGTTGGTTGGCGGATCGGGTTTCGGAGAGGGTGGATTTGACCTGGTCCTGAATGGTGCAACACTCCCTCTTAGGGATAAGGTCCGCAGCTTAGGAGTACTCCTCGACCCGGAGCTTTCTTTGGAAGCTCAGGTGACAGCGGTGGCGAGGAACGCCTTCCTTCAGCTTCGGCTGATTAATCAGCTGCGCCCCTACCTGGAGTACGACTGCCTGGCGACGGTGACACACGCGCTGGTGACTTCCCGCCTAGACTTCTGTAACGCGCTTTACGTGGGGCTTCCCCTGAAGACAGTCCGAACACTTCAATTGGTGCAAAATAGAGCTGCCAGGTTGCTGACGGGGACGGGGCGTTATGCTCACATGACTCCAGTCCTCTGTCAGCTTCACTGGCTTCCCATTGAAGCCCGGGCCCAATTCAAGGTGTTGATTATGACCTACAAAGCCCTAAACGGCTTGGGTCCTGGCTACCTGAACGAGCGCTTACGTCCGTATATGCCCGACCGCCCTTTGAGATCTGCGGGAGAGTCCCTTCTCCGGGAACCCTCCATGAAAGAAATTAGGAGAGTAAGTACTCGGAGGAGGGCTTTCTCTGCGGTGGCACCCAACCTTTGGAATTCACTCCCCAAAGAGGTCCGCCTGGCACCGTCGTTACTGGTTTTTCGGCGCCAGGTAAAGACCTTTTTATTTAAACATCATTTCAATTGTTAAAACATATGATCTGGCCGGGGCAACTTCTTCTTCCTTCTCTTTCTCCTCCTATATTTTTATTTACTTAATTTATACTGATAATTTTAATCTTATATTTGTAAATCAATGTATTTTTTGTATTTTGTATTTAATGGTAATTTATTATGTGCTATTGTATTTCATTGTATTTTATTGTGTTGTAAGCTGCCCCGAGGTTTCGGCAAGGGGCGGCATAGAAATGTTATAATAATAATAATAATAATAATAATAATAATAATAATAATAATAGATAGAAGAAGATGATAGATAGATAGATAGATAGATAGATAGATAGATAGGAGATGGATGGATGGATGGATAGATAGGGCGGAGGAGAAGGGCGGAGGAGGAGGAGCCAACCTTGAGTTTGTCCACCAAGAATGAGTTAACACATTGAGTGAGCACCCCACCCCTCACCTGGTCACAATTTCCAGGTGTGTAGCATTTCTTTGTAAAATAACAAAAATTATTCCCAAATCAGAATCTATACGTATAAATTACTGTGTGAAAATCTAATGCAAAACAGTGCCTATTTTGGTTCTGCATTTCCACTGTGTGAGGACAAGTTTGCCAGTAGTCGAGTTTGTGAGCTGGCTGCCTCAGACAGCTGATTTTGAAAAGGAAAATTTATCATGGAACAGTAGAGTTGGAAGGGGCCATGAAGGCCATCAAGTCCAGCCCCCTGCTGTTGCAGGACACCAATTTACCCCATCCCACCCAGATGGCTGTCCAGTTTCTTCTTGAATGTCTCTAGTGTGGGAGAGCCCACTACCTCTCTAGGCAGCTGGTTCCACTGTTGTATTGCTCTGACAGTGAGGAAGCTTTTCCTGTATTTCATTTCCATGCAATTCTATTCAAATTTAGACAGAAGAAATGCTTACAACATCCCAAATTATCTAGCCCACCAGGCAAGACTTTTATTCTGTCTAAACATGCATAGGATTGTTTTTGTAATTCTTGATGCCCATAGTTTACTGTTGTATTTTTACTCCCAGGAAAATACATTCGTGCGATTTATCTGTCTCTGGTGTCAAAATAATTTGGCCAGTTTGGGGTGTGATGCACCTTGACTTGAGGAATAGTGCCATTTCATATTCTTCCTCAATCAGCAACATGTCTCGGGTTAGCTATGCATTACACATCCCTTCTCTCCAGTATGAAGCATTTTTGCTGACAGCCCATAAAAGTTTTCTTAAGTGCTCCACTAAGCACAGAACTGGTGCCATGCTGAGAATCAAATCCCCTTTCTTCTAATCCAAAGAAAATTCCACTAACTGAAGATCCGGGTTGTGTAGGTTCCAAACGTGTGGAAAAGTAGCAGTGAAAACTGATAGTCAGTATGGTGCTAAATGCATTTTTAAAATCATATTCTCATCTCTTTTTTAAAAACAATGACAGAAGGTTTTAACAGAAGGAACATGTGTGATAACATTTCCCCTGCCCCCTGCCCCATCTTTGTCCCTAACTTTTAATTTTTTTCCCTAGTGCTTCCAGTAGTTTGAAATCAGAGGCATGGCTTGCAAGAAAAGTTTATTTCATTAATTTATCAGGTTTATAGCCCACCTTTTTTCTTACCAAGAACTCAAGGAGGCTGCCATCCTCCTCCTCCTTCTCTCGGTCTTATCCCAACAACAGTCCTGTGAAGTAGGCTGGACTGAAAATCTGTAGAGTCAAAGGCACCCAGTTGGCTCCATGGTTGTTGGTTGATCGCACACATACACATTTCACCCTATATCCTTTCTCTATAACAAGCAGTTCTTCCCAGAGAGTCAAAGAAGTGTTTCACACTGTTTTTCTGCACTCACAGCAAATCTGTTGAATACAGGGATTCTAGAAAATGGCAAGAAAGCAGGGCACATCTTTGCCTGTTCCGAACAAAACTGTTATTCGAATTTTGCAAGCAAATAATTTCTGGCAGCCAAAAAATTGCAGGAGGGAAGCACAGAAAGGAGAAGGTGAACTTGGGCAGAGAGGTCAAGCTTTGTCCCACATGTTCTGTTTTTGAAACAAAAAAGACACTATACTTCACTTTGATTTTGAGGATTCTTTTTTTACAGGTCATTTATCATGCACTTGTAATTACCTGCTCATGGTTGTTTTGCAAGTTCACAAACATTAGTCACCTAGAAGCAACCCTAATGGGTTTGGATCTTGTTCAGGATCACAGACTTATTTTAAGTTCTAGTTCATGATGTTTCAAAGTTGGTGGAGTCAGGCAGACTCTGCCTTCCAAACTAGCCCATGTTTTATTTAGAGAAACCTTTTCCGCAGAGCCCATTTCCCAGGCCAAAGGCAGTGGCTCTTGCCCTCCCGGTCAAATCCAACAGTTCTTTCATTTTGTCACCTTCAATTCATCTACGAGTTTGTGTGAAAAGGGATTTTCCTTCAAGGAAACTAAAGGACTAGAATTGGGAGGTGGGGTATTACTTCCCTTCTCATCTGTCCTTTGGTACTGCGTATGTACATTGAGTGAAAATCAAGAGAAATGTGCTACATAAAGTAGATATGAAGACCTTTCAGAAATTATCTTATTCTCACTCAGCTCGTTACAAGACATGAAAAAGGTGAACAAATCTAAGCATGGTTATTTACATCTGCCAGCAACAACCAAACTGTCAGTCATGTTTTCTGTCTGTCAAAAAGCTGAGCATCTCATTGGATTTCCTAAATGGGGGTCACTTTGAAGTTATTTGGATTCAGCTAGCAGAGCAACTGTTTGCAAGCAGAGAAAATTGTAGAGATGATGAGCAATCGGCAAAACCAGAGCTTGCTGAATTTCTCCAAATTCCAGCTTGATGCTCATTCTTCCTTGACGGTTTTTTCCTTTTTAAATGAAAATCTGAGCTTATTTTTCCAGAGGTACGGACTGTACACACGGTGTTAGATTCATTCTTGTTTGGTTCACAAATTTTATTGCAAAGTGGGAAGTGCACAGACTTGGACTACAGATTGTATTTAAGTCCTACATTCAGGACCGGAATTTGTGAACTGCATAAATGGTGGTCAAAAACAATCTGAAGGGAATGTCTGACACATTCATAGAACATTAACACTCTGGATGTATTAGGGTAATGTGTTTGATTGACATACTGTGGATATTCATTAAAAGCTTATGCAAACATTGCACACTTGTACAAAAAATTGGTACTTGCTGCTAAATAATGTTACTTCAGCTGTTGCTGTTTGCATTAAATCCAGGAAAAAATAAACAGGCATATGACAGCTCCAATTAAATCAGTGGAAGAGCTACAATTGCCAGTTGCCCAGGAAAAAATGGCGGGGGGGGGGGGGGAGACAGAGAAAAAAGGCCTAGAAGCAGCAACTGAAGATATTTTTGTTATTGTTTATTGCAAATTATGCTTTACCATCAAATCCTCAGCCTATTGTATTATTGAAGGAGGCCATTTGTTCTACTATTGTAATATTAGTCTGTCGGAAGGGTACAAAGAATCTTCATCTTTGTATTAAGTTCCAAGAAGTAGGTAAATAATTGAGAAAAATACACAAGTAAATACTAAAGAACTTTCCATCATAAAGTTTACCTCTTCCCCAAAAGAGGCCCCCAATGGGCATTGCCAAAACACTGCAGCCTTTCCTCGTGAGGCAATGACTTCAGCCCGTTGATCATTTTGGATTACTTTTTCTGTGCATTGCCCAGCTCTACAAAACCCTTTCTGTTGTGCCGCAACCAGAATTGTTCATAGCCCTGTACTCTTGTGATTTATACAAGGACAGTATAATCATTGCAGATTTATTTTCGACTGCTTTATCTTTTTTCACAGCTACTACACACTGGTTCAAGGTTTTCATGGAGCAATTCTGCACAACTCCAGAATCCCTTTGTGCTCAGTTGCCTTATTGCTAGTTCAGACCCCATCACTATGCAGCTGTCTGGGCCAGTGATGCAGTAGCGCCCCTGAGCTGAACAAAGTTAAAGGAATCATTTCAGTTTAAAATGCTGCAACTCCACAATGGATTGCTTTAAATTCCAAAACCAGGACAATGCCACTTCCTCTGTCCCATTTTGACAGTTCTGTGCCCATATCAGGGGCAGGACTGAGACAAACTGGATGCAACCAATCCAAGCAATGAGAAAAGATCTGGCTGGTGTGTTCTGTCTGCCCTTAAGACACAGGAAAACTGGGGACAATTGTTTACCATAATATACAAGGGCTGGATGGATCTGAGCTCCTTCCAAGACCAAGCGAAGGTACAAGAATGACCTCAGGTACCATGGACTGAA
Organism: Varanus komodoensis; assembly: GCF_004798865.1. NCBI lineage: Eukaryota > Metazoa > Chordata > Lepidosauria > Squamata > Varanidae > Varanus > Varanus komodoensis. Next base: position 65,630,223 of record NW_025335568.1, read on the forward strand.
TGTGGGAATTTCTGCATGCAAACAACCTGTGACACTGAGGCAGGGACCATCTCTTGGAAACATTTTCTGACCTGAAGCTTCATCTTGATTAATTTCCGGATTCCTGAAAGGTTCTGAGTAGCCATTTCTGCCTCTGGAATTATAAGAACTAGGTGGATGGCAACCAGGAGACTTGGCATGACCCAGCAAGAGTAAACATGGCACATTTAGCCCTATGACTGTAGGAATCCAAGTGGAAAGCTGCACCAAGCGCACATTCAGTATAATAATGGTTCTTCTGATGCAGTGGAAACTAGCCAAAATAAACTTGGTTCTATGTACAACCATATAAATATGTATGTATTTTATAAACCTGGTTTGCCACATCATTGTTAATGAACATACATTTTCCTGTGGAAGTTTGTTAAGCATTTCAAATTTCACCTGCAGTTTATCATGAAAGTAGAAGGTATTGTTCAAACACACATTTTGTTGGAAAGATCTGATGTTTTTGTCACAATATTTATTAATAGTTTATTAACTGCTTATCTTTATATTTACTGGGTTGGATGCAGTCTTAGTTATGCTTAGAATAAACCCGTTTAAATCAATAGGACTTATGTTAGTGCTGGCTTATGTTCCATTGATTTGATGGGTTGACTTTAAGTTCAACTAAGTCTGAGTTCTAAAGGATATGATATGAAAGGACTGTTCAAGTATATTTAATAATAATGTTATGTATTAACTTATTTCACAATGTTATTAATTTATTTCATTTAATAAAATAAATTTATTTTGTTGAATATATTTGGATGAATATTGTATCAATGTAATCTTGAAAATAAATCTATTATATTCAAAGCATGTTTAAAGCCAATTGCTTGGGGAATTTGTGGGCTCTCCCACACTGGAGGTGTGCAAGATACCACTGGACAGGCATCTGTTAAAGATGCTTGAACTCGGAGCCCTGTGTTGAGCAAGAAGTATGGTGTCATTGGGCTTTTCCAACTTTATTATTTTGTGAGTCTATGATCACCTCAAGTTTACAGTCTCAGTGTGATCTTATAGGGGCAATATAGAGCATTAACAGTGAAAAGGATCTGTACAGCTATTCCCTGGTTTCTTTCCTTAAAGGTTTTCCAAATTAAAAAAGATGGAAAACAAGAGAGGATCACAAGTTGATGTTGATGATATCCGAACCTCCCTAAGAAAGGGAGGGGGTTAAAAGTCCCATCTGGCAGTATCTACACATTGACCATCAGAAAATATATTTGCTGATCAGGTTACACCCATCATTGACTAAAGGGGCTTCCCATCATGCAATGGAACTTGCCTTTCCTCACCTCCCCTGTAGCCCTCCCTGCCATTTCCCAGAACTCATTCAGAGGAGCCTCTAAACTCTGGAGTACATTTTGCAGGGACTGCAGGATGGAGAGGAAATCTCTTTCAGGAGATGCTGTTCTGATACTAAGAGTGCTACAGGCTGGGAAATACATAATGGGTTTCCAAAGCCAACTTGGCAAAAATGGTGAGTCAACAAACATCAGACTATGAAACAAGAATAAACACTGCTTATTTTGTGGATTAAATCAAAGTTTTCCATGCTGCCAAATCAACCAGAATTTGGAGTTAGTCATCAATAACAGATTTTAGCATATTGTCTCAAGAGCAGGATTTCAATGCCCCTCAAAGTTAGAATATATAGGGACTGTTTTTATGTTGGGCCTGTGTAAAGTTTGTTAACCATAGTTTGTTTCCTTAAGTAAGGTTAAATAATATATCTGAGTAGCTCAATTATACTTAAGAATTGGTGGCAAAGTCTTGGTAGGTTTCCCATTAAGTCCGTTAGTCTGGTGGGCATGGGAGACAGGGCCTTTTGGTAGGGGCCTATGTTTGTAGAACATCTTCCCTGGGAAGATACATAGGGCCCTGACTTTGATAACTTCAATAAAATTAAAGGGCTTTTAATCTGTAATGTTCTGTAACTCTTGCTGCCTTAATGTTATAATGTTTTAATGTGATAGTTTTCAATTGTGGCTTTATTGGGTTTTGTTGTATTGTGTCCTGATGGTGGCATATAAATTTTGAATTAATTTGCTAATTAATGTTGGCTTGCATTAATTTGCACTGAGCCGATTATGAGCAGGGCAACTTAGAGAAGTTTTTCTCCAGCTTTTTAGCTTGTAGCATGACAAGCAGGTTTCACTGGTGTCTCCTCTGTAATGCCCTTGGAGCAGAGCTTAGCTTGGCAAATTAAACAGCAATTTGGGCATACAATTCCCAGCAACCTAAATCATAGTTTTATCAGCTGAGAACAAACCAAGGGACTGCAGACTCTTCCACTGTCTCTTCAATCCCCTTCTCTTTTGCTCAGTGCTCATATCCTGGTTTAATTAAAGTGCAGTTCACTACTCCCTGCTCAAAACAGAGAACTATGGCTTAACATCAGTTTACTAAGCAGTATCTTCATCCAGCTTAAAACTATGGGTTAAGATTCCAACTAGTAAACTGACATTAAACTACAGTTTCCTGTCTTGGACATGGTGGCTCATAATGGTTTAATTAAACCAGGAAGAAAGCACCAAAGAAGCGTGGAGCAGAAACTGGGGAAGAAGCACACAATTTCATCAGTTATTCTTGGCACCTCAACTGATTCACCAAGCTGAAAATTGTACTTCTGAACCCATCGTATATGATTTTACATTAAACCAAAGCTTTAATTGCTCAGTCTACTGATCAAATGTACTAATTTCAGAGTCCTACAGGGCAACCAGGGATGTGATGGGAAGCTAGGTTCTCTCTCTCCGTCCAGAGAGTTTTATATTGTTCTAAATGAGCATAAAAAGAAGAGAGGTAGGCATCCATGCTTCTAGAAAAGAACTAACCTCTTATTTTTTGTGTTCATGGCAATCAAACAAGTTCTCTAAGACCGCATAACCTTTTGTGAAGATGTAGAGCTGCCCAATTCATTATTTTCCTGTTCTAAAAGAACATTTGGTATCTACTCAAGATTTTAAATAAAAGATTATTTATACAAGCCACATCCTGATGAAGTACAATTTCCTTTAGGGAAAGGGCATAGCCATTGTGCATTTCTGGGTTCTCTCAGAAATGTTTATAACGTTGTCAAAGCAAAGCCCTCATATATTCCACTGGGCGTCTTCAGCTGTTTTCAACAATCAAGACTTTTCTGAAGTACATGGAGTTGCCACTCCATGACCCCGGAGTGCTCGCCTTGACCTTAATTGTGCCAGTCTCAGGCAAATGGTTCACGCTGGGAGCCACTTTTCCCAGGTGTGTGCGGCTGTTCAAAAATAAGACTTTAGATCAGCCCCATCTTGCAAATGATGGAGGAGGGTGAGCAATGGGACTAAAAGGGGTATTAAGGACAGTGGTAGCAAATTCTCTGCCAGCCAAGGCTCACACAGGACTTTCTGATTGGCAGAGATGGGGGCATTATCCGCCACCACCCACTTGGACTTTGCTGCTCCCTCTGAGCTTAGCTGCAGGACTTATTCTCCCGTGAGTCCGACCATACCTTAAGCCCTTCAGGGGAAGCTCTTCCTTTGGTTCTCTCTCCTTCATGGTACACTTGGAGAGTGCATGGGTCAGGGCCTCCTTGGTGGTTGCCCCAAGGCTCTGAAGATTGGTTGGGCCAACTCTGTTGATGTAGTTTTTCCTGCTGTTTTAATGTTGGCAATGTATATAATTTTAATATAGCAGGTTTTTTGTTTTTAAACTTTTGTATATATCTGTTACTGTTAAATTGCTTAGTCTTTAATGTTGCAGGCCATCTTGAGTTCGAGTATTAGGAAAAAGCAGAATATAAACAAATACAATAATAATGATAAGCAGTTTATTGCTCAAGTAGCATGCACTAGGTTCTCATTTATTGCAAAGTTCTGCAGCATTTTATGCAGGCAGTGCTAGAAAACATTTTGCTCTTCCTTTCTGAATTATCCAATCAGGGATCTTTTCACTATTAGAAATTAGATCTTGACTCAAGTACACAGGAAAATGTAGAATTACATGGAAGGGGAAAGGTTCTTTTGGGGGCCAATTTCATATTGTAGAAAGGCAATATGCGAAGAGCAATATGAAGGAAATCATGAATATATGTTATGTATATAGGTAGCAATGAAGATTGGGATCAGCTGCAAAACTGCATATCTGATCATCTGAAAATTCTGACTGAGCTAAAGAGATACCCATATTGCATTAGGAACAAATATAGCATCCCTGAGGGGTCGGAGGGAAGGGCCTAAAGAGGTTGAAGAATTCTTGATGGTCATTGTCCTCTCTTCTCTTGTCTCTTTCTTCATTCATCTTTCTTAATTATGCAGGCACACCTTTGCTTTTCAAACTTGCCAGTCGCCACCCACTGCAAAAAGCCAAACCAGAAAGAAGTCTGCAAAACTGGGAAGTCTTCTGCATTTGATTATGAAAATAAAAGTTCAGCATCTTTGTGTTTACCACAAAGGATTCCGGATGGATTTGGAAGTAATCATTGCACGGGGCTAGCATACAGCCCAGCATTATCCGGATAAAGGGGGAGACATATGCTGTCGGCTTTCGGTAGGAACAGTAGCAGCTTCGAGACATTTCGGAAACAAATGCCACAGTTCCACACCCAATTTAAACTACGGTATGCGCATTCGGCTCTGAGGTTCACCCCTATGGAGGCTTACCCAAATTGCAGCTGGAATGACATCAATTTTATGCTTAGAAACACACCAGCACCAGGGCTGGCTTTTGAAGAGCCCTTGGGTAAAACATACCCCGTGCCCCTTTCCTCCATCAATCCCCCTTTCTGCAAGCAATGATTTCCCTGGAATTTTGCAGCATTTGACAGCTCATTTTGACAGTTGTCCAAAGCCTCAGCAGGATAGTGGTGGAAGAGGAGGTGAAATCTGCTTCTCCTGACCCACCTTCCTTGGCAGGGTCAGTGGATGGGTGTGCGTGACTGCTGGACTTTGCCAGCACCCAGCCCTCCCCAATTATCCAGATGGCTCTATTTTGACCCCATGCTTTTCAACATCTACATGAAACCACTGGGAGAGGTCATTAGCAGGTTTGGGCTGCGGTGTCACCAGTATGCTGATGACACCCAGTTCTACCTCTCGTTTACATCTACTCCAGGTGAGGTGGTGGCTGTGCCAAACCAGTGCCTGGCGGAGGTAATGGGCTGGATGAGGGCCAATAAATTGAGCCTCAGTCCAGATAAGATGGAAGTCCTGTTGGTGGGTGGATCATGGTTTCAGGTAAGTGACTTTGTCCTGGATGGGAAAGCACTCCCTCTAAAGGACAGAGTCTGCAGCTTGGGAGTGCTCCTTGACCCAGAGCTGTCACTGGAATCTCAGGTGGCGGCGGTGGCAAGGAGTGTTTTCCTACAGCTTCAGCTGATCCACCAGCTGCGCCCTTACCTGGACAAGCACTGCCTAGCAATGGTGATTCATGCTCTGGTAATCTACCAGTTGGATTACTGTAATGCGCTCAATGTGGGGCTGCGCTTGAAAACAGTCCAGATACTTCAGCTGTTGCAGAACAGAGCTGCCAGGTTGCTGATGGGGCTGGTCATTATTCTCATATAAAGCCGGTCCTCTACCAGCTGCATTGGCTTCCAGTTGAAGTCCAGGCTCAATTCAAGGTGCTGGTTTTAATCTATAAAGCCCTGCATGGCTTGGGATCAGGATACCTGAAGGAGCGCCTTTTCCCTTGCATGCCCTCATGCCCCTTAAGATCTGCAAGAGAGGCTCTGCTCTGGGAGCCCTCTTTAAAGGAGATAAAAAGAACAACTACCTGGAGCAGGGCCTTCTCTGCGGTGGCGCCCAGATTATGGAATGCGCTCCCTGGAGAGGTGTGCCTGGCACCGAGTTTATATTCTTTTTGGTGCCAGGTTAAAACCTTTTTATTCTCTCAGTATTTTAATTGTTAACTTGCTTTAGTTAGGTTTATATTTTAACACTGGATGCTGGGCAACTGTTATTTTTATTTCTATTAATTTGTTGTAAACAGTCCCGAAACATCTAAGAATGGGACAGTTTAGAAATTTTTTAAATAAATAAATAAATATCTGCACCACGGCTAGTGACAGCCCTCCCACCGATGCCCAAGAGACATTCTGGAGCCATCATTAAGAGTTTGCCACCTTTTTGTCAGACCTAGAGACATGCAAATGTCTTCATTAGTATATATTGACCAAGTACACTCTTACGGCTTCCTGATATATGTAATCTTGCCCACTCAATGTCCTTGTGAATGTCAGCTGTCATATAGAAACACAGAAACAGAGCAAGTCAGAAGGGGTCCCCCGGGTCATCTAGTCTGACCCCCGGCTCCAGCCAGCTCCGCTCATGACGTGCCTACCATATTTTAAGAGACTGATGATGCAAGACTGCATATAGAATAAATGTGAACAGTGGCAGCTCTCGCTTGCCATGCCATAAACTGTGAAGCACTGGCAGAGGGAAAGTAGTGGCAGAACAGAGACAGCACAAGAGGTTGAGCTTAAGATCTCCTTAGCAATATAATCCTCTTAATTTCTGTTGTTGAACTGATGTTTCTCACTGTCTTGCACTGTTTGATGCTTCCTCAAGCCTCCTTGATTTTAAGGCACCTCCACTTTCATGGTTCATTTTCAGAGTCACTGCTGTGGCTTGTGACAGCAGTTAAAACACCCCGAGAACCTGATTGAATGGGATGGAGTAAATGAGGGGACACTGCATTTATTCCCCTATTTGGGCCATCCTGTTGTGATACCTCTGATGTGTTTTTTAAAATTTCTCTGAGAAATATGTGATTTCTGAATTTTCATTTTAAACAGGGGAATAAATACAGAATTCAAGGCTGGGAAGTAAATGGAGGAGAAATACACATTTTCCCTCCATTTACTTCCCAGTGACAACAGAAATATGGGAAGCCCCAGTGTGTAGATCCTTTTGGTTGGGAACTTCTGCAGGCCAAACCATTGAGCAATGGGCTTTTCTGCACATGTTCTGCCTGATAATGGCTCTTTAAACAACACAGGAGTCACCTGAAAATGCAGTATCTCATCTTCGCCATGGCAATGCCCAACAGGGGTGCAGAACTTCCTGCTTGGAGAACAAAGTGGCCATCTTGGCTCCCTCTCTAGCTGACTGGGATTTCTCAAATGGCCATGTGCTCTTCCCAGTTCCCTGCCCCTTTCCTTCACCCACGGATTGCTAGAAGGTTTACTGGTTTCTTCATGTTTTTTCCCCTCATTCTACAATGCCATCTAATTTTAAAGCTAAAATCTTAAAGCCAGTGAGTGTAGTGGTTATCCAACAGGGTGACTTTGGGTCAGTCACAGACTCTTAGCCCAGTCTACTTCACAGGGTTGTTGTTATGGGGATATGATTAAGAAAAAAAGAATCATGTAAGCCACTTTGAGTTTCTTGAAAGGAAAAATGGTGGGGTATCAACACAATAAAAACGAATAAACAGAGATGCATTTGCTTGGCTCCTCCCTTTGCCTTTGCCCCTCCCACCAAAAGCATATGGTCCACACAGCGCTTCTCTGAAATAGAATTCAGTCCTTGGGCTGAGAGAACGTCCACATAAAAAGAAATTGATCTGCACTTCCTTGACACAGACCAGGGTCTTGAGGGAGGCACACACCCATTATTAGCAAGGATGACTCATACAAGCATCCCCTACGTGATGTGGACAGTGACTCAGCCACTTTTTCAGCCCACGAGCATGTGGCTCCATCCAAAAAAGCAAAATACATAAAATGTATTATTAATTCCTGAGTGGCTTCCCCATGTGCTAGATGGGGCCATTTATGTGTTGGAACTTTTTAAGCCCTGTGTTTCCTATTTAAAAATGTCCATAAGGTATAACAACATGCTTAAAATAGCAATAAAAAGCCCCACCAGAATAAACAAGAAAAAAGAGCAAGTGGAAACATAGCCAGATTGGAAGGGAGATCTGCAGCCTGGATGTGGGCACAAAGACCCCTCCAGCCCACCAGGGCTTTTCTGTGTTCTAACGAAATGCAGCTAAGATGCAACTAAGATGCAATCCTACACATGCTTGGGCAGGAAAAAGCCCTACAATTTCCCATGTTCTCCAGCATGAGTGACCTGAAGCATGAAACACGTTGAAACATGTGTAGGATGGTGGTGAAAGGACAGAAAGGAGAAGCTCGACAAAAGATCTGAGTGCAGAGGAAAAGCACATGTACCAAGAAGAGGGAAACGCATGGGCAAAGGACACAGGTTGGGCCTGATCCAGCCTGCCCTCCACAAAGCGGAAGTCACTGCAGGTTAGTGCTTTTCCCAGGCACACAGTGGCAGAACCCTTCAGACCTTTGGCTGCCCTGGAGGAGAAGAAAGGTGCCTCCTCCTGTGTTGAGAAGCTGACTGGGCCAGAAGAGGAATCTTTCTTCAGCCCCGGCCACAAAGCAGCCTCCAAAACCATCGCCCCTGAAGGCAGTGGGCTAGCAAGGTTGCTTGGCGCACGGATCTCTTTTCCAAGCTGCGGGGCCACTTCCCAGCATCTGCAGCCTGAGCCGGCCGCCTCACTCAGCCTAATGGTAGGCCTGGCCCTGCTCCAGCCTGCACAGGAGCGAGACCGCCTCCCTTGCCAGGATTGCACCATTCTGGCAGACAGAGTGAGACCCAAGCGTAGAAAGCAGCCGCATCACGGATGCTGACGTTACCTTTGCAGAGCAGGAGGGAGCTGGGTTTGCATGGCTCTGGTTCTATGATTTATATTTATCCACACTATTTCTAGGCTGCCTTCCAAAGTAGAAGAATTCTGCCTCAGGGCTTCGTGAACCAGATAGCTGTGAGGCTGGGTGGAGATCGCATGTGGAATATTTATCAGACAGTATACAGATGGGGAAGCCAAAAACTCCCCACCACAGGCTTGGTTTATTGTTTGCTGGGAGTGTAAGAACAGTAAAGTTGTTACTGACCCAGCGAGCTGGCTCTTTGCTTTCAGCCTGGTCAGGTGCCTGCCGAGCCTGAATTAGGAACAAATTTGATCAGTCAGTTTGTTGTAATGTGACCATCAACTTTTATACACCAAATTATGAAGGATGATTAACATTTAGTTGACAACGGCCAACAGCAACCAATGCTGCTCCAAATGAAGTGCGTGCAGATGTGCCCTGCTAAACCCAGCACACAAATGCAAGGCTGGGAGAAGGAACCATTAGAAAAGTGCAGAGCAACTTCTCAACTTGGGAGCACTCATTCTTGCTACTGCTGGAACTGCAGGCAGTTGATCTATCTGGCATTGTTTAAAATAAAGCACAATATGAAGTGGAAAAGACTCAGTGGGAGCATGAAAGAGAAGGGATCATTAGTTTTTCTCTGGAATTATTTTCATCATTAAAAATTACCCCCATCTGTTTTTTCCCCTCTTGGGAAGCAGATAGTACAGGTATGTGAGTTTTCCCAAGGGAAATTCCACAACTGAGGAAAGAGTTAAGGAGTCACTGCACAAGTCATCCACTTCCTATTGCAATCTTTGTGAATGTTTATGATGGGAATCCAGGCCTTGGACGGGAAATTTTGGGTCCTTCCAGATGAGCTTTTATTGTACAATCAAATTACTTCATTTTCAGAATCTTATGCATTTATTTAACATATTTCTTGGCCACCTTTCAGGACAGAGCTCCTTCAAGGTGCTGCTGTCTTTCTTTTTATCACACAAATTCCATTGAAGCTGGACTGTCCAATGTGAAGCAGATAAGTACCAAAGTGCTCCAGAAAATGCTATTTTTTTTCTGCTGGGAACCCCAGATATCTGGAAGGTCACCCACCCACCATGGTGCTGTCCATAGGCACCCGTGGAAATAAAGGTATCGGGGACTAATGCTCTCTCAGGGTCCCACTGCATTAGTTAGCTTCTTGTTTGCTTTTTCTGCCTGAGGTATTTTCCCAGTGATAAAATGTGCACCTCTCCACTTTCCATATATCCCCTTTTACAAATTTAGGATTGCTTAGGACACACTTGCAGGGGCTTCAGAGCATATGCAAATTATCATGTCCAATTTGCACCAGTCTTCAGTCCTGTGGGCTTGAGTTATGGATCTTTTAGGTATCAAGCAGTGTCCAGATGGCACCTACAGTGTCCAGTGTCCTCCTCCCTGCCAGGTAAGCCTACCTAGGCCTTCTGGAGGTTCTCTTTTGGGGTCCTGTTCTCCCTCTGCAGAGAGAGAGAGTGTGCAAGAGAGTGCAAGCTGCAAAAGATGGGTCATATACTGACAGCAGTGCATGCATGCACTTGTGTGTTCAGTGATACACGTGTAACACAAAAACAAGGTACCCATCTCCTGGCACGCTGGCAAATCATCATCCAAAGGCAGAGCCTTTTCCTTGCATTTCATTTCTGTATTATCCCATAGCCGAAGTTCTCGGCTTAGATTGCAAAGAGTAAAGATGCAACCCTACCCAAGGTGTGATAGGAAAAAAGGCCTGCCGCTCCCAGGATGCCCCAGCCATACACGGGGCATGCTGGGAGCAGCGCGGCTTTTTTTTTTTCTTTCTTTCCCCTGCCGAACCTTGCACAGCGTTGCGCCTTCGGTCATTCGCCTTGCCACGTTTTGGGGCGGCCCGCTGCCGGGCAGGCAACGGCGGGCGCGGAGCGGTGGAGGGCTCCCCGGGCGCCACCCGCGCCGCGCCGCGCCCCCCCCCCCCCCCCCGCCCCCCCCCCCCCGTCCTCGGCGTTGCGTCCTGCGCGCGCGCCGCCGCGGCACCGGGGCGCGCGAGCGTCCTCTCCCCGCCTCTTTTTCCCTCTCCCCCTCCCTCAATCAGTGCAGCTGTTGCGGTGCGGGCATCGGAGGGGGCAGGCCGGCGGGCGGGCGGCTGCGGATTCCCGGGCTCCGCTCTCTTTCCCCGCCGGGGCTGTCCCTCCGCTCTCCTCCTCCTGCCGCGGTCCCTTTCCCTCCTCCGCGCCCGTCGCCCCCCACCCTTCGCGGGCAGCGCCAGCCGGCGAGGCTGCCGCCGCGGCTCGGCTCGCTCCTGGTGCATCACCCGCCCGGCACCCGCCGCTCCTCCTCCCGGCGCCTCCGCCGCCGCCGCCGCCGCGCAGACCGGGAGCGCTCCGCATTGCACACCAGGGCGAAGGCGGCCGGACTCCCGCCCTGCTGCTTCAGCGCCAAGAGGCGAGGTAGGCTGCCCCCGACCGCGCGCCGCAGCCGCGCCGTGCACCGAGCGTGCCAGCCGGGACAAGAAGGGGCGACGGAGGGTCTTTTTTCCGGTGTGTGTGTTTGGGAGGGGGACTGCAGAAGCAGGGCGGGGAGGGGGGGTGCCTCCCCCCCTCCCGGGCTGATCCTCGCCAACGGAGGGAGAAACGGAGCAGAGCGAGCTGGGGAGGAGGGCTGGGTTGGGGGCGTATTTGTGTCTGGCTTGCTTGGATGGGTCCCGGGCGGGAGTTGCGGCGCGGGGGGGAGCTTGACGGGAGCGGTGGCACTGCAGCGGCGGTTGATGAGCTCCCCTCTGCAGGGACAGGAGGAGAGCTGGGAAGGCGCCCTCCCGTTTTTCGGTGTCATTGTGCCTTGCTCGGGGCGAGCGACGGAGACAGAGCCGGGTGGCCGCCTTCTGCAAAGGTCCCATCCTAACGCTGTTGCAGGACTGGGTTGCTCCCCCCGCGCGCACACACGCGCGCGTGCACACGCACAGACCCCGCGCCCCGCTAGCTGATACCGAAGTCTGGCTTTGCAAAAGGAGGGCCTTGGCAAGGGAGGGGGTTGCAGTGAAAGGCGGGCGACTGGCGGCCAGCAAGGGCAACCTGGGAGGCTCGCGCAAGGTTGCTGGTTCTCTAACGGTCTGCGGGTTGCAAAACAGGCGTGGTCGGTCGTTCTCTGGTATCTCCCTGCTCCCCCCGCCCTCTCTCCTGCCTTTCCTGTCCTCCATCTCTTTGCGCGGTGGTTTGGAAGAGGGACGGGTCAATCTTCCGCTCTCTCCTTCCCACCCCCACCCCGTAATACATCAACAGGTTTGTTCAAATGGAGATACTTGTGAAAGGGAGGGGGTGGAGAGATTAGAGCGAGCTGTCTTTATTTTTTCCCCGGTGATAATCGTGTTTATTAAAAAAAAAAAAAGGCTCTTTCCCACACCCTCTTCTCATTTTCTAATCCGATTTTATCTGTGCTGCTGTGATAGATTTGAGGATATTCTCCCCCTCCCCTTTCATTGCACCTTCTCCCCTGGGAAACTCGGGATTATGCCCAGAGGCGGGAGTGTGGCTTGTACATGAAGGGAAAAGAGAATCTGCGTGAGGAAAGCGGGCATGTCTGTATTATTTCACTTTTTGGATGTGTTATTTCCCTTTCACCTCTCTCTCCTTCTGCCTCCTGTTTTCTCCGCTTCTCTCCCTGCCTGAGGAGAAATGATGCAGCACAATGCAGTGACATATTGACAGAGGTGGTTGCTTTGCTTTCCCGTATATATTTTGCATGCATCCCTCTAATGTCCCTTGTGCATTATCACAGCCCCACCCTGCAGGAAATCTGGTCCAAATGTTCTTCCTCCCTTTCCTTTATGACCAGATCAAGGCTGCTTTAGCTTGCAAACCCCTTCTTTTCCCTGGTTGTCATCATTATGCAGGTATCTCCGTAGGGACCTTTGGCATTTCCACTTCTTCCACTCCCCTGCCTTTCCTCCCCATCTTCCTTGCTCTCTGCTTCTGTGATGATGGGGCAGTGATGTGATTGCAGTCCTGCAGCTCTAATGCGGTCAGATGGGAGTCCAGCCTGCAGCTGTGGAGCATTAATCTGATACTACAAAAGTGGCAGCATTAGGGAGGGGTTGCATTTTGAGGAGAGGTGGTGCTGTGCATTTTTGTTGCATTGGATGGTTCTGCAGGCCTCCCAAACCCAGGCGGAACAAGGAATAACATGCAAGCTGGTTATTGTGGGTAAAAAGCTCCCTTCCATTTTGGAAAGGAGACAGCAGGTTAACTTATTTCGCATATTTGCAAAAGGGAACTGACTTTCATCACCACTGACCTCCCAAATGAAGGTTTCACAGTCTGGGTGACTTGATTTTAAAAGCATTTTGTGCAGTGGATTGTCTGCGAATATATCCATAGGGCTTCCTTGGAGTTTTCTTGTTTAAAATACATCCTAGTCAGAGCTGTCTCTGAAAGAAGCCCACTGTCGATCAGACTTTCCTTATAATTTGATTAGGGTTCTGTCTGACAGCCGGACATTACGTGAGCAGGGAAATATTTGGAAGGAATTACAAGTCGCATTTCTGCATTGAAAAGGTGTCTCTCTTCTCCCCAAATGGGTGATTTGTTTAATTTTTGAAATACTCACTTAGTTCTGTTTCTCATTACTTTCGATGACCATTTCCTGAACTTGGTGGGGATGGAAAGCAGTATTAAAATAATTGCTTAATTAATTCCCATAATAAAAGGCACTGACTTGAGTACATTCTGTATCTGTGATGACATTGGGTGTTTCCTAGCCAGATTTGTTTTTTGTTTTTGATTTTAGGGATAATCGTAGGATGAAGTGGAGTGGCCATGTCTCTGAAAGGCAGGCTTCATAACTACTAAAATTTGATTTTTGAGTTTGGGCAAAGCTTATCCATCACTTGTATATAACATAAGAGGTATAATTGCTGTTGTTTTTAAGATGAGACCTGTAATAATGGAACTGTAACATTTGTACAGTGTTGTCATGTGTCCAGAGTGCTTCACATGCATTTACTAGTTGTAATTCTTGCAACAATCCTATAAGGTAAGTCATCACATTTCTCCATATGGCAGAGCCAGGGAGTCTGTAGCTCTCCTAAGGCCACCGAGGGAGTCCATGGCCAAAGCAAGATTCAGACTTTCAAACCAGAGACCTGGTTCGTACTTTGCTCTCTTAGCCATAATGCCACATCACATCTTCATATATCCAGAATACCCATATGCATATCTTGTAAATCCAGAATGTATTGAATCAGTCTTTTTTATCTGATCTTCAGGGTGCTTTTATGGCTTCTGGTGCATTATACTGGGAACATGAGAAATATCTTGTGTATCTCCCTGGATTATCTACTCACACATCCATTATTTGGTTGTTCAGCCTCATAAATACTGAATTAAAAGGCAATATGTTTTCGGAAATAGAAACAACAGAGAGCAACCTCTCATGGTGATCCAAGAGGCCACAGCAGAGAAGACTTCTCAACAGGGTTGAGAGTCATATAGATACCGAGGACAGACCATCTCTCAGGATCAGCTTTCCCCAAAATGGTGCCCTCCAGATGTTGGAACTACAACTCCCATCAGCTCCAGCCATCATGACCTATGGGTGAGATGATTAGGATTGTGATCCTATCGGTCCCTCTCTGTGATCTTTGTTTAGGGCCTCTGGTTAACACTGAAAACAAGAGAGCACTGTTCTGGTTAGATTTCTTAAATAACTCATCAGGGCAATTCTGGTTGTTAAGTGCAGTTGTCATGGTTTCTCAATTGAAAATTGATTAGTATAATGCATTGTTTTTCATCCAAGGTTATTTGTATCTGTTAGACATAGCATTTCAGTACAAGGCCATTCTAAATTTATGCATTTATTATTTTTATAGCTTGCCTTTTTCATGCAAGGAACCTAAGGCCTTACATAATTCTCCTCCTCCTCCCTATTTATCCTCACAGCAGCCCTGTGAGGGAGGCCGAGAGTCCATGTCTAAACCAAAGGGCCAAAGTTGGCTCTGAGGCTGAGTGGGAAATTGAACCCAGCTCTCCCAAATGCTTGTCCATCATTCCAACCCCTGCATCACACTGGCTCTCAGCTGCGTGCAGGTACATATGAATAGATACGGCATGTAGGAAAATCAAGGCCATGTGAATGTTAAGATGGCCTAGACAATAGATTGTTTGTGCTTTTATTTTAAGAAGTGGCATCATTGTGGCTGTGTCACAGGGGATACCAGCATTTCGATTCAGAAACCAGGTGCAAATTCCCAGCTGGGAAAAAGACGTGCACACACATTCGCGCCTCAGGGGCGGAGAAGCAGCCTGAAATGGCAGCAACACTTACCAGAACCAAGCAGAGAAGGGAGCTCAGCGCTTGCTTGAAAAAGGGCTGAGTGGGTGGGATTGAAATCTGCTGCAGAACCAAGGGGTCAACCCTTTTCTGGCTGCGCCGCCGCAGGCAGAGATGATGGATGTCAACTTTGAAAAACAGCAGTACCTCTCTTTGTCCTTGTACTTGGAAAAATAATACATTGAGTTGATAGCTAGATGGAACCCTTTTCCGACACGCTAATTTTCTGCGTGCACAGAACATTTTGTCAGCGAGGGTTTAAACATGCAGCTCAGCACCTGCTTTCGGAAGGTTTATGGGGCAGGTGAAGCTTTATGTCCTGATTGGGATGCACACATTAACTCTGTTAAACAGACAGGGATCAGTTCTAGAATGAAGGGCATCTATTTGCCTGGGTTGTGGTTAGAGTGTGTGGTTTGGAGGTTTTGTGATCCAGCAGTTTTGAAGAGCACGTTACCAACAATGCCTTGATGTCAAAGCATACATTTCGAGTTGGGTATTTATTATCATGATGAGCTGCATTTAAAAAAAAAATCTTGTCACCTCACAGTGTAAATCTTAATGGCGGAATTGCAGTCCATCAAGTTAAGTGGACTAATCGGGCAAGTTGTGTTCAACATTAAAAGATACCCATTTGGGCATGAAATAATGGGAGCACTTCACATTTTGGTTTTTCTTATTTTTATGGTTGTTTTTAATGTTTTTATAATTCAATGATTATGTTACCATCTTCTGATTTATTCTGGTAAGCCACCTTGCTTGGCTTCAGAAGGGCAGTATAGAAATAAATGAATAGTCTCCGATTGCTGTTATCATGCCCAGATTGCTGATCAGAGCATCTTCGCTGCTCCAGGGAGTTCCTTTTGGAGAACTTCCCAGCATGATTGGCCCCAGCTTCACTGGGTTCCCCATAGTGGGCTTACTTGTGATAGGCAGGTGGCGGCGACAGAAGTGATAAGCCATTTCTTATTTACCTGCCGTGCACCAGGTAATGCACCTTGGGCATTATGGGAAATTTAAAATGGTAGGCAACTGCAGCATGCTGCTATGCCTGGGGAAAAAGATGGCTGGCGCAGCCAGTTCAGACAGTGGTACCCAAGACCTGGGAGTGCTTGAGCCCTGGGCGCTGAACAGGTGCTGGGTGCCGATGGTGCCCCATCCAGTCACTTTATGGTCAAGGCAAGATCTGAACAGGGAGTCTTGCTGGCCGAAGAGGATGGGTGTTGTAGTCCAACATATCTGGATGTTACCAGTTGGGAAAGGCTGATGTAAGAGAAGGAGAGCGTAGCTGTGGTAGCTTCAGGATCAGAAGAGCATTCAGGATAAGGCTCTTATTGGCTGTTTTCTTCTGGGAACTATAAGCAAGTCACTTTTTCCTGCTGATGTGTTTGGAAAATGGCTGTATGAGGTTATGGAAAATCCAGCGGAAGTTCCACAAGTGACCTGACATGCATGCATGTCAGGGCTCGCTCATGCGCGCGCGCGCTCTCTCTCTCTCTCTCTCTCTCTCACACACACACACACACACACACACAGCAAGAGAGAGAGCAAGAGAGGGAGAGATCATAATTTGGAAGCTAGCCATAACGTTCATATTTATTGATTAGATTGTTTTTAATGTATTTGATTTTATTGATTGTGAGCTGTTGCGAGATGCCATGCATAAGGGACAGCATATAAACGGTTTAAATAAATAAACAAACTAACCTTTCCTGGGACCAGCCCTTGGAATTCTTAAATCCAGTACTCTCAAGGAGAACAGGCTTAAAGTAGCAATTCAAAACTGTATCCTGTGCATGAAAAGATCTAGAACCAAGAAAATCTCATCCCGGCACTTGAGGGTTCCACATTGGCCACGCCCAGTTCCCCCAGGCATTCCTCCAGCTGCCAATCACAGGACCAAATTCGATTTTGGAAAAGCTCTTGGAGGCTGCATTCCAGGGGTGGGTGGGTCCAAAGGAAAAGTGTTGGGGCCAGAATGGCAAAAGATACAATATATTTAAAACTAATGCCGTTTCTTCCAGTCAGTAATTCTTATGAGTGGCATTTCAGTCTTTGAAAATGGAAAGAACAACGCAAAAGCTAGGAAACCACCTCATTGGTGGTTGAGGAAAGGAGGTGGTGCTGGGGAGCGGGCTGTGGCCCTCCGGAGACCTTCACGGGCCTGAAGTGGCCCTTGCTCTCAGGTTCTACACCCCTACTCTTATGTTTTTATTTAAATAAAAAATTTCAACATAATAAAAAAAAATTCAACCTACTCTGAAGTTTCAGCCAGAAGCCCTTCCTGTCGCCTGCTACCTGACCCTTTTCAGTGGGGATGCCAGGGAGACCTTGAGTTGTGGTCCCCAACCACATCTGCACAATGCCAGACAGGCATCCTTGGGATCAGCTTTAGCTCAGGAAAATATCCATGCATCTGATGGTGGGCTTTCTAAAATGCTGGGCATCACAGTGGTTGGGTAAATGCACATGGCAGTTCTACCAGTCCTAACTTTAGCCTTCAGAGTACTTGCTGCCCACTCCGCATTGTTTTACAATGTGTCTTCCAACTTGTCTACAGAACAGTCCTGAGAACTGGACACAAATTAATCTTGTCTCACAAGATTGCCGGTGGCTCGGTGCCAAACACTTCCCCGATCCCCTTTTCTCTGAGCATGTTGCGTGGACACAGGCCCTGGTCCTCAGTTCCCCACCCCACTTTCCTGGAAAATGTCCGGAGGAAAGGAGGCCTTTATGCTGAAGAACTAATGAAAAAGCAAAAGCAGCGCTTATGATTAAAGGGTGGTGCCAACTGCCAGTGGATAAATATATGGATATTTGGTCAGCTTTGCTTAAAGCTTCTGCATAATGATTTCTTTTGATCCCTGTATTTCATATACCTTCATGTTCATAGGTATGCATTTCATCATACCTATAGTAAGAGATTTATATCAGGTATGTAAGAAAACTGTGTTTTTTCTTTTTATGATTCTGTTTGGTTTGGTTTTGTTGACAATAATAATTTTTTAAAAAACAAGTCATTTCCATAATTAGTAACCATTCCATAATTTTATAAAAAAGCAAGATTATGCAAATACAGCAAGTCTGGCCACTAAAATAATTTTGCATGCCCCTCCCTTTGAAGGCTTTACCAAATTTTAATTAATTTGTAATGAAGGGCCAAATAAAGAATTGTTCTTTAAATACTTGTGCATGCATTCCCTTTGGCAAACACGCCACAAGCCAGTTTCCCTTTGTCTTAGCATTGTCTGAGAAGCCTGGTGGAACCACATTCAGGGTATATTCCTAACGCCAAGAGTAAATTGCCTCCAGCTACTGCCTAGAGGAGCAGGTGGCAACTCTAAGAGATTTGAGGGCTGTTTTTGCCCCTTGGACTGCCCCGTGGGTTGCATTCCTGCCACCTTTGCCTTGGTACGGCAACTACAGAAGAAATGTGCTGAATTGCCATTGATTTTTTATGGCAAACTGCTGCAGAACTGCACAATGTCTGCATTTAGCATGAGAAGAAACTAAATTGGGCGATTTCAGCATTCCAGAGCCAATTTGCTACTGATTTTTGATGACAAATCGGTGATATTTTGCCACTGCATTTTTGAGTGGTGCAGCTGTGCAAGGGAAGCAGTGCAAGGTGTTGGTGACTGCAGGCCATGCGTTTCCAGAGCAGCATAGAGGTACGCGCTTGGAGATAAAAGCAGTAGTTGTTTCTGGAATAGTAAGTGGGGCACAAAATGTATTGACAGCAGAGAAAGTTAAAGGTGGCTAAAATCAGTGGGATGCACACACTCAAGGGTGTGTAAAGTTCTGTTGATTTCAATGCAATTTAAAGGTGCATGGACTTTTCATGGTCCCTGAGTGTGCGCACACACGAGTGTTTGCATGCTAACCCTCAAATAAATGACTTCAGATATGTTGTATTTTGAAAGTCAGAGAATGAACTTTAGGCGTTTGTTGAAGGGAAATTCTCAAACTGAACAGTGTGGATGTGGAAGTTTGCCCTCATGTTCTTAAGAGGCCCAAGTGTCGAATTGTATTTGCCCAATTCCACTTTCTTGATTTTGCCATGGATTCTTGAGACCTCCAACTTCAAATTTATCAGTGTAGTTTGTTGCATAGAACGTCCTTCCTAATTTCTGTATACAGGGTAAGAGTTTGCTATGTAATATCACACAGGTGTAGCTATGTACTTTATCCAGACCAATATGCCGAAGGCAGCTGTTTCCATTCTTCCTTTTATTACACATGTGGTTTTTATTGCTTTTGTATATTTTTATTCTTCCACTTTAGTATGAGCTGCTGTGAATGTTGCTTTTTCAGAAAAAATACAAAAACAAAACAAACATATATGCAGAGAAAGAAAAGTTGGAGGGAAATCTTTCCTTGCTTAGTCTCAGTTACCATGATCTCCCGTTAAAATAATTTCAGAGAATAGGTTGAAAAAGATCCTTGCATGATGCGTTAGCTGCATTTGCACAGAACACAAAACCATGGCTTATCATAGCCATAGTTCCTTGCTTATTTTGCAGTTAAACAACCTACAGCTGGTTGTCTCTATTTCTGGTTTATTTCTTTCCCATACATTTCACATTTCTCTTTCACTTTTAGACCGTTGCTGGGTATCTCTGTTTGACGGGGGAAAGCAATGTAGAATGTAGTCACTGTTCATGGTTCAGATATCACAACAAGCCATGTTTTAAACAAACCAGACTTGGTAAGCCAACATTGAACCATGGTTTCTGTTTGTGGTTTGTAGCTGGTTAAACCATAGTTTATGTGGTAGGTTTGAAAATGATGACAAGCTGGATTTCAACGAAGCTTACCAGGGCTTACCAAACCTGGACACGGGGGAGCCACTGCCTGTTAATAGGGATGGTTAGAATAAGACTGCTTTACATGGACATAAAGGGGTGTATCTGAAGGAAGCAAGAATGGGGGGAAGGCCAGGGACTAGGATGGATAAGAAATTTGGTTGGTTCACATTTCACAGTGAACGTATGAATTTGCACTTCCTGCATTGGAACACAAACTGCTACATAGTTTCCTTTCAAAAGCCATACATTCTGAAGATTGTAATGCAGTTTGCAAAAAACAAAATAATCTATCAAAAGTATTTAAACAGTGTGCCAAAAAATGTATCTGTTTTAAATGCAGGCATAATATGTACAATTTTTTAAAGTGCTCAACAATGTATTTTAACTTATGCAAAAATGTGTACATTTAAAAAATCCTTACAAAACACCTTATGCAGTGCAAAATGTGCTTGGGAAATGTGCACATTTTACTGTTGGGGCACAAAAATGCTTAACTGTGTAGAGATTGTGCATGGAAATGCATTTTTGTTCACAGTGCATGAAAAGATGTTCTTTTTTAAGTTCCCCCCCCCCCCCAGCTTGTGATCTGATGCAGGATTAGGATGCCATGACATGAACATTACGTAAAAGAGAACCTGAGCACAATTGAGCTTGTAATTTTCTCATCCGTACCAGAAAATAATAGGAGGCCCTCCAATTGCAATGACTTGCAACCAGTGCTAGACATAGGGAGTACACTCATGGATCCAGTCTTCTTGTTGTCAGAACATTTGTGAGCATTCATACCACTTTTGGAGAGATGGCAGGGCCTTTTTAGCGGTGGCTCCAAAGTGCCAGAATAGAGGGAATTTACCTTTTGTCTGAAGTATTTGTCTGCTTTCTATAATAACACCAATCTGCTTGGCAAGACCTGGAATACTGATAATCAGAAGGATTGATGTCTTGGATGGGTTGCTTCACTTTTAATAAATCATTTGCCCAGCTGTGCATTGGGGTTCTTTTTAGACAAAGTTGTTAAATGATTTCTCATGAACTTCCTTGAGAGTGGGAGAGTTAGGCTTCAAGGGCTATTGAGGGAGAAAGAAAATACACGATTGTACTTTGTATGACTTAGTTCTTTAGCTTGCTAAGGCAATGCAGGAATTCTGGTTCTTACAAAAGAGAATGATTTATATAGAGTCTTAATGGTGAGAATGGAAAAACAGTTCAGCACCACCTGTGTTCCGGGCACTTAGTGTACAAAGATGTGTTCTTTTTCTTCCCAAGGACAAACTAAGGTTGGAAAGCTATTTGAAACATGTTCTCTAAAGCCAGACAAGCCTCCTTTCTTTAGATATAACAAGTGGGAACATGTAAAAGTTAAAATTAGTACATACAAAGGGCCCTGCTGATCAAAGCAAAGCTCCTTCCAGTCCAGTGCTGGCTAATCAGGTGCCCCTTAGCAACCCCCCAACCCTGTGACCAAGTGCATTTTCAGAGAGTTGTTGAACACACCACGGTTTCTGAGTTCCCAATGGCATGGAGAGCATTTGGATGGCACAGTGGAGAGGAAGAATTGGTCAGGTGAAAGTGGCTCTTCCTCACCTTCATTTGTCTGAACCATTTTATGGGTTCTTCAGAAAGGTCGGTTGGGGCTTATTTCTGATTAGGTGCCCATGCAGTTGTTCTGCTCGAGTGTTGCCAGTCCTATGAATAGAGAGGGAAAAGTCCTGGCTGGCTGGCTGGGAAATGCTGGGACTTGTAAGTCTTTTTTCTTTTAATATGCCTAGGAATGCTCCTTTGTTCATGGTTTATTTCATTGGGTCTGTTTTTGAACGTGTTTGGGAGGTTTTCCAAGACCTTTTTACGAAAAGAAAAAACCTAAATGTGGGAGAGAAACCTAGCTGTTCCCTTCAAAGTAGGTTGTATGGAATGGCACACTGTGAATTTATTTTAATATACCTCTTTATTCCTTTTTCTTTGGAGAGGTTTTTAGAGCTGCTGACTTATGGTGTGATAAGTCCTGTAGATAATTCAGTTGCTCTCTGCTGTAATGCAGACACCAGTGAGTGGTAGAGGAGGGTGTCTCTTTTTTTAACCTACCCAACATTCACATTTCATTTCCCCCAGATTCAAAAAGCACCTAAGACTAGGTCTTTCAGGGCAAAACCAAATGGTGGCAGTTCCAGTTCTCTTCTCTTCCCAGTCTCGTTAACTTTGGTGAAATGGCTGAGAAATTTTCCTTGTCAATTCTGCATAGCCCTAGAAGCCAATAATCAGCTTTCCACCATGAATTGTCAAATTCTCCATTCAAACACTTCAAGGAGAATGCAAGGCTGGAACTGATTCACTTGAATAAGAAAGCATTCACTTATGGAAGACTCAGCTTGGAATTTGACATGGTACCTCTTTTGTTCTTTGAGACAAAAGGCGTGAACATGGCACTGCTAATGAGCCATGGGTTATTAACCACAAACAACTCAGAACCTATGGCCTGTTGTTTGGTTGTGAACGCCGTGTTTAAATCATGGGTTGTAGTTCTGTGTCAACAACAACACTTGTTGTCTCAACAAGTTACAGAAGCAACAGGCAAGCACAGTAAAATTAAACTGGCATTCGACACGTCAGTGCTACATCATCACAGAGATGTTTGGCATACAACAACAGAGCGGACCTAGGGAGCTGGGGGTGGGCAGCCTAGGGATTGAGGAAATAAATGGTGGCTTATTCAATCATCGACCAGGTACACCCTGAGCAGGGAAATAAACTATGGATTCCATTAACTGTGGCTCTCATGATGTCTGAAGCAGACCTGTGAGAATTAGATGTCTCTGTTTCAACAGCATTTGAACATACCTATGAATCATTGTTCACTTTTTTTTTTTTTTTAGTAATGTCTGGATTTTTAATCAGTGCCCTTGTTTTTCTAAACAAGAATAATGCTGAGTTCATTGCAGTGAAATAATTTGTTCTACATTTTCAGGAAGTGAAAGTGAGTTTATTAGAGATAAAAACATGCAGTAAAGATAAACAGAAACACAGCTGAAATAGCATTACTTTAGAATGTGCACCACTCCTTTGTTAGTCCCTGTGGATAACATTGCAGCTTACTTTTGCAAAAGAACGGGGTAGCATCTGAATCTATATGCCTGCAATTTGGGGTTACTATTGTGTATCTGAAGAACTTTTGCTAATGAGAACCATGAAAGGAAAAACAGATTTTGGTCATGATGTGCCACTGCTGAAATCAAAGTAACAATGCTCTTCAATAGAAGCAGCATGTATTTAAAAAGGTATTAAGAAAAGGAACCAGGAAGCAGAATGGGTTGTTTGAGGGAGCAATGGATTCTTCTGCTGAGGTTTTTAATGTGTGTACATTATGCACCAGCAAAGTCTATAGGAAACCACTGGTCTACAATTATTGTGGAGAACATCCATATGAAGAAGCTGTAATTTTGGATGACTAACCTCATCAGTATGTTAAATCCTCATTTGAATGAAAAGCTAGAGCCACTTCATAATGGATAAATACAAGAGCTGTCCACCAATTAAACTTTTAAGAGATTAAACTTTTCAAACATTAATCCTCTGTTGTTCCTTTGCCCACTTACATGCCGTTTGTCTCTGAGTAAACATGCATGATTGTGTGGCAATTGAATGCATTCAAGAAATACACATACCATTAAAACCTCCATCTGCACATCTTGAGGATGTATATTACAAAGTAGTAAGTGAGCAAAAGCTGCCTTGGATCATTGGAAGAGAAGGGTGTTTTTAAATACTTGTTTTCATTTCAGTAAATCCTGAAGCAGGTGTGTCCTTAATTCTCAGTTCCTGTGCTTGTAATTAACCTCCACTGATTAAAGCTCACTCTTGCCAAAGTTTTACTACCAGTAGTGGCAGAAGGAGCAGCAGCAGCAATTGCAACCACCACCAGAGAGTTATATGGTTATGCTGTTAGTGAAACCAGGTGTTAAATGGATAAATACAGAGATGGTAGGAAGTGCCTGCTGACATGAATCAGGAAAGGTGTTAACCAGGTACCTTGCCTGCATAGCTGTACACTGAGCTCACATCTCAGATCAGCTTTGCTAAGCTGGAGAGGCATGGATCTGCAGCCAGATGGGTGACCACAAGTGGGAGTGGAGCAGGGGCTTGGACTCGATGGTTTCGTAGGCCCCTTTCGACTCTACGCCTGTTCTGTTCTACTCTAAGTGATAACTACGTATTGAGATAAAATTCACTAGACACCCTTTCTGCCCTTTGCCAGACCCCAAACCAGTTCTGTGCTTTGCAGGTATCTGGCATTAAGCAGGTAAGAGGAACTGTGCTGAATCAGACAAAAGACCAATTTAGGCGCAACACTCTGCTTGCCAACCATCAGGGCGTGAATGCAAGGGCAGCCTCCCTCCCCAGCAATTCAGCCATGGATAGCCTTATTCTACATAAATTTTGCAAATCTGGCCCTGAGTATTATGGTCTGAAGGTACATAAGGCATCCATCATGGTGAAGCTAAGCAGGTCAGGGACTGGCCTAAGGTTGGAGGGGAGACCACCTGGAATGGCATGTAGCCACCTTGAGCTCCTCAATGGGAGAAAGGTGGGATATAACTATAATAAATGACTAACTTTGTCTAATCCCTTTTAAAGCCATTCACATTGGTGGCCTTCCTTGCACTGATGTTCTTAGGCTGTAAGTAGGGATGGGGAACCTGAGGTCTATGGACACTCCTATTGGGCCCGCAGAGGTTTAGGTTCCCCCTGTAGGCCATATGCTCCAAACTCTGCTCCTCTGCAAGCCACCTTCTAGGCTGCTGCTGGCTTGGAGAAAGGTAGGAAGAGGGATCCCTGAGATCGGAGATAAGGCAAGGATTGCTGGGTGCAGTGCTCCCACTCTCAGTTGTCAAGGAGCATGGTCCCGCCCACTGACATCCTTCAGCCCAAGGAGAGATGGGCAGGTGGTTCTCCAGCTCCACCACCCCAGAAGATTTCCCATCCATGCCATGGGGCTTCAGTTAGTTTTTAGCTTCCTATGTAGACATGCTCTATGAAGGAGCCCAGACATCTTTTCTTAGAAGAAAATCCAACAAATTCAGTGAGGTTTACTCCTAGGCAAATCCCTGAGGGATTGCAGGCTAAGGGCTGAACTGCATGTGCATCTAAGCCATGCAGTTTTAGCCTTTTGCTCAGGTCCCTTCTGCTAATTGTCAGTGCAATTTGCACGGGGGCTCAAGTTCCTATCGAGGGGATAGGGGACTACAATCCTTTGGCCCCCACTGTGGTACTCACATGGATTGGGCCCCTGCATCCAACCCTAACCCCAAATAAACAGAACAAAACAGGACACTAATATGTCTTTATAGCCAACCGTTAATTCTCTGGTGAGTGAATTTATTTTTATTTTTTTACAGCTGTGAAATACCATGCAGCCACACATTTTTAGAATTTCATCATTAATTTCCCTCCTCAAAAAGTATTCTCCTGCCTGCTTTTTTTTTAATCAGAGAAAATGGTTGGGTCATCGCATTGGTTAAGCATCAGGGTTTGAATCTGTCTTGTGGAGTCTTAAAGACCAACCTATTTATTACACCGAGGTTCTTGTCCCTTTCCTTGTCTCTTTTCCTCCTTCCTTTTATTATCCTGTTCCACTTTTCCCTCAATGAACAAATACTTGACTAAATGATTTCAAGAGGATCCATCACCATTCTTGGTGGAAGGAATGCAGCACACCCACCGTGTGTGTGGCATGAAGATCGAGTGTTTCTGATGAAACGTTACGTTGATCGCACTAGTGGAATCAGGCATGGATGGGGTCAGCTGTGCTACTTTGCCTGGGCCTTGGAATTAAGTGGCTGCAGTGACTTTTGGATGCTATTCCAGCGCTTCACTGCCACAGAACGAAGGCCGCTCACTCTTCCACCCCATTCATCCATTCTCTGCTCCACATGGCACTGTAGCCGCTGTGCATTGGTTGTGCCCTCTGTCAGAGCACACGCTGGACAGGCACAGGAATCACAGGTGTGGGAACATTGGCCCAGTCTGCAAGTTCCTTGAGTTAAAATGCTGCTACAAGGAGCCTATACTATGAGTTTTCCAAAATTGGAATATTTTCCAGTTTAGGCTAATTTGCATTAGATCTAATTGCATTAGGGTAATTTACACAGGATCTTTTCCTTTGGAAAATGTTGAGTTTGCATCAGAAAATTGCTAGAAAAGGATTTGATTTAGCATAATTAAATACGAGCAGAAGCAGCAATAAGGCTAACATAGAGGACTTTAATTTTTTGGTCTAATATGCCATAGGTGCCAGCATCCAATTTAGGAAACAGAAGATTTTCTGTGGAAAAGGTCAGCACTGGAAAAACCCGTGCCCTGTGTCCCTGGCGTCTGGGCATGCTGGGAGGTTTGTTTGGGGTTTTTTTTTTTTTTTTGCCTTTTTCCATCCAACTTTGGAAGTGCAATTGCAAAATTACATCCTTAACTTTTTAAATGTTTAAGGCAAAAGATGAGCTAAAGCAGCCAGCACAAAGGTACCAATGGGGGAAAGAGAAGTGCCAGAAGCCCTGTAAATTCTCCATCAGAAGCCTTGTCCTGCCACCCAAGATCTTTCTGGAGGTGGCAGGAACCGAACTAGAGGACTGCTTTGTGCAGTGTTTGTGGTCCTTCATTGAGTTACAGGCTCACTCCCAAATGTGGGGAGAAGTGATGCTGAGATGACGTGGATGATTATTTTTAAAACGCCTTCTGTGAATTACGTACACTAAACCCAACAGCCAGATACTCTGCAGAGGTGATCTTGAAATCCTTACCAAGACCAGTGTGTTTGTGGACTTAAATGAGCTGGCATGCCCTGAACTGTGTATTTGCAGAGAAATAAAATCTGGAGCAAAATATTCCTTTGTGTTCCACAAAGGGTGAGAAGTTCCCTGTGACCGTGGTGTGTGGCCAAGCATGCGTTGTTGAAGAAAGCTGGAGAGTTCCCAGTGATTTCAGCCGAATGTTGGGAGAAGCATCTAACTGTGAGAGCTTGTTCCACAGTGGCACAGACAAGCCTCAGGAGGTGATGGGTTCTCCTTTGCTGGAAGTATTTAAGCAAAAGCTTAAATACACAGCCTGTCAGTGATGCTTGTACTTGCACTGTGCGTTGCAGATCTTGCATCAAGCAGCAGGTTGGACTAGATGATCTCCGAGATCCCTTACTTTTGGAAACAGGGAGAGAGCATGAAAATGGAGGAGGGAGGAGGGAATTGTGGTGAAACTGTTTATTGTCATTTAATAAAAACTCTCTGTGGGAGCTGGAGCAACTGGGAAGCCCTGCAGGTATACTGGGCAAGGGGAACCTGCCTCAGGACCACAGTGGACCAGTTGGGAGACTTCTGCAGACCATCGGGAAGAAGAAGGAAGGGATGCTGTTGTTTGCCATCTGTGTGTATCCAGGCACTGTCTACAGCTAATCCTACAACACTAGGATTAGTTCTGATTGGTTGACGCTGCAGTGACTTTGAAAGGATACGAGGGGTCTTTATATTTATTAAAGTTGTGCTTTGTTCCAGCCTTGTGGAAGTGTGGATCCAGTCGACTGGCCAGCTTCTCTGTTTGTGGTTTGTCACGCTGTCATTCTCCACCAAAGATCTCAGGTACCCGAGTGCTGACCTTTCCCTAGGTGATGAAAATGGCACCAACCACGCAGAAATGCAGAGGAATCAGGAATACTCAGGAGCTCCCCATTTTGGAGAAGTGGCTCAAAATGTATTTAAAAACCCTATCCTGACCCTCCCTGGGGTGAGTGATGGGAATGGAATGGAGTGACTGGTCTCCAAACAGAAGCACTGCACACTGCAAATTTTTGTTGCAGGTTTAGAACTAATCATGGTTTAGAACAACTTCCCCTCCAGGCTTCTTAGATAGTAAAGTGGGCATTGCCTAGCACAATCCTTTGCAACCAGGGACCCTCCAGATGAGTTGGG
This sequence comes from Varanus komodoensis, assembly GCF_004798865.1. NCBI lineage: Eukaryota > Metazoa > Chordata > Lepidosauria > Squamata > Varanidae > Varanus > Varanus komodoensis. The sequence goes on from NW_025335568.1 coordinate 65,657,972, forward strand.
TGGCAACATTCAGCACACCAGGGGGAGCTGCCATGCTGGAAGGGGAGTCTTCAGAGGGAATGTTGCCTAGCGGTCAGAACTTCACATTCAGATTCAGATGGGAACACATTTCTCTTTGTTTATCCCCTTGTGGTTTGACCCAGGTTCAGTAGTGCTGTCAGGGAAGAAGTGGATAAAGATTGTACAATACTGACAGACGCTTTTTAAATGTGTATTTTGGGGTAGGTGGGGCTTAGGGTTTGTTTGTTTTTGCCGTGAAAATTCTCCTTTTTGGCTATGCTAAATTTGGCTGCCAAAACCATGTTGGAACGAAAGAGCTTCTTATTTTTCCATGGCAACCATTCCTTCAAGGTTTTTTACAAGTAAATTCCCTTAACCTCACTAACGTGCTGTAACAAAGCCTCAGCATTTCAGTGCGGCCCATTTCTTCGGACTAAATCGTTGGCCGACTTTACTGGAAGTGGGGCTGATTTACTCCAGGCTGAGAACCCCCTCCCCCATTTCCTCCATGGAGCTAATAAGGAATTTGTGTATTTATTTATTTTTTCATGGAAGCTTGTTTAATTGCTCTCTTTGTGACCTGGACTCTCAGAGGAGCTGGCTCCAAATGTTTTTCTCATTTTCCGGCAGAGATTTGCACAACTGTGACCTCATGCTAGGAAAGGGTGGGCCGCCTGTATTGTGGGAAAGCACGGGCAACGTGTCTCGGTGGTCTGTGCGACCAGATCCCAAGCAAAGCTGTGCATTAAATGCTGGCTGGAATGCATTGGGTTCTAGCCAGGCGGTTGGGACGAGGCTGTTGTGCAAACGCTAATGGAGTCGTGCGGTACCTTAAAATAGTGGGAGGCCTGCTTGACAAGGGAACCGAAAAGGTGTCACTTACCTCATTCTAGCTCACATTCTTTTCCTCCACAATGGCTCAGATAGCTTGAGGCTGTTTAAGCTCTCTCCCTCCCCTTCCTTGGCTTGCAGGTGCCTACCAGGGAATTTGCCCAAGTGAGATTAAACAGCTGCTTCTCTTCCAGCATTTGTGGAAGCTGCTAGGTGTGTTCGTCTTGATTCCTGGAAGAAAAGAACCTGTCCTCTCCTGATTGGGATTCAAAGCAGGAAAGGGTGAAATGCAGCCTTCCCCAACCTCCTGTAGATGTTTTGGAGGACAGCACAGCTCCCAGAAGCTCTGGGAGTATGGCCAGTGTTGGGTGATGGTTAATGTAGCCCAAAACAAGGGACCCAGGCTGGGGAAGGCTGTGCTAGACTGAATTGTTCATAATGTAGGGGAGGTTTTGGCATCTGTCCCAAGGGGGGTGAAATTTTAAGTGGCTATTTCCACCTGACCAAAAAACCCCTAACTCTGGTGGGGAGGAGGTAGATCTTGTTCATGGGATATGTCTCTGGATGATTGGCTGTTCATTGGCAAAGATTCCTGCCTCTCAGTGTTCTATCAGTAGCAGCAATGATGGACATTAAGACATCTCAGGATGACTATGAATGGATTTTTGTGCAAATGGGTATGAGCGCTGTTCAATTCTGGTACTCAAAGCAAATTCCTAGGGTTAGAAAAGCAACCTTTTCCCCCAACTATATGTGTTTGGTGCCAGCCTCAGGTGGTTGGATCTCAGGGTTGGTGTGGAAACCAGAATATATTCCACAACTCTCTCTACTCCTGTACTAGCTTGGTTTTCTGCATGATGGGATCACAGTGGGTTGCATTTCATGTTAGCCTTACATAGAGTAAACCCACTGGAAGGAGCTGAACTTACGTTCGGAAGGAGACCGGATGGGCAATTCCTTGGCTGCTAAAGCTGTGTGTGAACGAGGTAAGGGAAGGCAGTGAGACTCTCGGCCAGGAGGTGCATTCTGCTGCACCCAGATGATCTGCCTCATGGTTTGGGGGGTGATTCAGGGGGTGTGTTGACTCAGCATTGTTGTGGTGATCCTGGGAAGGATGAGAGCTGTTTGTCTCTGCATGTGTGTGGCGCGGGGGTGGGGGGGAGGTGCAGTGGCTAGATTGGGATGTGGCCCAACGAGATTCAGGTTCAAGCCTGGAGAAGAAAAGGTTAAAATGGAGATGTACTGCTGCATAGCAAGGCAGTTGGCTGCGAAAGGCTAAATGCCGTTTTAGGCTGCATTGATAGAGGCATCACTTCCAAACCCCATGAAGTACTAGTTCCCCGTTACTCAGTATTAGTTAGGCCTCATCTGGAGTACTGCATCCAGTTCTGAATGCTGCAGTTTAAGAAAGTTGAAGACAAGCTAGAAGAAGTCCAGAGGAGGGCAGAAGGATGATCCGGAACTGGAAGCAAAGCTCTGTGAGGAGAGATTGAAAGAATTGGACATGTTTAGCCTTGATAAGAGAAGACTGTGTGGGAGATATGATAACACTCCACAAGTACTTGAAAAGCTGCCACAAAGAGGAAGGCCACGATCTCTTCTCAGTCATCTTGAGCTCAAGTTACAGGAAGCCATTTTCTGACTAGATAACAGGAAAGAGTTCCTGAGTGTTAGAGCAGTAGGACAATGGAACCCATGCCCTAGGGAGGTGGCGGGATCTCCCACACTGGAAGAATTCAAGATGCAGGTGGACAGTCCTCTGAGAGGGATGGTTCAGTTGAGCACTGAGCAGGGGGTTGGAACCAATGGCCCTCTGGGCCCTTCCAACTCTGCTGTCCTATGAGTCTGTGATTGCAATATCAGAGAGGGTGTCCAACAGAAGATACGGTGCACTCTTGCTCCAGATTGTAGGATGAGAACCAATGGTGGACATTACAGGGAAGCACATTTTGCCTAAACTTCAGGAGAACATGAAGTGAAACGCATTCGATCTTTGCAGGAGATCACCGGTTCGCCTCTGTTGGAGGCATTTAAACTGAGATTCCTGATTCTATGTCAATTGCTCTCAGCCTAGCCTACCTCTCAAGAATGTTGTGACAATAAAAGTGGAGTACTCTTCTGTACTCACAGGAGGATGGGCCAGGAGAACCTCTACTATTAATGCTCTGTTGTGCTTTGTTTAGGGTGTGGGGTTCTTTGCCATCCTTACTTTTTAAAATGGGCCTGCAGCTTTGGTAGCTCATGCAGTACGCAGGATTTGGATATTGAAACTTTTAACAGGTACCCATTGCATGCTTTCAAGAATACTTTCTGGGATTATGAGCTCTGGAACTTTATTTTAAAAACAAAAGAGGCTGTCTAGAAGCCAGGCATTCATTCATGGAATTGCAAAAGATAAAGCATCCTTCCTGGACACGCTGTGCTTTCAGTTTCAGGAACCCACCCCATGGATATAATATCAAAGAAGCTTCTCCCACCTCTTCCCTGTGTTTTGAGCCTTGCGTCATCGAAAGGAATATTTGTAGGCGGTGATGCTATCACAAAGAGCCCCCACATTCCTCTCCAGCTCATGTGACTGCTAGCTTGGAATAACCTGCCATGTAGAAAACATTTCATTGGATTCTTGGTGCTGAATTGTCAGGTGAGATTCAGCACTCCATGAGAAAAGGACGGGAATTAAAGAAAATTAAGTCGGTGTTAAAATAAAGCAGCTCAGCACATTTGGTTTCAGCCTTTTTCTGTGGTTCTGTGAAGCGGCATACCACCCTATGGGAAATGTTGTGGTGTGGAGTGCAATTGTGTTTCTTCTTTCTTCCCCAGTAGCCAGGATAGTACAGCTGCTTTCATTTTCTTAATTTCTGGATGTCATGGAGAATGGCAGTTCTCCAGGGAGCCCGGGATGGAATTTGTGCTGCAAATTTGTCTAAGCTGAATGTGCCAACAGCCGTGTCTGTCCTAAGAGTTAGTGATAAACATTTGGGGTCCTTTCTTTGCAAATTACTCGGTTGAAGAATCTTTCTGTTGCCCACCGTATTGGGAATGCAAATATATAAAACATACGATGTTATTTGCAGTTGGTGGAGATGAGAAATGCAGGCAATGATCTGCTGAAAGTCACAATGCTGAAAAGGTAAGGTACATTTTTAGAAGAAAAGCTGCTTGCCTCTCCAGCAATGTGTGTGAATATAGTGGAAATTTCAGAGAAATAAATAAAGCAGTCCTCGAAAATGAAGGGAAAAAACTTCACCCACTGGAATATTTAGGGCCCAATCCAGCGAGCCTACTTCTAACCCTCCAAACTTGGAGGTTTACAAGCATTCTGTCTCGTTACATTCAGTTAGGACCATCTAACTGTGGTACTTCAGAAGGGGAGGGAAAGAGGCTGAAGTGGGACCAGGATTTCTCAAATTGTACCAGTCTAAAAGTACCAGTTTTCTCTCCTCTCTGCCCCTCATCCTTTGCTCTGCCCCATAGACTGCTTTGCATTCTAAACTTTTAAGCAATATCACAAAATGGTGCTTTTGTTAATGTGGGGCAGAATATATTTCAGGTTTTATTTAGTGTTAGCTGATACAGCAGTCAAAACAGTAAAATCTCAGTCCCTAGCCTTCGATTGGATAGTCTTCAAATGGGATCCCAAGTCCAAACATTTATAAGATGTTTAAAAAGTTAAAAAGAGAATAGATTTTGTAGGAGTCTCTGTTTTGAAAGCCCTCTTGGCTACAACACTGCTGTTGTCATTATAGCAGAACCTTTCATATGCACCCCCAAGATGCTAAAGTAACATGAAAATCCGCACGAGGTGTAGGTTGTTCTTTAGATCAGTTCTGAAGATGTAAGGCTCAGAAGGTGTTGATCCAGGCCTGTGTACCTTTAGAGACCGCTTTCTGTACTTACCTTATTCTTTTCTTCTTCCTCTCCAGAATTCTGCGTCTCTTCAGCATTGTATGTTTGATTGTTTCTACATCTAACAAACAGAAAAAATCCAAATAAGTAGCAAATTACTAAACCTGAGAGCTGTGTGTGGCTTGGAGAAAGTAGCCAGGGAGATCCGCTGCTGCCTTTCTGGGCTTGCATGAACCCAGTGGAGCCGCCTCTTGCGCCTGAATGGTGGAAGATTGTGGGCAGTCCAAAGGGACTGTTTTCCCACAAAACAATTTGCGACCACAAGATGTCGTGTTGGGCACCAGTTTAAAGGGGCATCGGACAAATTCATGCTGCAAATGTTATCAGTGGGTTCTGATCATGTATGATGTATCAGCTACACTGTAAGTCTGAATACCAGTTGCTTAATTCACTTGGTTGATTAAATTTGCATATATTTGTTTGTGACTCAAACAATAGTCCTGAAGAAGAAAACTGTTTGTTCTTTGAATGGTATATAGATATGTTGCCATAGGCTACTTCTCTGAGAAAAGAACATTTCTTCTGCAGTCAGGCCTCATGCCCACAGTTTTTATTTATACTTATATTATAAACCAATAAAGGTTTTAAATAAACATGTTGCAATTCACTAATGGAGAACTCAAAGCTTGCATTACTAAATCTTTATCCTTGATATAGTAGTTACTTAAAGCAAAGTAGGGCTGGTTCTTTTTAATGTGGAGAGTATTCAGAAATGACTCTGATTTCTGAGCCTGAAGTAGAACAATCCAGAATTCTACCACCCCAGGGGACCTCTTCATTCTAAATCATGGCTCTTAACCTCCTCTCTGACCGAAGATTTTTTTGTCTATTACATCGCATTACATTCAAGGAACGCAAGGTGGATCACGAGGTTCTTCTCTCCATTTTACCCTCACAACAACCCTGTGAGGTAGGTCAGGCTGAGGATCTGTGACTGCCCCTCAGTCACCCTGTGGGTTTCATGCCTAACTGGGGACTAGAACCTGCGCGGTTCTCCTGAGCACCAGCTTGGCACCCTTGCCGCTGGGCCACGCTGGCTTCTTCTGTCTGTAGCCCTGGCCATTTGACCACTGTTGTGGCTTCCTGGAGGTAAGCAAGCTAAAGTGCCAGGTTGCCACAGCGACGTACCTTCCGGTCTTCCGTGTGTGCCTGATTTCTGCAGCCTGAGTCTTTTGGCTTTCCTCACATAGGCATTATAGCACAGGGGAGAATTGAGCAGTGTGCCACTGTTGCTAGTGTTACTGATGTGCGAGTAGAAACCAGTTCCTGTCAATAGTGTTTGCCGGCACAGCGCTTTCCAAGGAGACTTACTGTGCTAGGAAGCATTATTCACATGGTGCAAATGCAAATCTGTCTCTACACCGCCAGCACCACAACGCAGTAGCGCACCATTCCATCTTTCCCAGATTTTACTGTTGACTTTTAAGCCTGCCTAATGATGCATCTTTGTCGGCCACCGTGAAAGCCCTTTTTGGATGAAGAATGGGGTAAAAATATTGTTAAATATTGTCTGCCTTGCAACTCTGGCCTCTTATGAGAGGCCTCATGAATTGCAGTGAGAAGGGTTTTTGCATGGACCTGGTTTATCAAGGATAATTTGTATCCTGGTCAGGATGGTTAAGCACGCAACAAACCAACCTGGTTTGCGTGATCAAACAGCTCACTGTGATCGGCTTAAATCATTCACAGTGAGTTGATTGATGGGGCAGCCAGTAGTTAGCATAGGCAACCTCAGAGCTGGTGTCGTCGAAACCCAGCCAGCGCGGTTTATTCAGTGGTTGAACAGCCCTCACCCGGGGAGAGTTGCAGGCAGTGGGAGGCTGTTTGCTCAGGTAAATCAGCCCATTGGTTAAGAGCCATTGCTGCCTCTTGGGCATGTCTATGCAAACACCCTTGATGCTTCCTGCGAATAGTGGCAGTGTCCTCAGACACGCTCTTTAAAGCATGGAAGACTTTTAAGCCTCTTCTGCGTATCCTAAGCCTCCTGGTTAGGAATTAGAGCATGAGAAATGGAGGCTAGGATCACATGCTGCAGCGCATGCATTCCTCTGATCAGGGGGACACTTGCCTGGGGCTTCAGCCAGCCTGGTACGTGCTCCCCCTGCAGGCCTTCCCATTCTGCCACCATGACCCTCTTTTCCATGTTTTTTTTCTTCCTGTCATCAGTCTCTGGCTGCCGACCAGCAGGGTTGTGTTTTGTTAGATTTATTGGATATCTTCAAACTATGGGGCATCCTGAGCATGTTGATTCCTCTGTCCCGTGGTGGTTTTTTGGTTTTGCTTTGCTTTTTTTGTGAATGTGGCCCTGTTTTGACTTTGTTTCCATCAGCATGTACCACCTGAGTTCGCTCTTGGAAGGAGCAATGCAGAACTGTTTTAGCCTGCCCTGTTTAAGCTGCTTAAGGGCTGGAATCCCTGCAGTCACGATGCCCTCTCAGCCCTCCTTCCTCTGCTCAGGCAGCTTGGCCAGAGAGGGTTTGGCCCTTAGTGATGCCTGGCCCAGCTGGAAAGGAGAGGATGGACCACACAGCTATTGGCAGAGGCACATGGGAAGCGGTGCAGGAAAGGCGAGTGTTCTGCTCCCCATCTGATGTATAGATGGGCAGCGACTGCAGAGGCGGCGGCTAATGGGATATAATGGGAAGAAAGAGGGATATAAACGCTTTCAGTACATAAATAAATCAAATAAATGGAGACTGGATGAGGCGTTCAGATCCCAGTTGGCTATCCGAGAGTTATTTATTTATTATATTTATATCCTGCATTTTTCAAGGAACTCAAGGCAGCTTACATAGATCTCCTCCTCTTCTTCCTCTCAATCTTACCTTCACAACAGCAACCCTTTGAGGTAGGCTGGGCCAAGAGTCAATGACTGACCCAAAGTCGCCCAGTCAGCTCGATGGCTGAGTGGGGACTAGAACCCAGATCTTCTGAGACCCTGTCTGGTGCTCTTAACAACTACACCACGCTTGTTCTTCAATATAACTAATCAAAGGATTGTTAGATTTGCAGAACTTGGTGCGAGAAGGAGGAACAATGAAGGAGTCCTGTCACACTTATTCAGAGAGGGTGGAGCGGACACTGCCTTTGGGAAGATGTGTCCGGCATCTCTGCTAATGCAATGCATGCGTCTTTTTGTCATGGAGTGAGGGTGGGCTCAGCTTTGGTGAAGCAACTCGGCCCCTTTCCCTGCCCTCCCATCAACCTGCCGATTCTCAGAGCATTTTGGATTTCTAAGAGGTTCAAAAAAATCTTAAGGTACAATCCTGTGCTGGCTGGGACCAGCTGGGGTTCTAGGACTTATTTCTGCCTAAAGTTGCACTCAGGATTGTGCACTCAATACAGTAAACAGTGGGTACATATGTGAAATTGTAGCCCTTTTAAAGTTGGAGGAATGCACTTCCACCTTAGATGTGAGAGTGGCTACCCCAGCAACCTGGCCATGTTGATTTCATGGCTTTCTGACCTGTGGGGAAAGGGGGGGATGGCTGTGCTTAGAAATTAAGAAAGCAGAGAAGCTGCACTCACGTCTCCTCCTGTGGTCAGGATTCCCTCCTATTAAGTTTGTGATACCAGGCTGCTGAGGTTGCATCAGGGCAAGAGGCAAATAATGGAAAATGCTCCATTGTTCTAGAGAAATGCTGCTCTGTGCACTGCCTGAAATAGTATTTTCCCCGCCATGCTGATACTGAACGCAGCAGGCCTGCTCCATGGCGTTTCGCTTTGCTTAAAGATGTATTCAAGTGCTTTACCTTGAAATGCCTCTTATGGAGATTTGACTAGCAGAATTGACAGTACATTAGTTGTCTAGCAGGTACAGACTAGCAATGAAGCACTTGCACCCCCATTGTAGCCTAAACAGTGGGACAGAGAGCTTGGCAGAGGAATCCAACTAAAAATGTTGGGAATATGGGTGGAGAGGATCTCATAAGTGTATTTTTAACATTTTGCAAGCAGATAACAAATCACTCCCACCCAAAAAACACAGACTCACAAAAGACACCGAGAACTGTGACATGTTACAGGATGCAGCAAAGATGTTGTTTTGGTTCTAATCAGTGAAGAAACACCTCATTAAATATATTATTTCAAAAGCCATACCTTTAATAAAGACCAAGCCAGTGTTCAAAATATAATAGGCAACCTTCTGGGTTTTAGAGAACTTTTTCTCAGGCTAGATATAAAAGAGAAAAATAGATAGTGCTGACTGGAAATGCTGCAAAGCTTAGTTTATGTTTGTCTGCAGGCTTCCATAGCCAACTCCACACTATTTAGTCTAGAAGAGCTGCATAGAAATCAGCAAGATGATTCCACAGTGTGCTTTGTTTGAGCGTTGAAAGTCCAGGCTGATAGATAATAAGAATAATGAGCATTTATATAGCTTTCTCAAGTGTTCAAATGTATACCAGCCAAAGCGCATTTCACAGCCTGGTTGTTCATCCATGGCAGTCCTGCTTAAAATCCTCCTTGGAGCCATTGAATCCTTGGGTTGCTGCACACAGCATTATCTTTTCCAGAACAAAAGTCCCACAACTTTCTGCTGAGAGAAGGATATTTTCTGTACAGAAGAGCGATTGAGCTGCCCAGTAGGAGAAGTAGAAGCATTTTCCTTTTGAGTTGCACTGGTTGCTTTTGCCACCAGTTACTTCTCATCACTATTATATATTGCATTTCTATAGCACCCCACACCTGAAGCTTTTAACCTATTCTGCCTTAAAATAGTTTGTGTACTGAAGGAACCCTTTAATCACAGCGGCGAGGATTGCATTTGCTCAGTACTGGAAAAGTGAGGAACTATCCACCAATGAACTGATTTTAAGAAAGATTTTGGACTGCGCAGAAATGGATAGATTGACTTTATCATTGAAGGAGAAAGAAGACACCGACTTCTATCAAACTTGGGATTTTTTCTATAATTGGCTGGAGAAGTGGGACTTGGCGTAAATTTAGAGATGTTTCAAGTTATTATAAACTGATTTGAATTTGACTATAGAATGTTAAAAAATATGTAGTAGGTAAATCCGATGTATGTGATATTTGATGTTTGTAGTATTATTTTAAAATTTTAATAAAACTTACATATATAAAAAAGGAACCCTGTTTTTAAACCCAGAAATGTTACAGCCTGCTAAGAGCGCATCCATGCAGACTTCAGAGGAAAAGGAGCATGGAGGAAAGGCTGTTAGGCTCTTCACAATAGCTAAGAGGGGCAAGTGGAGAGGTGTAAAGAAGAAATCTTTAAAGCGGTGCTTAGGGTCCCTGACTTTGATCAGCCCAGGGGAAAGGGCTTTTGTACTTATCCATGATGCAGTTTTTCTTATGGGGGATGATGGGAAGTGTAGGACATGTTTCTGTCTCAGCCTGTATGGACTCTAAATTGCTTTCTCGCTCCTTAGTTGTTGTTAACATTGCTGATTTTTAATAGTAATGATAATAATAACGGTACTCTGTAGGGCATGTATCTTTCCCCCATTGCCAGGAAAAGGATGTAGCCTGATTGTATATAGGGCTGAATGGAGCAGAATCTAGGTTAGTTGTCTTTATCTTTGATTTGTATCCAGCTTTATCTCATCAAAAGCATCTCCCAGGCTAGTTGTAAACAAAACTCAAGAAAGCCAGTGAGTGGAACATAGCTCTGCCGTATTGCTTTGATTTAGTCCTCAATAAGAGATTTAAGATGCCTCACAAAATTTGCTGCCCCAGGATAAAGTGCTGGTCTCTCATTTTTAATTCCCTCTAAAAGAAGATTGGATGAATTAATGGAAGAGGGATCACTCAACAGCTGTTAGTCACGATTCAGAAGCCATTGGGCGCCAGTTGCTATGTGCGGAATTAACCTGTGGAGAATTGGTGATGTCATTTCCTATCTGTGGGCTTCTCCCAGGCAGCTGTCTGGCCACTGTGGGAAAGGAGCAGGCGGACTAGGAGGTGGCCCATCTTTGTTCACATCCAGCAGGGCTCCCGGGATGTTGTCAGGGAACAAAGGAGGATTTTTCCTTGGTGGTTTGGACAATTTGGAGCACTTGGTTGAGTGCTCCAGAACATGCATCTGCTGTAATTGCAGACTGGGTCATTGAATGATTTCGCATCCCTTCTACCAAAGGCTTGCTCTTTGGCACCAGTGGCAGTTTTACTTTGATGTCCCTGAGATGGCTACGTTTCATTTATCTCTCCCCTTTTCTACTCTTGCCAGGAATCCAAGGCTGCTTGCATTGTCCTCCTTCCTGTCATTTTATCCTTACAAAACGGTAGGATATGAGGTAGGCTAGGCTGAGAGTAAGTGGAGGCCAGAGTTACCCAGTGAACTTCATGGCCAGGTGGGCTCTAGAACCTGGATTCCCGCTCTCACCACACTAGCTCTCATCACACGCCTTTGCAACAGTGGTGGACAACATGCCTCTTGAGATATTTTGGCCAACAATTCCTGTGAGCCCTTACCAGCATAGCTGGTGGTCAGGGATGATGGGAGTAGGAGGCCAAAGCAACTCAAGGGCCAGATCGAGAACTACTTACACATTTTTGGGTAATTTACAATGGTTCAACAAGGGTTTCCAACCCCCAGTGGCTTCTCAAGAACACCCTGCCCCCATCATGGAAGACAACTTGAAAGAGATCCAGGAGTGGGTTTGGGAGTAGCCCTTACCAGCATAGCTGGTGGTCAGGGATGATGGGAGTAGGAGGCCAAAGCAACTCAAGGGCCAGATCGAGAACTACTTACACATTTTTGGGTAATTTACAATGGTTCAACAAGGGTTTCCAACCCCCAGTGGCTTCTCAAGAACACCCTGCCCCCATCATGGAAGACAACTTGAAAGAGATCCAGGAGTGGGTTTGGGAGTAAAACAAATTCTTAGACTGAAAACAAATTCCTGAAGTGAGTGTGTGCATGCTGCATAATTTTTAAAGTGTACATTCTGTATTTTCCCACTCCGCCCACCTCCCCCACATGCATGCTATGCCCAAGCATGATTTTGCTCTGGATGGATGACAGACAAACCCAATGTTGATCCCACAAAAGTGGAATCGAGGGCCTTCCCACCCCTGTTTTAGAGCATTATCATAGTATTTCCTTTAGGATCAGCAGTTTTTCAGCTGTCTTTGCTCTTTGGCCACAATTGTGGATTTGTGGGCTACAAGTGAATAAAAATGTCTGGTCACTTTTCTAGACCAATGTAAAAGGATCTGGAGAGGGTTTCGCTCTATTTTCTGGCTCATTGGACTGGGAAGAGTGCACATTTTGAACATGAAACACATGTATTTCGGTTTGTATTTTAAGCGTCCATTTCCCCCATTGCTTAAATTGTAAAAAAGAAAGGGAGGTTTTTGTACTCCATATTTTTCAAATGCAATCATAATGTTTGTGCATTTGCAGAATTTTTTGATGCTCGCATTTAGGATTCTGAACTTGATGCTTTCAGATGATTTGAGAACATAAATGAAGTCCTTGCACATTTGTACGATCAACATCAGGGAAGCTGGAAAGGCAGGATTAGATCATGAGAGCCTGTCTCTAATCCTCTTTTATCACAGTGTTGGAAGGGATCTCAGAGATTTCAAATATGATACGTTAAGTAGGTCACACCCCAGCCTTGTGCTTTCCAGATGTGTTGAACTTCAGATCCCATCACCTCCAGCCAACAGTGTAGTGTAGTGGTTAAAAGTGATTGACTGGGACTCAGGAGATCTGGGTTCTAGTCCTCACTCAGCCATGGAGCCAACTGGGTGACTTTGGGCCAGTCACAGACTCTCAGCCCAGCCTACCTCACAGGGTTGTTATGAGAATAAAATGGAGAGGAAGGTCATGCAGGCCACCCAAGGCTCTTCTGGAGGAAAAGTAGGATATAAATATAACAGGTGAATAGATTTGTTCCGCAGCACTGTCAGCTCCAGGTCATAAGCCGCACACATCCTCAGCTAGATCATCAGGACCCAGGGCAGTGCGGGGAGAAGGATAACTTGGTAACATCAAGTAGGAGGAAAGGCAGGAACGGGCCAGGTGCCAAGACACAGGTGAAGATGTTGCTGGACTGGAGGCACCAGGTAAGGAACACAGAGCAGCCCCCAGCAGGAGTCATGTTGCTGTGGCAAATCTAGACTAGTCAGAGAAGCCTTTTACAGAGTCTCTTGTGGTTCCCATCTGGTTCATGTGGTTGTACCCAGCCTCCTCCTGCAAGCACCTGCAGATCTGATACCAATCCTGCGAATACTTGTAGTACACCAAGCTGCCTTCTGTATCAAACCACCGGGAGGAGCTGCATCACTCTGCAGATCCTGAGTGGCATTCTGATACGACGATTTTTTCTTCTTTTAAATAGCCCGTCCTTGTAATTCCTAATAGAGCCCTGTTCGTAGATTCATGCATAGTGCTAAATGCATGGATGGAGAGCAGAAACAGGCCTCCACAATCCACCCTTGATGCCACATCCCATTTTATTAGCACATCAAAGTCTTTGGTTTCATGCTTTGCTGTTTTGGTCAACTTTCGGCCTCTGGACAAATAAGTAACAGGATAGTGCCCAAAGGCTCCAGGTCACAGAACCAGAATGCCAGTGGATTCCAGTCACAAGGCAAATAAACAAAACTCGGTTTGAGATCTGCTCCATTCATGTTGGCCCATCACCAAAAGGACCAGTTAGACTGTTCCAAAAATCCTTGTTTCCTACAGATTCAACCACATTAGGCCTCCAAAAGAAGTAGTGTGGTGCTCTAAGTAATATGGTCGTTTGAGTCCACCCCAACCAGCTGGGCCTCTGGAGTGGGAGGAAGACCCGTCGTGCTGGCAGTCCTGGCGGACGGGCATGCTGAGCCCTTTGCTTTGCTTGGAGCACCTTGCTCTTCACCTTCACGCAGCTTAAATGTCTTCTCAGGGGTGAGGGCCTGCTTGGAACAAAGGGAAAGTCAATTAAAAGATACTTTGTTTTTTGTTTCCCACAATCTCCCTTCCCGTTATCAAGCTTGCTGGAATTGGTAGAGAGCGACAGCTTTGTTTGGCAGCTTTCCTTTGAGAAGGAATTATTGCGCATATTTGAGCAGCTTGGTAATTTCCTCCAACTCCTGGAGCTCCTCAGCTTTTTGTAAGCTACGCCCTAATCCACTTGTCTGTTCTGGGTTCAGCCAGCCAGCAGGAAAAGCACTTTCTTTATCTTCACTATCTGCTCTTTGAGAACATGTAGTTCAGGTTCAGTCCAACCAGTGCCAAAGGTCTGGAGAGAACCTGGATGGTGCTCTTCAGCAGGCCTCCTTCCTAGTGATCCCCGTGCTCAGCACCATGGGCACCAGCCTCAGCTGCTCCTTGCCATCTTTCCCATCAGGACTGCCTAGTCAGTGAGCAAGTAGGTCGTGGTGTCTGCTGCTGTTCCTCACCAGCACCAGAGCGAGAGGCAGGTGGGCAAGCAGGTTGCCCTACTGGAGAGGAGCCAGCCTTGAGTACCTGTGCAAGGACCAGACTGTGTATTATACTGCCACAGTGTGTACTGACTTGTGAGGATCCTTTAGGAGGGGTCCAATTGCACCATCAAAGTGGCAGAAGGAAAAAGGAGCCTTAGTTCTTAGATGCCTTAATTGAGGATTTTAAGAATCTTAGTCCTTAGATTCCTCAATCTAAGGACTAAGGTTCCTCTGTTGAATGCTTTTCCTTTGCCACTTCCCACCTGCATCTGTTTTTAACCCTGGCCAGTATTTAGGGCTTTAATTTATCTCATTCATTAAGAATGATGCTGCATAGAAGTTGCTGGAGGCAAGTGGATTCAGGAGGAAGGGCTAAAAAACCTGCATTCTCCCTTCACTAGTGCAGATTACCATGTCTTGAGGATACTTTGCAAAGAAGAGGCTGATGACCCTTTAGTGTTCATGGTTGTGATAGGCTGTTAGTAGGATTTCCTGGAGGAGGAGGAAGGTTGGCGCACAGTGACCAGCAGGTTGTTTAAGGGCACAGTCATACGTTTGGGGTTAGGGCTGTTTTACATTAAAGTCCTATTTAGGTGGAATGGGAATAGTTACTTTTATCTGTGTTGGATTTCAGAAATTAACTCAAAATTGGATTTGCTTGTTTGCATCTGGATTGGCTTTGCAGTCTTCTAATTGCAAAGTGAGGTGAGGTGGTGGGATTTTGGAGTAGCACTGTGTGGGAGTGGGAGACCATTTCTGAATGCCCCTTTGTTTAAAAAATAAATAGAACAAACTTACCAAAACAAGAAAATGATTACATCAGAGAGAAAGGTTGCAAAACATCCTGTTTTTTGTTTGTTTGTTTAAAGTTTTTATATGCTGTCTCATACTAAAGTCTTAGTGCACTTGGCTTCGTAGTTCCATGAAGCCTGTTGAATTTTGTGTGTTTCTTAAGCTCAGGTGAACATTTGAAAAATGTGATAGCTCTGTTTACAATTGGAGGTGGTACACTCTGTCCAAGAAGCTCAGACATTTTCAGCTGTTTGCTGCCACTTGTACACTCCCAAGTTTTGAAGTTTTGCACCTCTTCGGGTTCTGGACGAACCTCAGATCAAGTGGAAATGAATAAGCATGGCAAGAAAGATGTTGTGCTGATTCCTTTTGCCATTTGTTTCAAATGCCTCAGCAACTCTCCATAAAGTAAAGCCTTGAATGATCATGTATACTTAGCAGTGTTGCAACTCACCTTTCTTTGCCTTCCCGTCTGAGGTGGTAGAATTCCACTCTAAAGGAATGCATGCTGGGTTCAATACACTCATCTATTTTGCTAGTTGACTTGACTGTAGTTGTGGTTAGACAAAAGGGAACAGGTTGCCAGACCAAGCTTACACCTTCCTTCAGTAATGCAATTTCTCTAGCAAAATCATTTTATTATTGTCTTGCTTTGTTCTGCATCTTTTAAGCATTATGATTTCATGCATTATTATTTTCACAGAATCATACAGTTGGAAGTGGCCTAGGAGGCCATTGGGTCCAACCTCTTGCTCAGTGCAGGGCTCAAGTCTCCCATCCAGATTCTAACCAGGCTTGACTTTGCTTAGCTTTCAAGATTAGGTAGGGTCATGCACTTCAGGCTATATGGAAGCATCATTTTATTGTTTGCCACTGTTGTAACCCGCGGTGTTACAGATGAGACCAGAGACTGGATGGTAAAATAAAGAGGAGGTTTATTCCTGCGGCAGGGACCACATTCATAGAGGAATGCGGCCTCGAATGGAGTTGGAATGAGGTTTTTATAGCTTCACAGTGAGTTTTCGGTAAATGGTAAACAATACAATCAGTTTTTGGCAGAAATCAGAACAATGGCGACAATGGGGAGTTACGGAATCACATAGCAGCAGTTAAGCAAGCGATATACAAAAGCAGATTTGGTTAGCAGTAAGTTTTATCTTTTAATTTATACCTTCTAAGCAATCTTTGTCCATTACATTGTAGGTAAGCTCTTTCCACTTTCTGAGGGGAATTCTCTGAGGCAGTTACTAGACATTTGAATGGGCTAGAGCTTAGGAGAGCTAAGCCTATCATGCATACCCTGAGACAGTTTGATTATTCTAGTGTTTGGCCATGTCATGCCTATCTGGAGCCTAGAGGAGTCATGCCTATCCTGAATGCCCTGAGAAAGCTGATAGATATTTCTATTATGTCAGGATCCTGGGGAGTCAGGCATAACAGCCACCTTAGTAGATTTACCAAGGGGTGACCTAGAAATGGGTTATATAGATAAAGCATTTGACACTTGGTTAACTGTAGGACCTATCAGGAACTGCAACTACAGTTTGTATGTGGTTTAATGTCACTGTTAGGTTAATAGTTAACAGTGGACAGCTTGGCAAGGGCTGTTTACACTCAGGGAGAGAAAGAGGAGGCCAACGCCTCACTTCCCTTTGCTTCACCATGTTAAGTCATTGGCAACATTTTGTCTGCACTCACTGCTAGAAAAGAGAATTTCCTTCTCCCCTGTTGATGTCTAGCCAAGCACTTGACTCAGGCTTGTATCTCATTCAGTTGGCCAGTGATTTCTTCTGCATTGCTCCAGGGTCCTTGCCAGTTCTAGCCTTAAATGTACACACACCCTCACCTACTTCACAAGGGCTGGGGGAAGTTACTTGCAGAAAGTTATGTTTGTGCATCAGAAGAAAAGATGCTGTTTAATACTTCTTGGAAAAACAAAATGGGCTGGAAGTAGGGGGGGAAGATGAGTTCTCTAAAACCAAGACCACTCACCCTTCCTAGCCAACCCACACAATCCAGTCAAAGAGCTGTGCAGTTGTATCACATCATTGCTTTGTCTCAGCAATGACAAGAAGCTCTGGATTTCTCAAGAAATGACCCAAGACCCCTTCGAGAGAAGGATATTACTGTCCAAGAACACTGTGCAGCCTGAGCTTTTCAACATGCATAGCAATCCGCAAGACCTTCTCTGAGAACATCTGCCACCACAGTGCAAATCTTAAGAGCAGAAAAAGAGGCAGGCTGGATCAGACCATGAGTCCATCTAGTGAAGTGTTCTGTTCACACAGTGGGCAACCAGCTCCCCAGAGGATCCCCAAAGCAGGATAAGGAGCACAACATACTGTTCTGCTTTAGGTCACTCTGAAAAACACGCGCTCATTCTTACTCAGTGGCTCTCCTTGCCTCTCCAACCAAGCGAACGCATTTTGCAACAGTTTTAACTGTTGTTGTCGCTGCTGTCTTGACCTGCTTCTCTGTTAACCTTCTTTCTCCCTGCACATCATAGCATGCCTTCTGTTTGACCACTACTGATAACTTGGAACCTCCAGACTTTATTTTCCTTGGTTGCTGCCTGCCATGTCGTTTCAGCTCTTCTGTACCATCTTATCTTGCTTACTTCTTGGTGAGTCTGACAGCAGTGGCACAGAAGACCTTCACTCTTTGAGCAATTCACACTGTGGAAGGAGTTTCAGGTGTAGTTAGCAGCTACACTTGGCTGACAAAACTGGCGTCAGCTCCTTTATGTGTCCCTGAATCCAGGGATAAGAGGAGATAATGCAGATGAAGCAGTGCAGCCATGATCAGTGAAGACCTGGTTCATACATAATGAGATGCCCCTGTGGATGCATTTTTCCCCTTGGGATTTTTGTTATAACAATAGCCACCATGTTGAATATTCAGGTGCTGTAGGGGCGAGTCATAGCTTGTCATTATGTGCAAACCCAGTGATGGTGGGTTCTTGGGATGCTTGACAAGCCACCCCAAACCCCTGGATTCTAGGGTTGTGGGTTGCTCAGTAACCACCCTAATAATCCACCCTCACCAGGTTTGCTTAAAACAAGTTATGGCATCCCTCCTCCAGGCTCAGATATTCAAAATGGTGGCCACTGTCAAGAAGCGTGAAAGAAAGTTTTCCTATAGAAGTTTCTTGTTACGCATACACTGAGGTGCGAAAGCATTGCGATTGGCCCATGGTTCCAGTACTAAGGGGTGCAAATTATAATGAGTGCAAGCCCATGCTTCTTACTCAGACATTTCTGTTTGCATCTGCAAAAAGTTGAGATGTGCACTTTATAAAAAAATAAAATATTAAGTACTCAGAATTAGATGGAAATGGAACAGAGACCTAGGTGAGACAAGCGATTTCTAAATGACATTTGGCCCCCGCTGTTGTATCGACATAAATAAAGAATGATGAAATACTCCTTGTGGAAGAAATATCTAATTTTGTACTGAACTTTGTGAAGTCATTTGTTCCCACACCTGTTTCCAAGGACATTATTCATCCTACTCATTTAGGAATGCAGCCAGAAAGCCCACAAAGCAGAACTCAACAACAACTTCATTGTCTTGGCCAGCGGGTGATGCAGCAAGTTAAATACAACCCGCCAGCCATCAATGGCAGCCTGTCCAGAGCCAGTGGTCAGAACTGGGAACTCACAGCCCTAGTGCACTGGGGCCATGTCCCAGCCAGAGGACTTTTTCAGAGCCCATGGTTTGAAACCCTTCGCTTGGTCTCACTCCTGTGTATCCACCTCTTTCCGTGTTTCCTTTTGGTCCAACTTTGAAAAGTATAGCAATATCCAACTTTTAATAATATTAAAATGTTGGCTCCCTTGCCTCCTAACTGAAAGAGCTCCTTCCCTGTTCCCACGAGAAATGTAACTGGCCCATTCAGTTCCTCCTCCAAAACCATTTCTGGCTTAAACACCCCCCCCCACACACACACACAGTGCTCCTCCACCCTCACTATCCTAGACTTGCTGGTTAGTTTTGAGTCTGAGTGACCTCTGGAACATGAGAAGCTACTTTAGACTCTTAGAACATCTAGCCTAGTGTTGCTGATTCTGACTGGCAGCAGGTCTTCAGGGTTTCAGGCAGGGATGTTTCCAGCTCTGTCGAGAGCTGCCTTGTGCATGCAGACTGTGTGCTCTGCCACTGAGCTGTGGCCACTCCCTTGCATGAATACAACTCAGCCACCCTCAACTTTTGGACTATTTGCTCATGTTGGACTCCTCCAGTGACAGTGAAATGACAGTGTTTCACTGCTATGATCTGCTCAGCATCATCTTACATAAATCTGTCACAAGACATTCAGGCCAGCAAAACATCTGTGAAACACCCCTAGGTCTTCTCTGGAATACTGTTTCCCTCTTTCTTGGCACATAGGTCCTGGTTTCCTCCACCCTCCTTTGCTGTCTGGAATTTGATCAACACATCCAGACCTTTCGTTGCCAGAACTCATTTCTCGAAGCCCAAAGTGGTAACTGGCATGTCCTTTTCTTCCGTTAACTCTGCTGCCTTTCCAACCTACTGCACCTTTGTTAACAGCGAGCTTAGTGCTACGTGAAGCATGTCAACGAATGGGGGGCAGGCAGGCGAGTCTGCCAGCAACTGTGAAATAATAAGTTGCAAAACCGATTGTATAAATCCAGCCATTGCCTGAAGCTTCTTTTCTGTTGTTCTTTCACAAACCTGCAAATCCTCTCTTCTCTGCCTAGGCTTTGTATCAATTGTGGGAACCTTTGCAAATGCCTGTTGAAAAGATATTTTGTCTTTGGCCATCAGCAACCACTTTTTAGTTGTAAACATTCTTTACAACATTAAGGGACCTTCAGTAGACAAAATTAAAATTACACTGGTACTAAAAAAAAAAAATCTTAGGAGATTTCCTCCCTCCTCTCCCTGAGTAAACAACCAAGCAGACACTCAAATATACTGATGCAGGGAACAAACAAAATTGCTGATAAAACGACATCCTGAATAGCAGGTCACTCAGATCCAGCTTGCCAGAGTTTGTGGCACAGCTTGCCCTGTTTCAGCACCAAATAGCGTATGTGAAAGGCTATTGGCACATTGCTTTGTTCAAGAGAAAGTCCCACAATGAGAATTCACGCAGAGCCGGAGTTACGGCTTAGCAATACATTCTCAGACAGAGGGTGAAGGGTACAGGATTCAAGGCAGACAAGAATTCATGATGAGCAAGGGAGCATTTGGGGCATTGAAGATGTTCCCAGATCTGTGCACCTGCTCAGAAGCATTGAGTGACTTCCCAAACTCAAATAATTCCCCCAGTATGGTGTTGTGGATTGGGACACAAGAGATCTGGGTTCTAGTCCAACTCAGCTTAACCTACCTCACAGGGTTGTTGTGATAAAATAAAGAGGAGGAGAACTTTGGGTATTTCACAGGGAAAAAGGATAGGATATAGATATAAACAAACACGTAAGTAATTTTTGCTCTGGTTTTTTGGTTTCGTATGCAGAAAAGGCAGCGTTTTGTTGTGGGAGGGGAAGCATTCGGTCCTGTGACACTCCAGCAGGACTGTATCATACACGTTTGCCATTGGTGGAGCTCAGTGCCAAATAGTTCCATAATTTGCTCTCTAATTCCACTGCTGAACTGTTGTTCAAAGAGGCTCTTTCGGCATTGGTGGCCAGTGCGTAGTAGTGCAGATGGAGAGTCGCATTTGAGCATGGGAGAGTCATGTGCCATTTACTGATCAGCTTGCCAGGTGGCTTTGGACAAGGCCCTCTTTCTCATTCTTTCCTTCATAGCTTTCTGTGAGGTTAAATGCAGATGTGCTAGAAGACAGATAGCTGGATGCAAATGTAAGTAGGCAGCCTGTGCCAGCTGGAAGGAAATGCCACAAACCTGCCGCACAGGCACGGGCTTAGCCAAACATCTGTTCCGCTAAGGTCAAGCACTGCTGTTGCTGGACAGGTCCGGCTGTGTGTGTTTGTGTCTGAAAGAGAGAGAGAGACAGGATGATGATGTGCCTGCTGTCTGGTCTGTATGTTGCACTCATCTAGAAATGTGCTGATTGATAAGCCATCACTGTTTTGACTGCTGGTGGCCTGCCTTAAAGTGGACAACCTCTGATTCCATTAGAGTTGCCCCTTTCTTGAGTACTTGCTTCACTCATTGGAAGGGGTTCTTGTAAACTGTCAATATGTTTGCACTTTAATGCCCACCTCTTGCACATTGTGTGACAGCTACACATTACAGCACACACACATTCCATTTTAGTAGAAGCTGCTTCACATCATTTCAGAGATGAAGGAAGGGGTTTTTTGCTTTTGTCGTGATCACTTTTACAAAGAAGAGACTTTACCCCTTAAGAGTGAAATTCCACAGGAATCATTTATTTCTAAGGGAGAACATCAACATACTCCATCGCTGCAGCAGCTGAACAATATTTTGTTTCCTAGAACTGGATGGGAATCATTGATAGCCAAGCCAGTTTCTGGCCACCCAACTCCATCTGCTTAGTTCTGCCTTGAATTTTGTCACTTAGCTCTCACACAAAAATAAGGTGCTAAATATGTTTCTGCTTCAGCTGATGGGGGTGGGGGGATAGCAGAACTTGGGGCTTCTGTGTGCACGAGAGATTCTTGACCACAGGCAAGGAGCATGTCAAGGAGAAAACCTTCCAGGTGTGCTAGATTTTTTTTAATGCACAGAGTGCTTGTATAATTAGAGGAGAACACACACACATTCTTTCTGCATGGCAGTTGGACAAGCAGCAGCAATCCTGAGAAAGGGTGGAGGAAGAACAGCTGAGGACAAGGGGGATGAGCAGGTATTACAGTGGGGGAGTCTTGCCCAAGAGCCTCCGAAAACCTGGAGCCAGCGTCATTGCTGTCCGTCCATCCGATGAGGTCAGCTTTCCCAAGACTGAAGTAGGGCGAAGGGCTGTTGAGTTTTGGATTGGCAATGAAGGCTTGATGTTATGAAATTTGCTGGTGTCACCCAGCTTGTGTGTGTGTGATTATACAGGAAGGAAGGAACGCAATAGATGAGTGCTAGGGAACCGTGGGACCCAAGAACATGGTTCTGCATAGGACATGGTGGCTTATAATTCCATATTTCCGTTGCCCTTTTAGCAAGAGATGGAAAGTTTTTTTTTCAGGAAGTGCTAAAACAAAGATATAAAATGTTGAAATCCTGACTAGGCTGCCAGGAGAACATCTGTCCTCTTGAGGTTTCTCTTCAAGGCAGTTCTCTAGGAGTGGTGCGTGTGGGAGGAAGGGAGGAGCTCATGAGTTGCCAGAAATATGGAAGGACAGTGTAGTTTATTGGAATTTGCAGGAAAACATTGCACATTTGCACCTTCCAAGTTGTCTTACGATAATTCTGAAATGGACCCTTGCCATCTTATACTCTAAATTTCATCTATTCTGTTCTGGCAAAGTGGAATCCGGGTTGGCTCATCCCTGTACCAATTTTTACAAAGCATGACGAGCATCCCCTGTTCAGCTAATTACATTTCTGTGTCCAAGGTCATGTTTGGATCTACAGTGCAACAACTTGGGCTGCATAATTTAATAATCCGTTTGTAAGAAGAGAGGGTGTCAATGCTTTTCCTCACATGCCATCCTTCCTTTTTAACCAGATGTATCAGACTATAATTCCCAGCATGCCCCAGCCAGCTTGGCCCATGGCTCTGCTATTTGGTGGATAATGAAGTTGCGTCGTGACACATCTTGAGGGATGTCAGTTGGGAAGGGCTATCATTAGTATTAATTTAATTTCTGTACTGCCCTGTTATGCCATAAAATACAAAATGTAGTGCTCAGGGACTCCAAACCAGTTAACAGTGTGAATGGGATTTAAAAAGTCAATAGTTTGTAGAGGATCCCTAGCCAGGATGGGGACCCTGGATCTCCCTGTGAAGTAGGGAGCTGTACTTCTGCCCTCAGATAAGGTCTCAGTCTAGTTCAATCCCTGTCCCCTGTGCCTGCTGTTTGCATAGGATTTAGGGTGGCCACTTGTGAATTGCCCCCCAAACAGACATGCATTCTTAAAACAGAGGACAAAAAGATACACCTATTTTGCATTAAAATCTATAATGATTTCATTTATTGTATTTTATGCTGCCTGATAGCTGATGGTCTCTGGATGGCTAACAAAGATTAAAACCTTAAAAATGCATGTTAGAAATCATACACATACAAATATCCAACATATTGAAAGTCACAGCTAGATCTAAAAACAGTTTTAAACAATCAGCAAAGCAATAGCTGACTAAAACCTTCATCATAGGCTGCTAAATGCCTCAGGGAATAAGGTCTTACCCTGGCACTGGAAAGATGACAAGGTCGGTGCCAGGTGGGACTTGTCGGGGAGATAATTTTCTAATGGCGAGGGGACCTGCCACCTTCCAGACCTCCCTCAGAACAGGCACCTGGTGGAGGGCCAATTATATATGCAAATAGACATGCACTGATGCAAATTTAGAAATGATTCTTAGAAAAACAGTACATCTTACCAAAGGATAGCAGGCTGAAATCCTGATTTGTGTGTCTTGCTCAGTCTATTGCTGAAGCAGTTTGTGTTGAAGGACAACTTCAGAGCTCCTGATAGTTCTTTATCTTTCTACCAGACATGGATTGGATTCCCTTTAAAGAAGGAGCACTTTAAGAATAGGAGACTGTTCTTTGGCAGCCCTCTGGATGAAGGACCATCCACTGTAAACAAGGACACATGGCCACTTTACTTGGAAGAAGTGCTTCCACTGGGGAGAATCAGAGACCTGTTTGCTGACCAAGTTGGCAGCTGTGGGGGGACATAAATATAGACAGGTTTGGTCAAAGTCCCCCCAAATCGCACTCAATCAAGGTCCCAATTCAGATCATGCATCCTGCTACCCATGCCTTTCATTAACATTTCTCTCTCTCTCTCTCTCTCTCTCTCTCTCTCTCTCTCTCTCTCACTTTTGTATGCTACCATATAGCTCACAGTACAATATAAAACATGAATAAAAATAACATTAGTGAACCAAAAACCATAAACCAATAGGTTTAAAATACAATATAGATAAACAAATACATAGAACAGGAGGAAATAAACACAATAAACGAATAACAAGTAATAAAAGAATTTTAAAAAACTTTGAAAAAGCTATTTGTTCAATTGCAAAAATGTTGGAATGGCCCAGGTTCCAGTGCTTTGGGAAAGCGCAAGAAATGCCTCTCTCTCCACTTTCTCAACAACATGCATAATTTTAAACAGCTCTTTCTTGTCCCTCCTTACTTACCTTTTTCTAAGCTAAACAACCCCAGTTGTAGCCCTTCTGCATAGGGGAGCAGCTGCAACCCCTCCATCATTTTAGCTGCCCTTCTGTGTAATTTTTCAGTCTCAATAATGTCCTTTCTTGGGTGTGACAACCAGAACGTCAAGGGGAGCATAAGGATAACTGATATAATGTACATGAAGTACAGGCCATATTCTAAATGCTAAGTGATTTTTTCATTAAAAATACATATTTCTATTTGCAGGCAATAAAGAAATTTAAGCTCTGTGCATACAGAGTGCTGGACTAGATGGACCATTGGTGTGATCCAACCAATGGATCTAAGTTCATTGTTAGAAGTTTTCTAAGTTTTTATGTTCTCCCATGGGGAACTGGATTCCAGAAATCTCAAATCCATTAATTTTCTTGACCCAAACACATCCGCTGGACAGAAGCTGTGTGTTTGTGTGTGTGTGTGTGTGTGTGTGTGTGTTTACATACTCAAGAATCAAAAAGAATCAAAGAATCCCCTAACATGAGATGGAGTAAAAATATAGTGGATAGATATGATTGTTTCCGGTTTTTGTTTCCCCATAAAAGAGAAACAATTCCCTTAACTTAGACCTCACCAACGGTTCCTCAAAGACAGCTGCACACAACAGTAATCCTCAAGGGAAGAGAAGGATATTTGCTGAAATAATGGGTTTTGAAAATCATAATTATGAATTTTGGAATGTTTTACATGTTCACATTACTCAAAGGGGAACCTGGGTCAGGGGTTAGGACCCTGAAGTCTAACGTGGAGATCAAGCCTGAGGGTGGAAAGCAGTGGAGATCAAAAGTGATTCCTTCATTTATTGAGTAAGACAGTCTCAAACATTCTCTGAGCATAGTAGGCATAGCTAACTTATTAAAAAAACAATCTTCCAAATGCAAACAGGTGATTGAAATGATACGCGGTCTCCTGGCTGGCGGATAAAGCTTCAAAAATCAGAACATATGTCCCCAATTTTTCTTCTTCTTCTTAGCTCTCATTTCTCACTATGAACTAATAGTACATAATAATAAAACTTTGGACGTTGGCCAGCACAAATAGATGTTTTGGCTAACTTTGAGAGTGCTTGTGGAAGACGCAAAGCAATGCAGCTGTTGAATTGGGCATGTGCCAACCCAGACTACATTTTAATGAAACCAGAGCTTCTCCTCATCAACCCCAAAGTACCCCCACTTCAAATCAGAATTAATAATCAGATGTTTCACATCTCAGAAATGCATGTGCTTTTTTCACTGCAAATTTAGTGTTTATGGCTTGATATGATTTATAATCCAGGGGAATTGATGAGCTCTTTGTTACACTTCTATTTAGACAAAGCCCAATGGAAGGAG
The DNA here is from genome assembly GCF_004798865.1 of Varanus komodoensis. Lineage (NCBI taxonomy): Eukaryota > Metazoa > Chordata > Lepidosauria > Squamata > Varanidae > Varanus > Varanus komodoensis. The sequence goes on from NW_025335568.1 coordinate 65,683,509, forward strand.
TATGACGGCATAAACAATAGATCTACTTAATGTTTCCAGATATCTCGCTCTACTTTTTTTTCCTGGGCAGAGCAAATCCACTACAGATGTTTGTTTTATCTTTTCAGGTTTATAGCTGTTTGGCACAATAGCTGTTTCCCATAGTTATGAGGGCATGTGTATTTTTAAAGGGCTTAAATCTTAATAATGAAAAATACTACAGTATTTGAAGATGCCGCATTAATCTTTTTGTCCCATGATTTACCCAATCCGTCCAAAGTAAGATTGATAAGCCACTCTATCCCTTTATTAAGCAAAGTTCATTGAAGGAAGATGGCAAATAATTGATGTATATATGGCCAATGTTTGTGCTAAAATGCCAAGGAAATTATCAAGGTAACCACCCACTAGAGTTGTTTTCCTTCCTTTTATTTGCTGGAGTGGGGATTGAGTGACTGAAGAAGTAAAGGGTGGGATACAATCTAGATAGGACTTTACCAAACAAAATTGGAAATAGATTTTTTTCCAGACATTCTATTCTGGAAAAAATAGAATGGACAGGGAGCAGACTTTGTGATCGTATGTGTAGGAGTCCAGACAGCAGGAAAGCGGGGAAGCCCTGGCTCAGCAGAAGTTTCTCTGTGGCCTGATAGAAGCAAGCCGATTAGAAGGCCAGTGTCTGTCTGTCTTCCTGCTGCCTGCCTTCCTCTGATAGTACCTCTTTTTTGGTCTCCATCAAGCAGAACTGGGAAAACAGAGAGATTTCTGACAGCTTTTGGGGAGTTGTCTGGAAAAAAATGTCAAGCATGAGGTCTGAAGTGGGGGCAGCTGGTACCATTAAGAGCCGCAGGACAGGCAAATGGCGTCATCAGTCTCCATTTCCACCTGACCTCCTCCTCATTTAAAATGATCTTTGTGTGGGAACGTAAAAGGCTGTATTTGAGATGTTTTTCCTATTGTGTGTCACCTACAAGGAAGGCTCCTTTTCACGGGGAGGGGCTGTAGTCCAGCTCAGTCACAGATCACATTAATTGATCACATTAATCTAGTGTTTCTTTCTCTCCAGGGGGTGAACCACAAAAATAAAACCATAACTTTGTAGTTTGAAATGTCACTTAGTTTGAAATGTCACAGGCGATAAAAGCACAAAGCACTCAAACATTGTGGGGTTTATTTCAGAGACAAAACTTGTTTTCTGTCCTTCAAATTTGCTTTCAGTGTATATGTCATTTCACCAGGAATTTGTTAAAGAGTAGGGCTTTTTTACTTTTATATTAATCTTTATAACTATAATATAATTATATTATTTTTGTAAATAAATGCAAAATGTATTTAAAATTTAAATAATTTTATTACTTAATAGTAATACTTTTAAATCTTTATGTGGCATTTATAACCCATCCTTATTCATCTTGCAAGGAACCCAAGACAGTTTACATGGTTTGCCTCCTCCTCTTTTTTATCTTCTCAAGAATCCTTGAGGTATGGCCCACTTTGTAGCTGAGTGGCATCTGCAAGTCAGATCTCCAGATCTCCTAGTCCAAAATTCTAACTACTTCCCCACACTGGTAAATGAATAAAATAAGTAAAGGCACAATCCTATGCCAGTTAAGTTAGAAAGAGGTCCTGCATATGGTAGGAGCATATTGGGAACAGTAGAACTTTTCAGTGTCTAAACATGCTTCAGGCTTACACCCTAAATAAAATACACCAGCATTACTCCTTTATAAAAATATCTGCAGAACACCAAAAAGCACTTAAAGGCAGCAGCAGTTTGAAACCTAGAGATGTAAAATCTGCATTCAAAATCAAGCTCAAATCTACCAGCAATTAAATGTATTTTTAAAAGTGTATCTATTCAAATGGGTTTTACTTGCTGGCAAAAAAATTAAAGTACCATGATTAACATAACATGTAAAGGTTAATAATGAGATTAAACTGAATCCTGGGTGTGTCTGGTGTAGCTATTCCCATTGTGCAGCAGCCCTTTGCTGCAATCATAACACTTCCTTAAAAGTTGCATTATTCCAACCAAAGTCTTCAGGTTGCTTAAACTTTCTTTGGGGTCTGTGGCACATTGCCACTGGCAGTCTCTACAGCCTTGTGTCTCGATGTGACTTCAGTGTGATTGCTAGTCTGCCCTACATCCCTTACATGGATAGCTTGCTTGTCCCATAAGTCAATTTCTCATGATTAATTTAGCCACACAGCTGGCTGTCCATTTTACTAACCATCAAAGACGACATTGGAAGAACAACCTCCTAACAAGATTAGGGTGGAAAGAGCGTGAGACTTCAGGAGTGGTCATAGGAGTCACTTAGTCATACAAAAATTCTTTGCCTGTTTGTTTGGCAGGGCCCTTTCAGGAAGGAGGTAATAGTTAGGAGATCAGAAATTCCTAGGAATTTGACCAGACTGCAGGAAATGGAGCCCTGTGGCTTTAAATAAATTAATCTCATGGTTTGAAGCTTTTTTACACTATAGCTTCCTTTAGACAGACAGTCCTGGTTGTAATTTTCCCCCAGTTAAACAGCAACTTACCTCCCAGTTTATTTTTATTTCCTTTCCATGAGTGCCAGCCACCATTTTTTTAATGACCCCAGCTAGGTGGAACTTCTTGATATTCTTAGAGCGGCTGCTGTGATTGAAATCTATTTGTGAATTCCGTTTCCAGGTGTATAACTCAGTTCCCTAACGGTTCATCCATCACATGCCCAGACTAGTTGAGTGATTCCCATGGCAAACTGTGACAGTATCTATTTCTAAGCACATGCCTGCTGAGCATTAGATCAAGCAAGGAAAGTTGACCTTTTCTCTAGTCCTTTGATTAGGAAATAAGAAGCTTCTTTAAATAGCGTTAATATCTAGAAGACGTATGAGCAGTGATACCCCTTTCCCCACTGATGTTTTGTTGGCTGGTGATTACTAGCTGCTTAACACAACCCTTCTCCTTGGATAGAGAAGGAGTCTGATCCATGAAGGAAGAGGAGGCCCAGCAGGAAGGTACCTGTGTGGGGGCAGCTTCAAGGGAGCACTATTTGCTTCTGAGAAAACTGATGCAGCATTTTTATCTGGATGCTCTTCTAAAACCAGTATAGGTTGGATTGAGACTTAGTCATCCGTGAATGAAAGGACTTCCCATCCATGGAAAGCTTTGGATTCAGCAAAGGGATCCTGCAGGTGGAACAGAGAAGGTCATTTTTCGTCTTTTTTCCTTCTAAAGCTCCTGCAGCTACCCCTGCATATTTCTTAGGGTCTTACAGGAGGATTACATTGCGGGGAGAGAATTTGGGGCTGCAGAGGGATAGGAGAACAGGGAATACTCTCATCTGCCATCTGGTGTGCTTCCGAAGCATGACTCTGCTCAGGAGATGCTCCCATCAGTAGGAGTCGAGTCTGGATAAAAAGTGGATGAGGTGAGGGCTCATGGGAGCTGCTATCCAACAGTATTTGGAGGACCACATGTTCCTCATCCCTGGTTTAATGAAGCCAGTTAATTAGTTAAATATTGTTGCCTTTGTGAGATGTAGGCAGATTCCATGCTTGGCATACCCGTTTGCCAAGGATGTCAGGCAGAAGAACTCAGAAAGAGCTGACATCAGAGAAGCAAAAGAGCCTTTGGGTAAAAGATGGAGCATTGGTCTGGCTTGACAGAAGCTCAGCCTCTTCCGTCCTGCTGTTGAATCACGAATGTCCTTAGCCAAGTTGCCTCTTGTGCATGGGTGGAGAAGCGCCTGCAGCCCAGGAGTCGAATTCGAATTTGAAGATGCTCTTGGGGGCTGAATTCCAGTGTTGGGCAGTGTAACTAAGCCCTTGGAAAGACATTTCAACCTTTTAGGAGGGAGAAGAAGTGTGGGAATCCTGGGGAACCAGCAGAAAATTGCTGCTTGAAGGTAAGGGGCTGGTGCTGAAGGAGGTGTGGCATTCTGGGGAGTCTTCAAAGGCCTGATTTAGTCCACTGGCCTGAGGTCTGCCTCCTTGCTCTAGCTGCTTGTGGGCAGATGGGTGTTTCTCTGACCCTACAGTCCCACAGATGATGTATTTTTGAGACTCGTCAGGAGAGTACAATTAGCCCAGTACTAGAGTCATCAGTGAGCAGATCATTTGCATACAATGCCGGCCCCTTTGGGCTGCAGGTCACCCTCTCACTTGGCTGCCACACAGAATCCTACAACTTCTTGATAATCTTCTGGCTTTATCAGTAACCTGAAACTGACGAGAGGATATTTCACAAAGGAATAATAACTCGTTAAAGCAAATATTATTCTGTCAAGAGAGAATGAACACGGCGAAGTAAATCCAGATGTGGTTGAGACAGGATTACGGCAACTATAACCTTTTTGTATTTAAGCACCAACCACTTGATTCTTTCACATTAACTAGTGAGAGTGTGTGGGAGTTTTTGTTTCTCTTTTTTTAAAGTCTTCTTTCTCAGATGGTTTAGATCATATTGCTTATATTGTTCTTATCAGATAAATGCACCAAAATCCGGTTTATTTATGAAAGTAAACACATATGTCCTGCTCTTTGGTAATGTACTTGAAAGCCCTGTGAAAACGAAATGCTACTCCCAGTTACTTCTTATAAACTTTTCTCGCTTTCTTTTTGTTTTGAAGAAGATGCCAAGAGAATGGATAACCTTTTAATATTTGAAATGTGCTTTGAAGTGTATGGATTTAAAACCGGCTTTCTCATGAACTTTCTCTGGTTAAGGTTACCAAATATCCCACAATGTAGCATTCTGATGAATACCAGTTCAATCAGAGTGAAAAACTGAATTTGTTCAACATGGACTGCATATGGGGAGGTTTATTTATTAATTTAAAACATTGGTATGCTGCCCAATTATGCCGTGACATCTCCACAGGTTGACAACTGCACTTAAATACCTCCCCCCCCCCCACCCCGGTACAACTCTTTTATGGGCAGCATCCAAGAGGGCGCTTCACACCCAGCAATACTGTTGTGGCCCTTTTTATCCATTCCTTGAGCAGGACCCATGACTTGTACAACAGAAATTGAATGCTTCTAGGAATGAACCAGGAACATAGAAACAGAGCGAGTCAGAAGGGGCCTCTCGGGCCATCTAGTCTGACCCCCGGCTCCAGCCAGCTCTGCTCACGAACGAACCACTGCACTCTTGTCTGGATCAGGGCGGGTGAGCAGAGCTAGCAAAGAGGGGCACTGCTGACCTGCCCTGATCCAGAAACCAGTATTTCACTCACTGGAGGGCTTAGTGTGGCAAAGAGTCGATCTCCGTTGTGGGTCCCACTTGTGCCATGGAGCCAGTGGGAGGTCTGCCCCTCAGCACCCCCCTGCGCACTGCCTTCAGTTATGCTAGAGGAGGAAAAAAAAGCACTATTTAGACGATGCAGATTAGATTAGATAAAATCCTATTTAGACGATGCAGCCTTTACATGATGTAAAAAGCCTTTTGCCCTACAGTGTATTTCTTGCAAGTCTTTTTCCAATATGTTCTGTCCACACGACTGGAAAGTGCAGCTGTAAGCAGATGGCAGACAATAGGCTCTTTCCCCCTTTATGCTGACTCTGTGGTTGATCAAAGCAGCTCAGCCCCTACAAAGCACTTGCTGAAATCATCAGGTTGGTCACTGAACAAATGAAAAAGTAGCTGAGCCAGAGACCTTCAGCCAGAGACCTTCAGCTGTGGCGCTAGGATCCAACGAGCCATTTTTTCCCTAGAGGGTTTTCTGAGCACGTCCTTTATATACTCAGAGAATCTGACTGATGGTTGTTCCTATTCAGAGCTGTCTGTACTCTGAGATTTCTTGCAAGTTCATAAACACAGAGAGAAGGAGCGAGAACGTAACACAAGACACAGAAGTCTGCTCTTGGCTTTGATTTCTAAATTTCCAACCCTTACGGTCAGAGGGATTGAAAGTGTGTGGCATGGCTGACCGGGGATGCTGGGGGTAGTAGTTTGACCCATCTGGGAGGCATCAAGTTGGGGTTGGCTGGTCCAGGAGATGGAACTGCAATACTTTCCTTGTCCTAGCCTGGCTTTCAGCCAAAATATGCTTGTGTTTGGGGTATCTTTTGGCCCCACTAAGGTGGTCTTTGACCCTTTCTGCAACGTGAATATGGTCCCTCAGATTTGCTTTGAAACTGAAACTGGCATTCGTCAAACCTGATGTAAATGAGGGGTGCACACAGCACTGATGATATGGTAAGCCTAGATCAGGGGTCCCCAAACTTTTTTGGGCTGCCGCCCCCTTTCTTCTTGAGTAGCAACCCTAGAGTCCTCACACCTTTCTTTGTATCATGTCTGTTGCTATACTGCAAAGTTAAAGCAACCAATCACTCCCCCAGAACTTTCCGCCTCCCCGGGGGGCAGTATCGCCTACTGGTGGAATCTAGATTGTTTCAAGTTCTGTGTTTACCTTTTAAAAATAGTCAAATTGTAGCCTGGTAAGGTTTGCTTTACAATGCCTCCATGTGTATCCTTTGCCCTTGCTTTTATTACTGCCTTTTCTTTCAGCTGCAGGTCAGCCTGGCTCCATGGTTCTGCCTTTTTCTTCCCATTATAATGCTTTTATTATGCCAGTCACAGCCATGAGTGTTGCTTTACGAAAAGCCTTCTTTTGCACAGCAACTTCCAGGGAGGACTGGGAAACCCAAATTATCCAATAACAGTTTATGATCTTCAGCCAGACGTAAGATGAATGCAGCCCATAGAAGAGTGGAAGTAATAGGAAGCCTTCTAATTTTACTTTTAAATGGGCTTCGAGAAGAGAAAATGCTAATATCCTCAAGAATAGTAAATTGGGAGAGTTTTAAAATTGGTTCTACTTGTCTTTTATTATATATATACATTGTTTTATGAGAGGTCACTCTGAGCAGTTTTCCCTTGGTATTCCTGTTAACAACTTGGTTTCAATAACAATCCAATAACATCTGTATTGTTAAAAAGGCCGTTCAATATGACAATCAGGAAATGAGTCTTTAGAAATGCATTGCATGTTCTGGCCAGAAGAAAACCAATGCATGCTCACTACAGAGATTTAGAAGTACTTACCCTTGAAGGAGCAAATACGATTGTAACCCACCTAGAGCAACAGTTTTCTTGGTAGAAAGGTGGGGCATAAATCAAACAAATGAATATAAGTAGAGATGGAGTTGTTCGTTGGGGTAGCAAGGTTGGCCAAAGAATTGCTTATCCCAGATAGGGTCACCCTGCCCCAGAAGAACCGGGTCCTCTGCTTTGGATGATTGCTGGACAGCAGGTGTGAGGATATGATGGGAAAATAGGTTCTGGGGAAGAGGTCATGCACGGCGCTTTCACCTTGACTTCCAGTTTTCTTGATCCTTGGTAATTTTATTTAATTTTTTTTATGGAAGATCATCTATCATGACACAACATGTCTCAGAACAAGTTTACTGGGCAAACCTGTAGAGAATGCAGACAGCAAGTTGGCCACTTAAGCATCATCAAAAAAGAGGTTACAAATTCACACAATATTTGCACAAATAAATATATATCTCTATGTATACATTTAGAAACAATGGCTTTAAATCAAACTGCAGCCAAATGGCAGCACAGTGGGGAAGACAGTTGGTTTGCTGTCTAGGGGCTGATTGTCGCTGAGCAACTCCAGGGCTTCCCCTGTTCTTCCTCCCTGTGGTCCTTTGATGGGAATTGAAGTGCAAAACATCTGGAGGGCATGAGATAAAAGGAGTCTACTGGAAAAGCAGGTTTGCCACCTGATCTGCTGTTTGTGAAAACAAGCCTATATGAAAAGTGAAAATGTGAATTCTGCTCTGATAATATTTAAATTGAATACTTTTGTTCTTGCGGGGTACACTGAACTTGTAACACATGGAGGGATTGGTTTATAATTTTTACACAGATTAATGAAATCAATTACTTAGACTTATTTAATTAAAATATCCAGGAAGTGCTTTTGAATTTTATTTTGGCTTTTCTTAGTTAATACCAGCAAATGGAAATAAATTTCTCATATTTCTTGCAAAGATTCATAAATGAATTATGTAAGTTTAGGTGTAGTTCTTTTTTTAGTTTTTCATCCTCTTTTGTCTTATTTTTATTTTAACTTGATGAGTATGTCTTTGATGGTTTATTTTGTCTTTCAAACAGGTCTGTATAATAAAATTTGATAGAATGTAATAGGTATTTATTTATTTATTACATCGATATCCGGCCTTTTAACTAAGATAGTATGCAAAGTAACTAACAATAAAATTCAGATAAAATAAAAACGTATACTTTTAAAAGTCACCAGTTAACCACACAGGAAAGGAAAACAAATTAGTGAGAAAGAACTAAGAGTACCCATGAGGCTAAAACCTGTTTCAGCATCAACTCAGTTCAAACACCTAAAGCCTTTCTGAGTAAAAATGTTTTTGCTCACCAGTAGAAGAGCACAGATAGCACTATCTTGGCCAATTTTGGCAAGGAAGTCCAGAGACATTAAGCATGGCCCTTTCATGCATTTTTGGCAGCTATGCCACCTCATTAAAGTAAGAACTTGTTGTGAGAACAAGAATGGTTAAGGAACCTCAGTTTGCCCAGCATTTGTTAAATTCGGGTTTTTGTTGTTGTTAGTCGCGAAGTCGTGTCCGACCCATTGTGACCCCATGGACAACATTCCTCCAGGCCTTCCTGTCCTCCACCATCCCCCGGAGTCCACTCAAGCTCACACCAACTGCTTCAGTGACTCCATCTAACCACCTCATCCTCTGCCGTCCCCTTCTTCTTTTGCCATTATTGTTCCCAGCATTAGACTCTTCTCCAGGGAGTCCTTCCTTCTCATTAGGTGACCAAAGTATTTGAGTTTCATCTTCAGGATCTGGCCTTCTAAAGAGCAGTCAGGGTTGATCTCCTCTAGGACTGACTGATTTGATCGCCTTGCTGTCCGAGGGACTCACAGGAATCTCTGCCAGCACCACAATTCAAAGGCCTCAATTCTTTGGTGCTCATCCTTCCTTATGGGCCAACTTTCACAGCCATACATTGCAACTGGGAAAACCATAGCCTTGACTATACACACTTTTGTTGGCAGGGTGATGTCTCTGCTTTTTAGTATGCTGTCTAGATTTGTCATAGCTTTCCTCCCCAGGAGTAAGTGTCTTTTAATTTCTTGACTGCAGTCCCCATCTGCGGTGATCTTGGAGCCCAGGAAAATAAAATCTGTCACTACCTCCATTTCTTCCCCATCTATTTGCCAGGAAGTGAGAGGACTGGTTGCCATGATCTTAGTTTTCTTAATGTTGAGTTTCAAGTCAACTTTTGCACTCTCCTCCTTCACCCGCATCAAGAGACTCTTTAGTTGCTCTTCACTTTCTGCCATTAGAGTGGTATCATCTGCTTATCTGAGGTTGTTGATATTTCTCCCAGCAATCTTAATTCCAACTGGTGATTCATCTAGCCCCGCCTTTGAGTTTAACATATTTTTAAAAAGAGTGTAGAATTGGAAAAGATGCAGAGAGGGACAGTCAAATGATCAAGTGGCTTGAGCAATTCTTTTAGGAGTGGCTGGAACAACTGGGACTGTTTATCTTAGAAAGAAGGCCAGTAAGGGGGAATTTCTGCACAAAATGGAGAAAATGGACTGGTGGAAGTGTCTCCTAATCTCTTACAACATTTAAACTCAGTGCCATCCCATAGACTTGATTGATGGGAGATTCAGGACAGATAAAAGAAAGTACAGTTTCCTGCTTGGCATAGTTAATTTTATGGAATTGACTACCATGTGGTGATGGCTACCATCTTGGCTGGCCTGAAGAATGGACAAATTCATGGAGAAGAAGGCTATCGTTGCTTACTAGTCCTGATGGCTACATGAGTATCAGAGGTGGCATGTCTGCGTGTCCTACTTGTTGGGGAACAAGCTTTACGTTCTACTCAGGAGCTTCTCCCGGGGGCCTGGTTGGCCACTGTGTGAACAAATTGCTGAACTTGACAGCATAGTGATCTGATTCAGTATGGCTCTACATCCTTCGCTATTTCCTTGAATTGCACATCAGCTTATGGCTTATACTCAGATTGCACAATTCATACCACACTTGTCAAGCTGGAGTCCAGTGGATTTGTGTGCGGTTTCATTCAGTAAAAAGGCCTTGTGCAAGAGCCTTGGGCAACCAAAGGACCTTCCACTGAAGCAACCCGATTTGCACCAGCTCGCTAAGCAAAATGTTCATGAAATCACTGGCGTTGCTCTAGCAACATTCTTATCAAGTGGTTTAATTTTGGTTGCATAATCCTTACTCATTGTTCCTCAGACATAATAGAAAGCACAGAGGCCGAAAGCACCTCCTAGGGGAAATGTCAGTCCAAAAGTGAAGAATAAGCAAGGGAGATTTTTGAAAAGTCAGTTCTAAGAAGAAGGTGCTTTGTCCTGACAGCTTATGCTGGATGAGCCTGAAGGTCTGAAATACCATTTTAAACAAATGAACCTAAGAAGGTTTGCTTCACACAGAAATGCAGGTGAAAATCTAATAGAGAAATAAACCGTGTTTTATTCTAGGATTTTTATTATCTGAAAGTATGGTAGGCAGCAAAGCAGAACAAAAAAGAGATGGTTAGTATATTTTTTGCAGAGATTTAACATTGCTTCAGGGCTTACGGCATCAGTCCAGGTGTGAGGTGCCCACCTGTCCAAATGGCACCATATGTGAGGCTATCATAATTTCTTTTATAAGCTGTGTTCCTCACAGAAAAATTATATATTTTCACTGTGGTTGTTGTGAAAATGAAATCCCATTTAATTTGTCAGTAGGTGGCATCAGTTAGCTAGGGAGAGGAGAGAGAGAGAGAGATTGTGGACAGTTTGCTGTCATGCAAATACCTACATGAAGGGCAAATCTTTGATAATCCTGACCTATTGAGCTCATGACAGGAGTGGGCTGCAGAAAAATGGGATGTTGAAATAGATATGGGCCCCAGAAACTTAAGTGAAAGAGAATTGAATTCCTGTGAAATGAATCAATAATTGTCAGCATATTATGCACTGTTCTTCAGTAGTGTGTTTGTTTTCAGCACCTTTGCTTTTAAATTTTTACAAGTATTCAAACAAAACTCGCAGCATAATATAATATTTAACTCATGTTAAATGAACTTCTTTTTTTGCCATTCCTCAAATGCTGTAGGTTCGATAGCCGTGGAAAAATAATATGGGGTGCTTTTTTTAAAGTTTTGTTTATTAAATAGTTGAGTTCAATGGTCACTGCTGTAACCAATGGTTACAACAATAAAAATACATATCTACACACAAAGGTAGAGTATTTTTAGTAAATCAGATCACTCTTTAAATCATCTGAAAAATTCCTGATAAAAATGGATTTTGCATGCAGTTTAACCTTATTTTCATAGGAAATTTTCTCATAAAACCCGCCTCACTTGACTACGGCCAACAGCTTGTGCAGTGGAACATCATCCCTCTGTGTACACCCTGGGGCATCTCTGGGGGGTCTGCCAACCCTCTGGAGCAGATTTGCCAGTCTTGTAGGGTGCCACTTGTCTCTGTGCTCTGGACATTTAGTGGCTGGACCCCACTGCCTTCAGGGGACATATAATTCCACTTCAAAGGAGACCACAAAAATCATTGCATGACTAAAGTATATTTTATTTTATTTTTATTTATTTAATTTTTCTGCCACCCAATGTAATAATGTGTAACCCAAGCACATCACTTTATTTAAACGCTATTTTAACTGTTAAGGTTGATTTGTTGATTTTAAACTGACCAGGCTGTTTCCAATATTTTATTTTATTTTATTTTATGTATTTTATTTATTCGATGAATTTTTTTGTATTTATATGTGGGATTTTGTGATTGTAAGCCGCCCCGAGGCTTCTGTGATGGGGGCAGCATATTTATTTATATAAAACATTTCTATGCCGCCCCCATCGCAACGAAGTCTCGGGGCGGCTCACAACAGCATATAAGCTGTCTAAATAAATAAATAAATAAATAAAATGAACAGTTGATAGTTAAAGAATGCAAAGAAGGTCTTTGTCATCGTCATCACCATCATGATCATCATCATCAATTACATTTCTACACCACCTGTGGCTAAAGCACTCTGGTTGATTCACAATAAGGTGTAAAATCAATAAATTGCAACGGATAGAATACTTAACAAGAATTTTAAATAATTTAAAATAGCATAGAACATCCTGCAGTAACAAGACAATTAAAAAGACCCAGGCGAGAGTAGAACGTGCCTGGCTAATCTTGTCAGGCCCCTGAATGACCAGGGAGGTCTTTCAAGGCCTCTGCAAAGAGAGCTGTTTTGACCTGGCACAGAAAAGATGCCAAATTTGGTGTCAGGCAGGCCACAGCAGGCTATTCCAAAGATGGGGGGGCCACCACAGAAAAGACCCTCCCCCTAGTTTCCACCTTCTGAGCCTCTTGGGGGGTTGGCACCCAGAGGAAGGCCCAAGAGGCTGAGCATAGTGTCCAGGTAGGTTGGGCTGGGAGGGGCACTCCAAAATGTATTGCAATCTCAAGCTATGCAGGTTTTAGATTTATGTTGAGGGGAAGGCAGGGAAGGGACAAGAGTGGCCTTCTTCAACCAGATTTCCTCCAGACCTGTTGGGCTTCGAATCCCAGCATCCCCAGCCCTGGCATGTCTGGCTAGCAGCAGTTGAGAGCTGTAGTTCAATACCTGATTGCCCTTAATACGTTACATCTTTTGTTATATCTATATGTTTTCCCCAGTACTTTCAAGCATGTTCTTTCTTTGGAAACTCTGAAGTGACTAATAATTATCTTCTCTCTCCCGCCCCCCACCCCAGCCCACCTTACAGAAGAATTTTATAACGTGTAGCTGATGCCAAGGCTAGCTTAAAAGCATCCAAGATGACGACGACAGTAGCAACAGACTATGACAATATTGAAATCCAACAGCAATACAGTGACGTGAACAACCGCTGGGATGTTGATGATTGGGACAATGAGAACAGTTCCGCACGGCTCTTTGAGAGGTCTCGCATTAAAGCCTTAGCAGGTAGGAATTTCACTCTCGTTACCACTGCTGTGATTATCCAGTCCTGCTCTGTAGACTTTGTGCAACGGTACATAGGTATTGAATGTTAGCATTGTGCATGCCAAATCCGGGGACAGTTTTCCGAAAACAGAATTGATATTCCTTTATCGGGAATGCTTTTTAACAAGGAACTCAGTAGAATAGGAATAGTGCCTCTGGTCTGTTAGTGAAGGAAATCACCCTGTGTTGAAGCAGTCATTGCCCCAAGCCATGGTTTGTAGCCAGCCGACGAATTTGGATTTGAGGCAAGTGGCATGGGGTCCTCTTTGGTTTTGGACCCAGGGGTGCATCTGGGAATTTGAGGAACTGCTGTGGACATCACCACAAAGTGCCTCCCTTTGGAGGACGCGGAGTGTCACACAGGACCAGGCAAAAGGGAGGGTGCAGGATGGAAACCGTGTGGCTGGAGGAGAGGGGAAAGAACAAGGCAAGAGGATAGGAAGGGGGAGAAACTGCAAGATAAAGGGTAGGGAGTGAGATATTGATGCTAAAGGCAGGAAGGGAGTGAGAAACGGCAGGCCAGAGCAGTAGAGAAAGAACACATCCAGATGCTAGAAGGAGAGAAACTGTGAGCTAATGAGCACAGTGAAACAGCACTCCTAGAGGCGGAGAAGTTAGAGGGGTCGATGGGAGAGAAAAAGCAAATGATAGGTTAGAAAGGGAGGGAAAGAAGAGTGCCCAAACATTTTCCAAAGGTTTTCTTAAAACTTGTTTGAGGGGGACAAGGACAGGGGAGCTTCATGGGCACTTGGGGAGGTCTGTGCAGGTGCCTCAGCATCTGCGGGCAACAAGTTGGGGACCCCAAAATGGTAAGCTATGTGTTAATGCAACACAGGTATGCATTAGTTGTCCCTTTTTCTACTTTTATTCAACTTTGATACATGTGATTGCTATCTGTCTTTCTCTCTCTCTCTCTCTCTCTCTCTATTTAGAAAGCTTCTATGCCGCCCCATTCGCCGAAGCCTCGGGGCGGCTCACAACAATAAATAAATAATAACAATATAAAAACAATATAATTGGAGACGTCCTGGCCAGGGATGTAAAATAAATAAATAATATTAGCAATTAAAATGATGTTTAAATAAAAAGGTCTTGGCCTGGCACCGAAAAACAAATAACGACGGCGCCAGGCGGACCTCTCTGGGGAGCGCATTCCATATATTGGGCGCCACTGTAGAGAAAGCCCTCCGAGTACTTACCCTCCTAATATCCTTCATGGAGGGTTCCCAGAGAAGGGCCTCTCCCGCTGATTAAAAATAATACCATCAATAGGTGTGATTACACAGCTTAGAAAAGTCATGATGGATGAAACCATAGCCATACAAAGTCAAGGGCTGTAACTGATTGGGAATGGGAATGTTCCACCTCGACAAATGTGTTGCTGATTTAGTTGGGAAATCTCAGCATGAAATTAAGTAAGCCCAGCTGCTAATCAGGTTTAAAGGTAGCATTCGGCCAGTGGGGACACCATCAGAGTCAACATTCCTTCTGAAGATTCATTTCTGTCTTCTTCTGGTTTCTTTGATTGGTTTGTCTGTTACAGCCTCTCTTGGACAGGAATAGCTTGGCCACAGTGTTACAGACACTAGTAAACTCAGAACAGGACTACTGCAATGCACTCTCTGTAGAGCTGCCCTTAAGGTGGCTTCAGAAGCTGGAGCTAGTGCAGAAGAAAGCAACTTGGCTGTCACTGGGAGCTACTCATTTGCAGGATGCAACTCCATTGTGGAAAGTACTGCAGTGAATGTCTGTTTGTTACTGGGCCAGGTTGAAGGTTCTTGGATTGGTGTACAAAGCCCTGAGTAAGTTGGGAGCGGGCTGTGCAAGGGAGTCCTGACTGGAGGATATTCTCCTGGTTGTCTCACCAATGGATCAATGGCCCAGCTGGAGTCCATTGGCCCCGTTTCTATGGAATTCCCTGCTTTTGGAGGTCAGGCAGGTATCACCAGCTGAAAACCTCTCTGTTCTAAGCAGCTGTTCTTGCTGATTAGCCACAGTTGTAATATTTTTAATATATTCTTTATATTTGTTTCTTTGATTTAGCCTTTTTTACTGTCCACTGCTCCAGAATCTGCCTAGATAAGAAGTAGTACGTGCATGCTATTAATTAATTGCAACTCTATGCATGTTTGAACAGGAAACCTCCATGCTGACTGGGGCATGGTGGGAATTGTAGCACTTTCTTCTGTCTCAACATGCATAGGTTTGTGCCCTATGCCTTATGTAGGCATTTGTTCGGTTTTTTACTGTGTTCATACTATTGTAATTCAGCTTAATAAGCTGAGATGAGAGTGAGCCCTTTGGCTTGTGAATGCAGCAATTTTTCTTCACCTTCTCTGTAAACTGATAAAAATGAAGAAATTTTCAATCAATATTCTTTCCCTTTCATCCAAAGTGGGAAACTATTATTACCATCTACGGAACAAGTTGTGTTATTAAAATAGCTTCAAACTCTAGTTCAGTATCCTTGCTCTACAGCTGGCCAGTGGTTGGGGATGAGGGGCGTTGTAGGACGAGACATCTGGAGGGACCTAGGAGGCCGATTAGAGATTTAGCTTGACAGTGGGTGCTCTGGCCAAACAACTGTAGTGGCTCAGGGCTAAGAGTTTTGATCCAGGCTGTTGTCACACTAAGTTCTCATTGAAATCAGTGGGATTCGAATGAGTCACAGCTTTCTTTCCACGTTGATTTCAGTGGAACCTCAGTGTGACTGACTTGAGTACAGGATCACAGAATAGTAGAGATGGAAGTGGCCAGAGGGCCATCAGGTCCAACCCCTGCTCAGTGCAGGACCCTCAGTTAAACCATCCTGTTCAGACGGCTGTCCAGCTGCATCTTGAATGCCTCTAGTGTGGGAAAGCCCATGACCTCTGTAGGTCATTTGTTCCATTCTTGTACTGTTCTGATAGTCAGGAATTTTTTCCTGATATCTACTTGGAACCTGGCTTCCTGCAACTTGAGCCCATTATTCAATGTTCTGCATTCCGGGATGTTTGAGAAGAGATCCTGGCCTTCCTCTTTGAACTTGTAAAGTACTTTCAAGCCCTTGTAGAGTGCTATCATATTTGCCTGCAGTTTTGAGGCTAAGCATGCACAGTTCTTTCAATCAGTCCTCACAAGGCTTTGTTTCCTGTCCCCAGCTAATCCTTGTGGCCCTCCTCTGAACCCCTTCCAGCTTGTCTGCATCTTTCTTAAACTGTGGTGCCCAGAACTGGATGCAGCCCTCCAGATTAAGCCTAACCATTTCTGAGTAAAAGGGAACTAGTACTTCACAGGATTTGGAAGCAATACTTCCGTTAACGCAACCTAAAACAGCATTTTGGATCCACCCCATGTCAACAAGCAGTCTTAACAAGTGATTCTTCCCATGACAACCTATGGTATGCATATGTTCCATACAGTGCATATATGCACAGAGTTATAGAGGTGAATAAACGTGGGGATGGAATCCTGAGAAGATGGTTCAGATATGGGGTACAGGAATGAGCATGGAAGGAGACTCAGAAATAGGTGTCACCCCTAAGCCCATAGGAAAATCCTGGCTTGCCAAATATCAGGTCAACTTGCCTAAAACAGTTTATATAGGACTCCTAGCCAATCTAAATTCTAGGGCATAGGAAGGCCTATAAGCCACAAAAGCTTGGCCAACTCGAGATCTGTCTCTGGTCCTGTAGGGGGCAGCACTTCCCTTCTACTGCAGTCGCCAAACTTCATGAAACCAGTTGGAACGGTAGCACTACAAAAGTGACAGACTCATGGGCACTTGTTTCCACTGGAGTTAAAATTTATCACAGGATCAATAGCCCAGGTGCGTTGCTGTGAGCATGTGTCCCAGCTTCTGGCCTTGGGTTAAGGTGATGTTTTGTCTAGCTTTCTGCAGATGCACATCAAGAAAACTCTTTCAGACACATAAATCAGCTGTGGAGCATTGGTGTTCGCAAGCCCCTGTCTGTGAAGTCCGGTCAGTTCGCATCATTTGGATGCAGCTTACCCAGTTACCATGCCAACAAAATTCATTTCTTCATGCTATGGTAGCTGGAACACAAGGTAGCTTTCCCCCTGCATCATTATCCCTGATCTTGGCAGTTATGGCCCAGTTCTCAAATGGAAATATATATGCCCCAAAGCATTTAGACATATTCTTTAAGCACTGAAGAGGCTGGAATGCACTCAGCTGGATGTGTTCCTCAGAATAACAGAACCCTCTTGCAAATTCTCCTCTTGATTTATTAAGCTATTTCATCCCCGTCTGCAACAGGCTACATGTGATCCAAAGAAGTTTGTGTAATAGGAACACACGTCCGTGTATGTGTGTGAATTCCCCCTCTGCTGCTTTGGTGCGGTGCCCTGCATAGCCATGTCGACGCACTCTGTAAATGATTTCCTAAATCCCAAGGGAGCATGCCAGCATTCCTGACCTCTGAACAAAATGCCGCTATAATACACGGCATGATGCAGGGTGTGATTGCGCCGGCTCAGAAGGGTCTGGAGCTTCCCTGGTCAGCTTGCAAGTAGAGTCAGTGGAGAAGAGGGAGCGGTGCTGCCCGCTCGGGCCACCATACCTCACCTGCATAGGCATGGTTATTTGTCAAGGGAATTCGGCAGCTCTAGCAAGAGAGTGCAGGCAGAATTATTTTGTGGACTGAATAAGGGGGAAGTCACTGTCGTCAGGAGGTTGTGTGCAGTAGCAGGGACCTAACTGGGTAAGCTAACCAAGGCTCTGTGTGCTCAGGGCCAAGGACAGAACAGAGTAAATCAGCCCCTGGGATGAGCAGGCAGAATGTAGCCTATGATCGGCTGGGTCAGGTTGTCATCTCTGTGTCCCGTCCCGTTCGTACTCATCCAAGGAGCTCAGAAAGGACTGAATGGGTCTTCTGCCCCACCTTTCTTCAACTGTATGACAGCTAGATGATTTATAATATTTTTTCTGGTGGGCTCCAGAAGTGTATGATGGAAATCCAGGAAAGATATAGGTCAGTAGGTAACTGTTTTCATCGCTCAATGAGGATTTGAACCTAGGCCTCCCTGATGCAGTTCCCAGCATTTTGTCCACTAAACAGGGGTTGGAACGTTGGAAGCAGTGGGACGTTTTGCCCCCTTCCAGGCACCTCCCTCTGCTGCACTGACTCCCTCACTGACACTGACAGCATTTAAATTTTTAATAGCTTCTGGAACAGCCATGCAGAGTCAAAAGGGTCATACTAGGTTGTGCAAAAAGCTCAGAAAGGCCTCAGAATGGTTGCTCTGGAGGCATTTTGATTTTGATGGCTGGCTTGGCCAACGGAATGGCCAGCAGGCACCCAAGATAAAGGGAACACACGATGGGTTCTTGGCAGGGTCTTTATCTGGCCTGGAAATATGTGATGCAGGCAAGTCACCCATGGCAGCAATGTACTGGGGGGCATAGTGGTAAAAAAGTGGCTGCACCCTATGCACTCAGGGTGGCACTGGAGGGGACCCTGGAAGACTGGGATGTACAATTCCTACGTTGCGTATCCTGCACATCCTCTTTCACACAGCATAGGATGCCTGCCTGATCGGAAGCTGCCCATGTGCCACAACCACTAACAAGGCCTGAGGCAGTGGATTGTTTTGAATAGGTTGGGACTCTCAGGGGATTGCCCTCCACTGCCCTGGGTGGATGTCACTCTTAAAGGCAGTCCCAACGTAATTTTCAGTAATAAATATGCTTGGCAACATGACTTGCTAAAGCTTGTGTGTGTGTGTGTGTGTGTGTGTGTGTGTGTGTGTGTGTGTTTTGTTTTCTTTTGCAAATTTTAACTGTCAGATAAGCATTTCCCTGTGAGTCGTTCTATGCTACCGTACACTGCAGCTTGCCTACTTCCATGATACTCCATTCCGCTCTCCCTTGCAGCCAGTTTTACACTCCCTTCCACAAAAGTCACTTATTATTTCATGGCAACTGAGCATGCCCAGTCCTTGTTAGCTGTTTTTCGGTTCCCACCCCATGCTTTGGATTTTTTTCCTCTAAAGATGTTTTGTACTTGTTCTCAACCTTTGAGTTCTTCCAAGGAAGCTAATTCCTGTCTTTTGTGTGTGGGTGGCGCCATTTTGGCTAAATAAGCAAAAGCCAGAACACTGGACATGGAAGAAATCATGCTAAAAGCTAGACTTGGATAGATTTCAAGGGAGTTTTTATTGAAGGTGGGGTTGAAAGTGCTTAAAACTTCTTTCCTGCTGTTCAGCTGGGAAAGATGATGATATTGCGTAGGTGACAGAAAGGCTAGCAGGAACCCCATCAAAGCCAACTGGAAGGCTCCTTTCACTTTGGGTGCTTGCTTGAGCAATAAATAATACACACGGAACAATCACTTAAGGGACATATAATACAATGTGGGCGATTCAATTATTTAACTGGTCTAAAAGAGGCACCCATTTCAGTGCTTTGAGAAGCTAACTGTAGATTTGATATGGTGCTAAATTTAGATCCACTGCAAACTTCCTCCACAAAAAGTGTGTGGGGGTGGGGGGTTGCATTTGTGGATAAAGAACACAAACCCCATATTTACATTTTCATCTGTGGTCATTTTACCGACAATTCATGTGATTTCTGTTAATGCATTGGCAACATTTTAAATGTTTGGTTAGCAGCCTCAAAATTGTGATGTATCTTAATTTCTGCAAGAATTTTTAAATTGTATATGGTTTACTTTGATGATGATGATGATGATGATGTGCTATGTGTACCAGTGGTTCTACTTAGTATAAGGCAGTGCCTAATCATTTATAGTATGTGCAGAATTGTATGCCGTCTTGCCATGCTTAATTCAACAACTGGTCCACCACTGCGGCCTTCAGCTCTTGACTGCTCTGACAGACCCATTTTACAATCCTGCAGTCTGAGATGTTTTAATCCGAGCCTGGCTGGTGCAAAACCTCAGTTCGTTTTCTGCAGAACAGGGAAAAAGGACCCTCATTGTTTATCTCGGCCTCCCCAAACCTGGTGCTCTCCAGATGTGCTGGACTACAGCTCCCACAATGCTCCAGCCAGCTGTGGAGAAAAGTGTTTGACCTGTATGTTCTGGGCCATAGTCTTTCCCTCTCTTGTGCACACTCACTCACATTGCATTATCCATGGAGGGAAACCTCTGCAAGGTGTGGTGAAGGGATATTCATAAAAAGGCAGAAGGTTTGGGAGGGAACTGGAAACCACATTCAAAGGACATCTGAAGGAATTGTTCAGCCCTAGGCAGAAACGTAAAACCCAAAGCACCTGGTTTGCAGGTTCTTCCTGTTTCACTATATGTCGAGGCATCTGAAATCCTCTGTGCTTCTCAAGCAGTGATGGCGTCTTTGTCCCCAAGGTGAGTCTGCACTTGCAGATTTTGGTCAGGGTTGCAGCCAAAGCCTCAGAAATGTCTGAGGCAGCATTTAGCTCAGGTCAGAATATGGCATTTAAGCACGGCAGAAGCTTCCGTCAAAATTCCAGCTAAGAAAAAGAGTTGCATTTTTCACATAGTGTGTCACCCGCGGTGCCCTACACAGCTGTTCTCTGTTGGGTCTGAAGGGGGTTCTGCATATAGTTTGCAATAGCTACTCCCACCCCCAGGAAGCCCTAGCAAATGGCAACAGCAGAACCAGCCTAACACCACGTTGCATATTCTTGCATGTCTGTGTTTGCTTCCTTTTTATTCCCTGTTTGTCTGTCCACCTGCCTTTCAGCCGGTACCCAAAGCTCTCTTCTCTTGCTTCCAGTGATGCAGTGGCGAAGTGCAAGCAGCCATAACCCCAAGCAGGGTCCAAAATTGCAGGCAATAAACCCCTCCTAGGAGTTTTCCTTTGCCCAAAGGACAGGCCTTTTGTTAAGCTCATGCGTCTTCATTGCTTATTTCAGGCCAAGCCACTTCAAATACTTTGGATGACAGCTTCAGCTACTGCAGAGATTGCGGTTAAGTGCAGAAGGCACAGAAAATCTGGGGTCAACGGGGAGGGGGGCAGATGGCTTCAGTTAAGAAAAAGTGCTGGGGCTGAACCTCTGCAAGACCTGGCCCAGCTGTAGCAGCTGTTGTGGTGCAGACATCCAGACTTTAAGTTTCTGCAGCCTCTGTTAGCCTTTCTGTTTTCTGGTACCTTGGTAGGCCTGGGAAGTTGAGCCCTGTGCTTGTCAGTAAGTGAGGGATCAGAACAAAAAGCCAGATGTTCCTCTTTGCTCCTGTGGGGGATTCTGGCAAGGGCAAAGGGCTCAGACTGCACTTTGAGCGATGGGGAAGGTGACTGAAGAATAGCAAACCTGCTCTCCACAGTCTCACTAAGCTCAGCACGAGGGTTGAATCATCTGGTGCCTTAGCATGTATTTGCAAAGGTTGCCAAGTTCGGGCATGTGCTGTAACCGAAGGGTCTGCTGCAAATTTTTGCACAACAAATTCCAGATTTAGTCAAAGAATTCTGGTAACCAGCTCAAATTTCTGGCTTTTACATAAAACTTCCTGCCAGTTGGCCCACAGGAGTTCAAGAATTGGCTTGAACAGGTTTATTTCCCTCCTTGTTGCTTGGCAGTCTTGCACATCACATCCACTCACTTTGCCATGATTTGACAGAGGGGAAAAGACATATTTTCCAACTAGAAATCAACTAGAGTTGAAAAATCAACTCTGTTCCATGCCAAAAAAACAGTCACTGGTTTTGACAAGGAACTGGCTGTCCGGAGAAGTCTTGCCTCAGTTTAATAGGTAGAATTTAGCTTGGTGGACAGAGTTTGAACAGGAAGGTGGAAACTGCAAAAGGAAGGGGAACCATGGATGATATTACCTGCAGTGACACTTGGGGGTGGATTGTGCCTGACTTGGGCCACTGCAGGTGATCTCACAGGGAGAAACAGAATAGATCTACCTGGTCAAGGAAACCAGATGAAATAGCATATGCCAGATGGAAGAGTTCTCAGGTTTTCGTGCAGGAGGCAATGCGATTTCTGAGAGAAACAAGCAGGTAGGACAAGATGAGGCAGGGGTAAGGTGCTCAGGCTTCCTCTTTTACAACAGACAGTTCTCTGTTTAAAGGATTGTCCTCTATTTGAAGGTATTCTCTACGGAAGGGCTATCCAACCAAAGTCTGGTTCAAAGATTCCCCATCACCACGAGTCCCAGAAGTTAACCATCAACAGTTTGTATTTGGACAGCAGTCTTTGAGCAAGAACAAAAAATATATTAAAATTACAGGGACTTTTTATAAACCTGCAACTAAACATACAAAATACATTATGAAAACGTGGTGCAAATCAGTGTCCTCTTTCCTGGTAATGCATTTCCTTACTTTGGCGAATTATAAGCAGCCACTTCAGTGTGGAGGGTTTTTGAGAATCCAGGGAAAACTGAAATTCCAGTGCAAAGAATATCCACCACAGGAGTAGAGAAAGCAGCAAGCAAGAAGTACTGTTGTGTAGACCAAAGCAGGACAAACAGCCAGTTGCTTGTATTTATTTATGACAGGCCTGACCAATCCAAAAGCCCCTGGCTGCCTGGCTAAAAAGCAGCCTAGATCATAGGCAGGTATATTCTTGGAGCGCTCACCTGTGTAGGCACCAAACCTTCACTGGGTGTTACCTGACAGGCCTGTATCAACAAAGAATCTTGGAAGAGCCTTGCTGAATCATCTCCCACAGTGGCCAACCAGCTGTCCACAGGATACCCATAAGCAACAGTACCCTTCTGCCCATATTCCCCAGCAGCTGGTGAACACAGCCATACTGCCTCTGATACTGGATGTAGCATTAGCCATCTGGACTTACAAGTCACTCCGATAGCCATCTCCTCCATGATTTTGTTGAAGCCCCTTTCAAAACCCTACATATTGGTGACTGCCTCTGCCTCTTATGGAAATGAATTCCATAGTTTAACTATGCGTCGTGTGAAGAAGCATTTCTCTTTATCTGCCATGAATCTCCTGTTAGCCAGCTTTATTGGGTTCTAGTGTGATGAAGAAGAAAAATGGCTCCTTCTCCATACTCTCCTTGCCATGCATCATTTTGCACACATATATCATATCTCCCCTTATTCACTGCTTTTTTTCTAAGCTAAACAATCCCAGCTGTTGTAACCCTTCTTCACGGAGGAGTTGCACCAACCCCTTGATCATTTAAGGGGTTGCCTTTCTCTGCTGCTTATCCCTATTTATTGATCATAATTGTACCCCTTTACTATGTATGGGTGTGAAAGCTGGACAGTGAAGAAAGCTGACAGAAAGAAAATGGATGCATTCTGAACATGGTGCTGGACGAGAGCTGTGCAAAAGCTCTGGACTGACAGAAGGAGAAACGAGTGGGTCCTAGTCCAGATCAATCCAGAGCTTTCTCTAGAAGCAGAAAGGGCAAAGCTGAAGCTGCTGTTCTTTGGGTGGAAGAGCTCCAAGGAGAAGACAATCATGCCAGGGAAAGTCAAAGGCAGAAGATGAATGGAAAGACCAAACATGAGATGGATTGAATCCATAAAGGAAGCTACTGCCTTGACTTTACACAGGCTGAGCAGGGCTATCCCAGATAGGACATTTCAGAAGCCTTTTTAAATGGTCACCATAGGTCAGATGACTTGATGGCATATATCAACAACAATCTGTACTCCTAGTCCAGTACTAACCACGATGCATGGCGGCTATTTGTCTGCCTCTCCAGTCCAAAACTGTTGACTCCGAGGCCCATTGGCCAATAATCTGGCCTTCCTGGGGTCCTTATCCAGGCCTGTGGGGTTCCCCAGGTGGCCATACTTTCCTCCCCTGGCCCACCCACTTTCCCCTGACCTATTGTTGCAGGTTTCCATTTTGCATAAGTTTTCCCCCAATATATATGTACTGTATATATATAGAGGCCAGGCGGACCTCTCTGGGGAGCGCATTCCATAGTTGGGGCGCCACTGCAGAGAAGGCCCTCCTCCGGGTACTCTGTCTCCTAGCATCTTTCACAGAGGGTTCCCAGAGGAGGGCTTCTGTTGCTGATCTCAGGGCACGGGAGGGCAAATAGGGAAAAAGGCGTTCCTTTAGGTATTTAAAGGGTAAATGCTTCTGTAAGGCTTCATTCTGTCAGAACTTTAATATTTTGGGTAACATGCCTCCTCTCCTAAGGCCAGCAGCCCTTCCCCTTCCACCTCTGGCTCTGTCCACCATGCACTGCCTAGGAATGGAATTTGCCCCATGGCAAACAGAGATTCAGCACCGTTTATTTTAACCCCTAATGGCTAGTGCATGAAAAGAACACCGAAAGGGACATTTGCCTGGCTGTGCAAACGTATTTTCATGCACCTCTGTAGGTGCAGATCTTGAATAAAAAATGGCTGCATTTGCCAGCTCATGCCGTTTGCATGCTAGGGTTTTGTGTCAAGGAAAAGGGGTATTTAAATAGTGTGGGAAAGGGAAGTGAGTGACTGAAGGGTGTTCAAGGGGACTGCCCAAGCTGAGATGTATGGGATGAGGAGAGGAGACTTTGAGCTCATTAAAGTATGTTGCAAGCAGAACTGAATGTTAGTGCGTAGCTGGCTGATATCTCTGGAAATTCTGAAAAAGGTGGCTGATTTGTGTGCCTGATCTTGCGTAAATCCACTGAGAACAGAGTAAAAGCATTGTAAGAGGGAGCTCCAGGAGAATCTGGTGGAGGCTGCCAGCGAGTGTAGGCTGAAATGGATAAACCCCCTTCATTTATTATTCTGCTTTCTGTGATCTGGAAATTAGACATTGCCCTGCTGCTTGCTAGAACAACCTGCCTGCTGATACCAGGGTCTTCCAGGAATGTGGGGCTTCTCTGATTTCAGAAGGGAACACAGCCAGCTGTCAGTGATGGGCATCCTGGCAAGAAGCAGAAAGCACATAGCACTACTAATCAAAAGGATCGTGCAGCTGTTTCATAGGGCACCATGGAATTTTTATTATTAAAACGAGAGAGAGGATGTGGTGGGAAGCACAGGAAAGCTACCAATGGAAGACTCAAGGACACCTGGCTCACCTGTTGATTTCTCTGAATGAGGCAAGGCAGTTGTGCCTTCATGGTGCCCCATATTCACCCCTTCTGGAATGAGGGAGTCAAACCATGCCCATTTACATGCAGAACATTCCTTTCCGGTGAACTTCCTTATTGCCTCTGCCCGGGGCCCAAAAACTGCCAGGAAAGCCATTTCCACGTGCATGCAGAGTGAGAACGCAATTTAATCTGGGCCTCCATGGTGGAGAGAAGCTTGCCGAGTTTGAGAAATAAAGTAAACCTCAGAAGATGTTGCATGACTTAGCCACAACTCAGGGTTGTGAATTGAGTTTAGTAACAACCATTAGATACTTTGGGCGAAAATGTCCCGGGCTTACTCTAATTTTAAAAGAGTAAAGTGCCAGTGCCAAAAGCGGCTGTCATAAACATGCCACTTGCAGTCAAAGTGCCTGCACAATGGATGTGTTTCGAGAAGGGAATGTCCTGCCATCTTTGCTTCCAAGTGTTCACCTAGAAGGGGTTTTGGTTTTATTGAGCAAAAATGGGTCTTTGAATTCCGCCTCCTTCTGCTTGTTGCTTGGATACCGTATCAAAGGGGCATAATTGCTAGCTAAGTCAGTTCCAAAATAAAATTAGAAGAGAGTGTCTTTTTGTTAATTCCAAGCTCGCTTTGGCAAGAGATTAACTGATGTAGCATCAATAGCTGGGAAATTGAGCGGTAAATGAAGGACTTAATCCCACTGAAGAATCTACTAGGTGGCCTCTTTCTCAGCCCTTTTGGTCGTTCCCATCCCTGCAACTCATATTTTTTGCTGTTGGAATATCACTTCTGAACAGGCGTGTATTCTAAATGACCTCAGTTTACCGAACACACAAAGCAAGGCCTTCCGATTAATTGTTCACCATTATCAGGTCAACTTTGCTCAGAGTAAGACAGGGAAATTTACCTCTTCATATCAGTATCAATTGTGCCATAAAAATATTTCCAATTCCTAGGCAATCTCTTCTTCAGATCAGCAGTGCTGTCAAAGTATGTCAGATTCCTAGGCAACACCATAGCTTTTTCAAAAATTGGAATCCTATCTCTACATGCCAGTGATACACAGGGGTGGAAAAGAAAATGTTGAAATACTTAAGATGCCTGGCCGGCCAGGTGGCTGGGATCTGTCCAGCCCTCCAATCTGTGGAACGCGTATGCTGCATCATGTCCGAAATCTTACAGTATTGTACTTGGAGGCAATTCCCAAACCGCAAATATAAGAAAACATGTAGGCAGATTGGTGTGTTTAGGAAATGTATATTTCATTCTTTTTGGCATTTGAAGCAAGTTAGGGAGGGAGGGTTTTGCATTTGGGATTTAAAACATTCAAACAAATGAGTTTTCTTTATTTAATTGGTCTCCTTCCTCCAATATTTCAACCAGCACTAAGTGTTGTGTCGCTGCAGTCTTGTTATGTAACTTCCAGAGTTTCCTTGCCAACCATATAATCTCGCCTAAAGAGCATTTTGGATTTCTGGAGTCAGCCAAAGTGCTAGGCCCAAGTGGTTACCCAAGGCAACTAGAGGCGTCTCTGAAGGGTCTCAACAGGAAGGGTTTGAACTGCAGACCAGTCCACTGGAATCCTTGATGCAAAGGTGTCCTATCAGAGTCCAGACAGCTTTCCGCAGATGCTACTTTTCCACTATTTGGCTACAAACCTTAAGGGTAATATCTGAAATTTGGTTAGTCATAATAAGGTATTGCCCAACTGCAGGTGTTGGATTCTTTCCCCTGACAGCTAATTTTGATTTTTCTCTGATAACTGTGTTCTTTAAGGAAAGATGTATGTATGTGTGTATTTGTACTACCATAATGCATCTGCTCATGCATAGAGTTTGACTGGTGGGCATTACTGCTTTACTACTCTTTGTAGCCACCTTTCCAGCGGTATTTCTGCTCCCTTTTCAGGTGGTAAGCAGCTACTGCTGCAGAGGTAAAATCTGCAAATAACAACAACAAGAAATTATTTGGAGACAAGAAATTTGGAGAAAAATCACCTTGCAGGGAAACTTAAAAGCCAGTGGCTTGCACTGAGACTGTCAGAAAGTTAGGGAGCCATCCTGTGTGTGCTTAAGCAGAGAAAAGGCCTACAACTCCCAGTGTGACCCAGCCTGTTCTCTATTGCAACATGCAAGGGATGGCCCCTTTTACCATCCTGATTCTCAACATCTTCCTATGAATCCCCTTCCTCCATCATTCTCTCCTTGACTACATCATGCAGGTGTGTGAGACCAGCAGGCTCTATTTTGAATGTTGCAAGTACTCCTTTGAATCTGACAAGGACTGGAACTGGTGCCAGTTTTCAGGGCTGGACCTAATACTGGGCAGTGGGGGCAATTGCCTCGGGCAGAAGATGCCGGGAGGCAGCAGCAGGGGACTGTGCTTGGCTTGTGCCACTCACGTAGCCTGTTGCCGCCAGGTGTGGTGGAGTAACATGTCCTTTCATCAGTGCTGAAGGATGTCCCAATGGGCAGCACAGGTGGGTTTGGTACATGCGGGCTGGGGAATACTACCTTATTCATTGCCTCCGGCTGCAAAGTGTTCTGGACTAGCTCTGCCAGATTTGCAGGACTGGCAGGTGCATGCAAATTACTTGCCTACTGAGGCTTTACTGAGTTTTCTTCCACTTTGTCACAGAGGCTGTGATCACTAGTATATTTTCACTTTTTTGGTGCAGGAGTGGCATTCAAGAAGGTTTTGCTTGTGGTGCAATTAATGGAACCTGCAGTTAGTACAAAAATGACAGCCTGGGTATTGAGTGGAACTGGGTGTCATGATCATAATAAGCCAGGATTGTACAATCCTCACTGGCTCCCAATTCATTTCTGGAACCAATTTAAAGTGCTGATGTTCACCTATAATGCCCTTCATAGCTTGGGGGTAAGATAAGGTCTCTCTATTTATTTTTATTTTATTTATTTCTATTTATTTAGGATATTTCTAGGCCGTCCATCACCTTCGTCTGTGAACGGCTTACAATCAAATCTATAAATACAGTGTACATATGCCAAATAACAATAAATTAGATATCCCACAACTGACATGATAAATTAATTATTAAGATAAGTTAAATAAATTAAAATAATTATAATAATACTTAAAATCTATTAACATTAAAATATTGGTTAAATAAAAAGGTCTCTTCCTGAATATTCCTAACAGAGCTTTGATACTGTGAAATAATAGGAATCAAATGCAATTTAAATAAATGTTTACTGTTTTGCAAATAGTAACTATTGTATATTTCTGTATAAGAGATACAAAAAGCAGCTGGCATTTTGGGACCTGCAGCTTTCACCTTTTAAAAATGCAAGTTACTGGGCCACATTGTTGCAGTCTATATTTCTGATTTTATGTAGTCAGAACTGTGGAGTTTTTAAGCACATGGACTCTTTGTTATGTTTGTTATATCCAACATTACCAAGTTCATATAATAAGCCTTTTTTAGATGGTTCAAAACATTTTTAACACTTAATTGAAGAAGGAATTTTATTTTAAAACAGTACTAAACACACTGCAACACATCCATAAAGGGCAGCTTGGACTTTACAAAAACCATTCAAGCATTATAAAGATTGTGTCAGTTCCATGCAAGTAGATTGCCAGAGTAGCTACAACCTTCTATCAATGTTGTATTTTTTAAGTCACACTGAAGACTGGAGAAAATGTTCACCAGACTTTGTCAAAATCATTAGGGTACATAGCACCATTTCAAGAGCTCTATATTTTTTATCGTGGAAGTATTTATATGCCTTTTAGCCTAAAACTGACCCTGCCCATGGCAACATAATGACAAAAAAACCCCCTTTAAAACATAGTCATTGTTTTAATTATCCTTAAGCACTCTTC
This sequence comes from Varanus komodoensis, assembly GCF_004798865.1. Classification (NCBI taxonomy): domain Eukaryota; kingdom Metazoa; phylum Chordata; class Lepidosauria; order Squamata; family Varanidae; genus Varanus; species Varanus komodoensis. The sequence continues at coordinate 65,712,326 of NW_025335568.1, forward strand.
TGTTGCTGTTATGTGCCATCAACTTGTCTATGACTTATGGTAACCCTAAGAATGAAAGCCTTCTAAAATGTCCAGTCCATGACAACTCCATTCCACTCATCCCGTTTCAAGGTTGTGGCTTTGTTCACGGATTCAGTCCATCTTTGGTTTTCCCTTTTGTCTTCTTCCTTCAACTTTCCCTGACATGATTGTTTTCACCAGTGAGTCTTGCCTTCTCAGGATGTGTCCAAAGTACAACAGTCTCAGTTTTGTCATTTTGCTTCTAGAGAAGGGCCTGGCTTGATTTATCTAGAACCTACTTCTTTGACCTTCTGTGGGTCCAGGGTATTCACAAAGCTCTCTTTCAGCACTGTGTTTCAGATACATCCATTTTCTTCCTGTCAGTTTTCTTAACTATCCAGCTTTCACACCCATTGATTGGGCTGGGGATACAATGGTTTGGACGATACTGGCCTTGGTCTCTAGTGAAACGTCCTTACACGTGATGGTCTTTTCTAGTTCCTTCAGTGCTTCCCTTCCAAGTCTCATTCTTCTTTGAATTTCTTGGCTGCGGTTTCTCTTTGAATTGATGACTGAGCCAAGGTATGTGAAATCTTTCATAATTTTGATTTCTTCATTATGAACATTGATGTTCTGTAATTCTTCTGTGGACATGATCTTTGTTTTCCTAATATTCAGCTGCAACATTCCTTCTCAAGTGATCTATATCTTGGCATTACTAGAGAAGTGTGGGAGTGACAGAGGATTGATGACAGAAAGCAATTGCTTGCAGTGTCAGAATGGGACCTTAAAGGGATGGATGAAATGTGGTTTTTCCTCTCTACCTTTTCAGTGTATTCTTAAGATGGAACTAGGATATAATTTTCATTCTAGATAAATCTCATGGTTGTAATCTTGAGTGGGTATGTGTATCATTGTTCTGGTCTCTTGTACTTATTGTCAACATCTCTGTCACTAAGAGAGTTGACTTGTAAGTCAAGATCTTTGGCTCAGTCACCCCAAAATAGATGCTTACTGTTGCTAAAATTTCCACATCATGTCACTTGCAAGTCATACGTACTCACAAATGAGCTGGCCATCAACCTTCTTGGCCAATTTTTCCTGATAGTTTCCATGCAGTGGCTTCCCTGGTTCAAATTATTGCCCCGACCCGACCTGTGCTAACCATTCCTCCTTTAGTGCATTCTGATTTCCCGTTAGCTGGCTCAAGAGTTCCATTACAGATGGGAATTCCTCCAAATATGCCTCTTTTCTGCCCTGGCTGTTCACTTTCTGTTACAACCTATGAGTCAGAGGTGCCACAAGATGTGGGTTGAGAAGGACTCTCTTCAGGAGGACTAGCAGCTCCATTTTTGCCTACCCTGGAGTCCCACTGGCGGGCTGGATCACCCACCCAGATAGCTCCCGGTAGAATGCATAACTACAGCCTTCTGAGGAGAACTTTGCCTCTTAACATTACTGCAGGGGCAAGGTGGAGCAGCTGGGTGGAGGAGGATCTGAGGTTAACTAATTACAGGCAGACAAAAGGATTGCATACCTGTTTCTAAAACTGCTTCTCTGTTCTCTCTAAGAAGTAGTTTCATCCTGGTTAAAGGGTCTGTCAATGTTCCATTACAGACATTTGCCATTACTTCAGAAGCAGCTTAAAAGCAAACACATTTATTATGGTGCATTATTTTGGGGAGTGGACACAACCTGCTTTTAAGGGAATGATTTCCAAGGCATGAAAGCATGTGCTTTAATAAATTTGTTAGTCTTTGAGGGGGCCACAGGATTCTGTTGTCTTTGCTGTGAAAGATTACCACAACTCCCTTCTGGAAATATTTATTATTATTTATCTAATTAATTTCTGAAATAAATAGCTGAAGCTCTCTGGGAGGTTTACACAAAAGTATAAAAGTAAAAGCAATTAAAGAGGTGTGAAATAGGTTATTCCAGCACAGTGTTTAGAACATTGCACTTGGACCAGCTGTGAAGTTCACTGGACAATATCTTACAGGCCTAACCTTTTGCTCCTGATGGTTCAGGATAAAATGGGAGTGTTTTGCGTGCATATCCATCCATCCTTGTGGGTTACATCTAGCCTTGCAGTTTGAAAGTAGGCTGAGACATTAAAGTTCATCCAAAAGACATTATTTGTGACACTTCTTCAGCCAAACAGAGAACTTGTGTGAAGTCTGAACATCCATAAACAAGAAGCTTGGGCCACATGAATGCCTTATGACCATCCCAAGGCACTCCTGACTGAAAAAGTAAACAAATCTAAGCCTCGCAGCAATTTTGAATGGAATGAGCTGTGCTAAATTATCATTTCAACAATGTGCCCTTTTGCCCCCATTCTCTAATGCAAACTGGCAAAGGTCCCAGCTGGGAAGAAAACCCTGATCATGGGATTTCTCCTCATTCTATATAGGCAGCTCACTCATGGGACACCAGGTTGGACACGCAGGCAACATAAAGCCCACAGGCCCAACTGTTACATTGCCTTTATGTCTCACGCCGTTATGTTTCCTTCTGAAGCTGAACAAAACTATCCTTCAAGTAGGGTATGGTCTGATGGGCAGCAGTTCTCCAGTCACTCACACAGTCATTGTTTCTAGCCCTGTTACCCAAGGCAATTGCAAGGTAGGGTCGGCCCTATCATTAGGCAAAGTGAGTCAGTCATCTCAGGCAGCAGATCTTGGAAGGTAGCAGGAAGGTGTTCAGGGAGAGAGCTGTGGGCCAGCATGGCCTGCGTCATGTCCCTGCAGCTAGCCGGGATCGTGGAATGGGGAGTGCCCTGTTGCCGGTCAAATAATGAGTCAGCTTTCCATCCAGTCAGTTTTTTTGTGCCCAGAACAAGTGAGGGTGCCATCTGGTCTTTCGCGTTAGGCCATTCATGTTGTAAACAGAGAACCTGGAGTTTGAAGCCTGGTATTTTCAACATGCAAAGCATGGGCTGTTCTCTTGAACCCTCCTCCTTTTAAGCTGCCAGTCAGCTCATTTGGAGGGGACCGATGCAAGTTTTCATTCAGATACCTGGCCAAAGTCATAAACTAGAAAAACAAACAGAGCCTTTGTTTTAATTCTAAACACAATTCCTCTCTGTAGCTGTTCACCTGCACTTTGATGTTATGCAGAGTTCCAGCTTGCATAGCAACACCTGTTTGCCAAGGGTGGGGCACTGACAGTTGAATGGATATGCCTACAGGTGCTGTGTACTGCTGGTTACAGAGAGAGGCTGATTCAGTGCAGAGCAGATGAAAAGCAGCAGTGGTACAAAAGGGCTCCAGGGAGTCAGTAATGCAGCAGTAAAAAGACAGTCAAAACCACCAAACAGCTTGATCAAATTTTCAAATTGGCCCAGTAGAGCCAACACACATATCAAATGCTAAATTTTGCTAGGTTCAGAGGAGAGAAAGGGAAGGACTTCTTCATAAAATGCATAATTAGTCCGTGGAATTTACTGCTACAGGATGCAATGATGGTCACTAGCTTCTTGTTGTTATATGCTATGGATTCATTTATAGAGCCAAACCATCTCATATTTGGCCTTTCTCCTCATCTGCTTTCATCATTCCTTAGCATAATTGTCTCCTCCAGGAAAATTTGCCTTCTCATGTTGCACCCAAAGTATGAGTGCCTCAGTTTTGTCATTTTGCTTCTAGGGAAGGCACTGACTTGGTTTCATTTACTTGTTCATCTTTCTGTCAATTCAGGGTATTGAGCTCTCCTCCAGCACAGTGTTTTGAACGCATCCATTTCCTTCCTATCAGTTTTCTTCACTGCCCAGCTTTCACATCCATACATGGTGACTGGAAAAACAATGACCTGGATTATCTTGACTTGGTCTTTAATGATGCAGCATCACACTTGATGAGCGTTTCTAGTCCCTTCATTGTTGCCCTTCTAAGTCTCAGTCTTCTTCCAATTTCTTGACTGCAGTTTTCCTTTGAATTGGTGACTGAGCTGAGGTATGTAAAATGTTTCACAATGTTTTTGTGGCACTGAGGTAATTTTTAAAGGAGATAGGCAAATTCATGAAAGATAGACCCTGTAATGACTGTGTCAACAAGTAAGATTTAGTAAATGGAACTTAATATGCAGAGACAGTGACTGTTTGCACAGTATGCAAAAATGTGTTGCATCATGTGGCCCTCCCCTGTTTCACATGATGACAACAAGTTACAGCTTAGATTAATCATAAGCTGTTCTATCATCCGATTATAAAAAGCTGGGGTTAATCTTATCAATGGTCTGTTTGAAACAAGCCAACTTCAAATCTTGGGTTATGAAGCTGCTTGTTAAAACAAACCATTGTTAAAATAGACTACAATTACACTACAGGTACACTTGGAAGCATTTCTATATTGTGGTTAACAGAAATCCTCCTTGTGGCTGTACTGGAGGAAGATGCAGGTAAATTAGAAAGGGTCCAGCGGAGGGCAGCAAATCCAGGTGTTGGAAACACTGCCCTATGAGGACAGACTGAGAGAACTGGGTATGTTCAGCCTTGAGCAGAAAGACTGAGCAGGGACATGATATCCCTCTATAAGCACCTTGAAGGCTGTCACAAAGAGGAAGGTCAAGATCTCCATTCTTGCAGCTGCCAGAGTGTAATAATCAATTCAAATTGCGACAACCCAGATTCAAACCGGACATCAGGAAAGCTTCCTTACTGTCGGAGCAATACAACAGTGGAACCAACTGCCTAGAGAGGTGGTGGGCTTGCCCACACTAGGGCATTCAGAAAGAAACTGGACAGCCATCTGGGTGGGATGGTGTAACGTGGTGTCCTGCAACAGCAGGGGGTTGGGCCCGATGGCCTTCATGGCCTCTTCCAACTCTACTATTCTGTGATTCTATAAAAAAAGAGGAGGGGGCTGCACAAAGCTAATTATGGCTCATTCTCACCATGCTAAACTATGGTTTAGTGTGATCGCTGAACATGGCCAGTCTGCCTCCGAGTATCATGGTACGTCTATTTTCATGCTCAGCTGGTGGGTTTCCTTGATATGGTGACATTTATTTATTTATATTTATTTATTTATTTTTATCCCGTCCTATACGAATTGTCTCTGGACGGCTTACAGTGTGATGAATATCCAGTAAATACAATAGCAGATAAAATATGACTGAGGATGGATAAAATCTGATTAATTTTTTAAAAACTTTAAATTATTGGGTAAATAAAAAGGTTTTATTTATCAGGATGGACCAGTGTTGGAAAAAGGACACTGGACTAAATGAACTCTTGGTGACTCTCTGTATCTTATTCACTGTGAAGGGAAATTCCAGTGAGCAAATAGGGTAGCAACCAGTTCATGTTATTCTGTCCTTTCTAGGCTGGGTATAGAATGTACATTCTCATCTCTCCCCTCTTTTTAAAGGAGAACTTAGTGTTGTTGTTTTAAAATGTGTTGAGAGGATGCAGTGCAAAATTCTTTCTATTTAGAGACAGCTGGCAGGGCAAAGATTATCAGGAAAGGGCTTTAGAGGAAACACAAGGATTTGCTATATCAAATTAGAACATTGTTCCACCAGATACACTCTTTTGCCTACCAGGAAGGCACGTAGCTATTGCTTTAAATGAAGAGGCAACTTTGCGTTCATGTTGGAAGCATATACAAAACAGATGTAATTATAAAGTCACAGTATCAGAGTATTTACAGCTCCTGTTTGCAATGAAATGGTTTTCTAAGCATGCAATTCTATATCTAAAATTCTAGGCATAAAAAGCTTACAAGTCCCAGCAGGCTAATTGGGGGCATGCTGGAAGTTGTAGGGGTTTTTTCTGTCTAAGCTGGCATAACAATGCTTTAAAACGTCACAGCCAGGTTTTAGGTCCTATGTTGTACCAAAGAGCAAGCCCTATAGAAAGAAAGGCTTACTTCTGAGTAAAAAGGTTTAGAATTATGCTGTATATACCAAATCTTAAACAAAAGGCTATTGTAATTGCATATTTTGGATCTGATTTTATCTATCAATGGTTAGAAGCCTAAGTTAAACTTTAATGAATATTTATAAATTCAAATAATTTAATGAATGTTGCTTCAGATGTTTTAAACCATATTTCTAAAACCATTGGAGGAGGAGGAGGAGGAGGAGGAGGAGGAGGATTCCTGTTAATGTTAGTAAGATTTTCTGATGAAGACTGTCATTTTTGCAGTAAACAAATACATCCCACAAATACTGTATTAGAGCATAGTGCTTGGATTAAATTCTTTTCCTCTTTCTGAAATGAGTGGGCATGTGTGACATTATATGCCATTCTGTCTCTCCTACAAGAATTAGTTTCAATTTACTGCATGTCCTAAAAAACCCAGTAAAACAGAAGCCAACAAAAGCAATCTTTTGCATTGTTGAAGAGGAAAGAGGTGGAGGAAGAGGAGGCTGGAGCTCTGACTCAGATGACAGGAATTTGGGTAGACAAGGAATAATGCTGGAGCAAAGAGCATCTGCGCATTTCTTCAACAAGCTTGGAGACTGGGTTCAGCAGGAAGTGATCTCCGTAAGATTAAAGAGCCAGTTTTAAGGCAGAGCTCCAAGCTGGAAAACGAAAGACCTCTTGTCCAGCTGTATCATGACTACATAGAGCAGCCTTCCCCATGTGTTTAGGCTGTACTTTCCATCAGCCTCAACTGGGATGGCTGGGACAATGAGAGTTGTAGCATCTTAAGGTTAGAGGAGGCTGTCCTAGGAACGTAAGAAAAGGCCTGCTGGGTCGGAGCGAAGGTTGATCTAGTCCAGCACTCTGTTCACAAATGGGCCAGTCAGTCCTCACAGTGCAGCAACACCCTCTTTCCCGTGTGGTCCAGCATGCTGCCTTTGATCTGGAGGTTGCGTAGAATCATCAGGACTAGTTGCCATTGAATTTGTTCAGTCCTCTTTTAAAGCCATTCATATTACTGGCCATCATTCGATCTTGTGGAATTTGACTTAGCATTATATTTAACACTTAAAGCCTTTTTCAACCATGAAAGGGGAGTTTTTCCTAAGACATGCCAAATTTGCTCTTATTTTTAGTGTGCTCTCTTATTTGATTGATGTAGGTGCAAGAGACCTCAGCCTAATTACATGGGAATAGAGGCCCATGTACAGGCTCCCCCCTTTAGTGCTGGCTCCCCAGCTGCAATGTGAATTGGTAGATTTACATCTCTGGATCTGGTTCTCTCCACTGCCAGAAGGCCGAGCTCAATGGGTTTCAACCAAAGTAATGTAGACTTTGAACAGGGAAAAAAGGTTGCACAGCCCGCCTGTACATTGAGACACATTCCTTTGAGACACAGTGTTCTCTTGTGAGGAAATCACATTTTGCCATAATATGTCATTGCTTGGCGAAGGATGTGCCCCCCCCCCCGCAAGCCATGCATTAAATACTTAATTTAGTGGCTCAGAGGCTGCAACCATCCTCTGGAATTCCCTGGTGAGGGAGGCCAGGTTGACAGGTAAATACATTTTTATTAAAAGCAGGATTTTGGTGTGTAAATGCGTACCCAGGATTGGATGTTGGCTTTATTCTGTTAGTGTTATGCTTTTGATTGGGTTTAATGCATTTGCCTTACTGTTGTTTTCAGGCAAGTTTTTATTTATCCATGGTTGTAGGCTGCCTTGAGTGCCATTTTATTGGTAGAAAGACCAGATACAAACCAAATCAATTTTTTAAAATAGTTGCATAATTGCTGGCAAAATATCGGCTAACTTTATTTTGTCATGCTTTTTATATTGCATGCTATCCCAGAGTTCCTGTTAACCCTGAGATCTTGAAAGTGAAGGTTAGAAATGGAAAACAAAATTGATTGATGCCACAGACCTATAGATTATGTCCTTGTGTATCAGAAGCCACCAATCTCGGAGCCTTCAGTCATCGTGTGTGAATCACCATTTTCTCATCTATACACTGCATATTTCACAGACTGTTTAGCCTATCTAGAAACGGTGCTTCAGAGATTAAGGGAAGGAGCCTGGCAGAAACGCCATTAAGCTTATATCCTGGCCTCTCCCCATTTCCCCCTCTGCTTGGTCAGTTTTCCAACCTTGGAAGGCAGCCTGCACAGTTCTTCCTGTGAACCAGACAGATCTTTGACTCTATCTTCCAAGGCTGGAATGGTGTCTCTGTCCTTGGACAGAAAATCCCCACACTATCCTATGGCCCTTCAGACATTGCCTAGGGGCCATGGGATAGCTCCTGATCCTTTCCAAATTTACTTACCTCCAGCTGGTCTTACTTATGAAAAGCTACGTGTAGGATAAGCACTGCAAGTCTCTAATGGAAATACACACAAGCAATACTTCATCTCTCTGAGGACTTCAAGCATTTTGAGAAAATTATAATTTATTACTATCTTAAGCAAACAAGCAGAAAACAGCCCAAGAGCAACCACTGCATCCTTTTAAAAACGAACAAGCAATAGAAGTATTTTGTTACTGGTGAAGTTTCTGCTGGAATAAATTACTGCTGTTTTGAGATCCTAGGTGGAAACAATCCACACTTCCTGTAATGCTAAATTTCTTATTCCCTGTGTTGCAGAGGTCAGTCATTCAGATTCTTAACACGTAAGTACACAGTTAATCTACCCCAATTTGAACTGCCTCTGAACAGGATCTACATCCTATGCCATTGAAGACCCCAGCTTCTGTACATTCTCATGGATGAGATGGGGAAGTGCTGAAAGACATGGTGTTCTTTGACTCTGTGAGAGGGTTCATATAATCATAAAATAGTACAGTTGGAGGGAGCCGATAGGCCATCAAGTCCAACCCTCTGCTCGAGTTAAGGCAGTCTTAAATTCATCTACATCCTCTTTTAGTGACTGATTACTTGGTGTCCTGAAGCCCTGCAAAGTCAGATCTCAGAGGAGATACAACTGGATTTATCCTGCATCATCTGCAGTCACCACTTCACATCCATCAGGCCATTACTTGACATTGCAGTCATTGAGTATTCAATATACACACATGAAGTCCCAACACACAGGCCTGCTTCTCATGAAATGTTCACCAAACTTTCCTGAGAAGGTTGTGATAGCAATGAGATCGGCCAAGCAGTAGCAGCCATACTGAGAGTTGGCAAGCCAGCCCTTAATCTGGGGCACCATAGGAAGGAAGCCATCAAACAGATGGAATCTCAGTCCCAGCAGATCAGTTCACACATGCAAGCTGACCCTTGGACTGTTGCATCAAGGGCTTGGCCAGAACTTCTGTGGCTTTCAGTGGTGTCACTTTTCACCGAAATGGTTGTGGGGTGTTGATCACGAATGCAATCAAGGCAGAAGCCTTAGCACTTGTTGCAACACAATTTATCGCCAGATTTTCTTCTCTCATTCCCCTTTCTACAGTGTGACACAATCCTGGCATATTTCTTACTTTGGGAAGTTAAATATCTGATGATGTCCAAGGAAAAGATACTGAAGGCAACTGTGGTATTTTGTTAACAGGGATTATTATTTTTCAAAAATCACACCACATAATGCTTTAGTGGTGTTAGTCATGGACAACTCCTCCCCCCTTTCAGGCATGCATCTCACGAGACAGAAGAACCTTTGGCTAGCAAAAGGGTTTCATTTAAAAATCAAGCCTTTGCATGGAGGAAATGCCCTCACGTTAAATAGAAAAGAGCACAATTAGCAGAAATACTGCTTCATGTTCAAGTATAATCCGTGCAAAGCCATTGGTCTAATAACCGGGAGGCTTGGATGTAATTGGATCGAGAGATCCACACCCTCCTCCCAAATGTCAAAATATTTAGCAACTCCAATGAAAACGAATCGGACTGGATTGTTGGCTGAGGAGCGCCCCTCCCCCACCCTCTCCCAAGGGCCCACGTCGTGTTGCAAAGTATGCACGCGCAAGGATTTTGCTTTTTTGCCTGTTGCTAAATACTGGATAAGCGTTTCTACCTCCCAAGAGTTTCTTTCTTGCTTGCTCTGTGCCCTCTTTTTCGTGCGATAGTAATCTGAGCCTTTTCCGTTACATGAGGCTCTTAACAAAAAGCCTACCAGCTTTGTTTAGGAAGGTACCATTGTCATTCTTCTGCGTGTCCGTAGGTGTCTGTCCTTTCCCTTTTTTAAACCTGGCCACGAGGAGACCCATGCCGGTTCTGCGCGCTTCGCCTTCGCCTTGGATGCTGGAAGTTGCCGATCTGCAGCGAGGCTTTCCGGTTCCCACAACGGTCTGCAACGCGTAAAAATCCCCCAAGCGCCTGCCCAGCGCTCCTCCCCACCCCCACCGTCTTTCTTTGGTACAGTCTCGTTTTCCTCTACAAATGCTTTATGCTAATCAAGTGACATCATCACCAAATACAACAGAGAGTGGCTACTGATGTTGCAAACCCGCAGAAAGGTCTGAGGTGTGTGCAAACTACTGGAAGCCTTGGGGAAGGAAGGAAGGGCAGGAAGGAAGGAAAGCAGGCGGGCAGGCAACCGACAGCTCCATGCGGCTTTTGCATTGGCTTTGACTTGCAATCGGAGTGGGGGGCAGCTGTGTGCTTGAGGGTTTTTTCCCCCCGGGTTGCATAATTGCATTAAGTTAAGACTGGGAACCGAAGTCAGCTTGAAGCATTGAGGTTTGCTTGCAGCCCCAAAGAAGCCTTGCAATCCAAACCATGCTGGGTTGAGTTTGCAAGCGTTATTAAGCCATCCTCTCCTGCTGACTTGCTTGGAATAGAATCTGGATTCACGCTGGAGCAGATAAATAGATTTTTATTTTAAAGGAATCCCAAGAATTGGTGAGAGGGGTGCTACGTAGCCGAGGAATTCGAGATCTGGTTGGATTGATGTTGGAGCAACCTGTGGGCTCACTGTCTTTAAAAAACAACTTTATTCGTTCGTATGCTGGAATTTAAGCTAACACCACATCTGCCCTAAATGGAATTGCAGAACTCAGCTAGTGTGCCAGGGCCTTTGTCCCCTGGTTACAATGCTTCTGTGCCATATAACTATAATCAATTAGAAGGAAGATTCAAGCAATTGCAAGGTAAGCGCAAGCATTTCTGTTATTTTTTTCTTATGAGGCGTTGCTATGAGATGAAGGTCATAAACATAGTGAGGTGACTCTGATGCTGCTTTTGAGAGCATTCGTGGTACAGAAAGGCCGTGGAATTCAAAGAAATAGGTGCATTAAATTCTCTAGGTCTAAGGCTGTTTTTCCAGTTTTCTTGCATTTTAACCTTAGCTGGTGATAAGGGGTCCTGCTCAGACCCTGCCATACAGAACAATAGGACAAGGAAATGGGGGAAGAGGGAGTGGTCTTTTTGTCTGGAATCCCCTCTGGCATTTTACAGCCTTCAGGTGCAGAACAGAGCATTTCCCTCTGATCCTCTGGAAGCAGTGGTATTCCAAAGTGTAGAATTCCAGTAGCATCCGTAGTCCAGAAAATGGCATTTCCCCTCCCAAATCTTGTACATCTCATGCATATCACTCCAAGCCATCTGTATACTGATAGATTTCCCTTGCTTACTTGGGTGAATCCCATTTTAGCATTCTATTGATTATAGGTTTTATCTTGGGTAGTCAGAGACCTGAGATGGCCCTTTCCCAATTATTATTACTAGGGTTTGTTTTGATTTTTTGGCTTGTTTCTTTCATGTGAAAAATAGTAGAAAAAGTATTGCTTCTCTGTGTCCTTTCTGAACATGGTGGGTGACGATCATTCTTGGTAATTTTAGAACTAGGCTCTAGTTGTACAGGAAGATGCAGGTTCTGATGTTTTGTGTTACACACACCTTGGTTCTCAGACACAAATGGAACAAGTGCTAAGTTAATGCAGGGTTTGACAGCATTCCAAATAAAAATAAACACCTCATATAAACAGTTTCTGGAATCACAGACCTACACAAAGCAGCCAAAGTTCAAACCACATTGTATATATTTCTTATTTTTATTCTCTGGTGTTCCACAAGCAGAGGACTGTGGTTCCTGTCAGAAATGCAAAAGGAGCCCAAAGAATGTCGTCTTTGGGTTTGGCCACCTTCCAAGTCTGTAATGTTATGATTCTATATTGGCTTTTCTCTTATTATCATCTTTTCATTCATCGTACGTTGTTGATCTTTGTGGAAGAGCTCATGGAAATGACTCCCACACTGGTTACAAATGGATTAAAATGTCAAAATTTCTGTTAAACAAACTGAATATTGGCTTGGGCTAGCTGTAAATATTTTGGGTCCAAATCTACACTGCAGGAAATAGATTAATACAAGTGGGACTGCATTACACAATGTGCTGCAGAATGGACTTCTCTCTCCTGTTCAAGCCATCCAGCAGTACCCCCATCCTGAATACTTTATTACATTCCCCCGCTCATGTTTCCCCTTCTCCATCAGTCAGTCAGTCAGCATTCCATGGTGTCTGAGCATGCTATGTTTTCATTTGACTTTTTTGGGATCCCTCTTAGAGATTCCCCACACCACTCAAAAAAGTATTTCTGCAAAGCTCAGGGTTTTGTCAGGCCTGCCGGGATGGTTCCATTTTGTCTACATAAAAACTGCATTCAAAGAATCAGTCTGTTTATTAGGATGTATTGGATTGACACTATTGCTTCAAGATACAGGCAAGAATCAGAAGCATTCCTGAAGTGTGTGGCATGCCCTTTCTGATTTTGGGAGCTGTTGTAGTCCAGCATATCTGGCAGGCTGCCCTGGGTGATTTTATATCCTCTGCACCCATGACCACAAGGCGCCTGTGTGGAGCCCAGGCAACTGTTTAAGAAGGCTTTCAGTTTGAAAAATTAATTGCCATGTGGCATGGTGAAGGTGGCTCATATTCAGCAGGAAGGACAGGCCTGTAGAGCCACATGGGCGTGTAGAATTAGTTGCAAACTTTTGCTCTCTTCCTGGTCCATAGCACCTCGTAGCTGCTAAAACAAACCACTGAAGTTAAGCTTTAGGGAATGGGTGGGAAATCACCTTTTTCTAATCTCCTCAACTCAGACCAGATACAGTGCTTTGGAAAAGGTGGCTTACCACTGATTCAGGGATTCATTTGCGGCCTATATTATGAATGACTCTGCATGTGGTTTTAAGTTGTATTTTTTTGCATTTCAACTGAATAGCGAAAAGAAAAAGAAAGACTCAAATCCGTACTGCTGCTGGTTTTCTGAGGATTACTGGGTGTAAATTCATCTGAAAACCAAGGAACTTTGAAGGGAGATGGGTGAGGGAACACCCTATTACTTCATAAGGCAGTGGAGGTTGTTGGGAATGGAGCAAATGATACTGAAAGGTGTTGTTTAGAGTGGGAATTAAGAACAGGAAATGTTTTAAAGAGTACACCAAATTCCAAAGATTAGAATAATCATAGTGTGTTGTTTCAAAGCTTCTGCTGACAACTGTGGCATTTGCTTAAGTCTTCAAATGGCCCATTGTTCGGTATTTATTTAATTAGAGTTATTGCTCAAGATGTGGACTGTTTCCTTATCTCATTTATCCTTTGAATCTATGAAAAAACTGCTAACATTCCCTATCTGAAAAGCAGTAGTACAACTTAGGCTGCAAGGTTAGTCACCCATTTGAACACCAATCCCAAAGCCTAATTTAGGGCTCAGTCTACTAGGTCATACTGTGTGTGTATGTGTGTAAGCTTGAACACATTTCCTGCATCAGTACCCCACCCATTTATATCCTTTTGGGAAGCTAAGGGTGCTGCACATGGTCTCCCCACTGTGTTACGCGCACAACAAATGACTCGCTTGCCGAAGGGAAGGTCATGGAGTGAATTTCATGGCTGAGGGGTTGTTTTAAACCTGCATCCTTTTTAGTTGTGGTTCATTGCTGAAACCACAATTATCAGATTGCCTGTGATTTTCTCTGTCAGAGTGGATCTGGACCACTGAGAGTCTCTCACACTCGTGGCACTTCTAATGGGTTGGGTGGTTCTTTGGGACTTCCAACCCTGTGATTGAAGCCAGTGTGTTTTCCCCTTCCCTGGGTGTATAAAGTTTACTTAAATGTCTCCCAGTCTCCTGAATTAGGAACCTGTGCCAGGGCAAGCCTACCTTCATCCTCCAGGATCCTTTACATCTGGAGATTTAAATCTTGTAAATTTCCAACTACATTTGCCTACAATCTGTGTATATAATATTTATTTTCAGTGGATAAATATGTATTACAGGACTTCAGGCCAGAATGGATTCATGAATTGGAGCAGTTCATTTTGCCCAATCAATTGTGTTCTTCATTGTTATTTATTTTGGAATGGGTAATAGGTCTTCAGCTATGTCTAATTCACAAAAAACAATGTTTCAAGTATACTCGATACCATGCCCTCTTTTTGATTAGGACTTAATTAAATTAGCCAATTGGCAATGCTGCTTATGCCTCTCTTAGGTATGTGTTTTGGTGATGTCCGTTGGCTGCTTTTCTGGAGGAGGCAATAGTTTGAATAAATTTTGTGATAGAAAATTCTTCAATATTCAGTGATAGATATGTTCTTAACTATCTCCCTGACTCTTGGAATGAACAGGGTCAACATAAATTGACCGCTAAAAGGCTAAAATAACAGCATTGGAAGGATAATTGTCCACCTGCAAAATCACTGTGGGTGGAACATTTAATGAAACACTTGCTTTTTGAATGTGTGATCTTTGACTGCATTTTACAAATGGACAAATGCATGGGCTACCTTTGTTGAAGTTTATGCATCATTACCTTTACTGATAGCTATATAGGAATATATAATATATGTACGTGTAGTGTTATGGATAATATTAAATTTTATGTAAGAAAATAGTGTCCCTTTATTTGATTTTGCTCATCTTTATTTGTTCTTTTCTTCACTTTTGTTGCTTGGGCCTTGTTTTGAAACATCCAATTAAAAAAAAGCAGGAGGACATTTCTGCGGGTGGAGGAAGGAGGGAGCTGTAGTCTGAAGGCATAGACGTAGGGAAATGAAGCCCGAACCACCCCACCAGGTATCTTGAGGCCAAGAAGGAACCACATTGGCCTTACAGGATGTGCAGCCTTTCCCTTGCAAAGAGTCTTCAAAAATCAGTCTTTGCAGACACAGGCTCCACCTCCAGCCAACACATGAATTGTGGGCCCCCATGGTGCCTCTGGTATGATCCACCTCAGCACCCCATCCTTCCAGCTGAAGACCACTTTGTTAAGGTCCAGAGTAGCAGATCTGGGTGTGGATTGGTCTCCCTGCACGGCTGGGGCTGGGGAAGTGATGCATGTGCATCCTCTTGAGCCAAAGGCCATTTCCCCTGTTCCTTCAGGGCTCAGGAAATAGCAAGCGGCCTGTGCTCCTTCAGGCCTTAAAGTTTTAGCTCCGGCTGGTAAAGTCCCACATCTGTGTGCTGCTCTGTGCTAGTGCCGTTTGTCAACATGAGGGCTAGACTCTCCCATTTGACCCCCCTCCCCATATATTTTTCCTCAATTTCCTTTTCTCTCCAAATGTTACAGCTTCATTGTCTGTGTGCAGGAATGCCAGTCTGTTCCATTCAGTGGTGGCACTGAACAAAGGAAGGACTATCAAGTAACTGTCTTGTGTTGTTTCCTAGGCTGTTTTCCCCAACTTGGTGTCCTTCCCATGTGCCACAGTACAAGTTCCGTAATTCCCAGCCACCATGGTTGTTGGCCAGTAGCTTAGTGGTAGAGCGCAAACATTGCAGGTACAACTTGCAGTGTATCCAGACAGGAAAAGGAAAGATTTGTACCTGAAAGTCTTCATTTCAGCCATGCTTTGATTTGTATGCTGCCCCATAGTCTATAGAGCTCTCTGGGCGGCTTACCACAAGACAAGAAACAAAAGCAGTACAAATACAAAAACAAATCAAACATTTACAATGGCAAAATGCAAAATCAGTTTAAATAAATAAGTTGGGAAAGACAGCTTTACTTCGGGTTCCAAAGACAGCGGAACTGCAGTGCTTCAAAAAGGGAAACAATAGCTTGCCCAGCCTTTCTATGAATGAGAATGCCTAATCTAAAATAGAAAAAAATGTCCAGGGTGTGAATATGTCCCCATTTATTTATTTGTAACCCTGAAGGCTCCCTGTTTGATGCATTGAACCGTTTTATAATATTTTGCAAAACCTTTGTTTTTGATTTTGCACATTGCTTGGCTTTGCTTTATTTATGTGAGAAAAGTTCCATTTTAAAAAGATGTATGCTGACAGTAATTTGCAGTGTTACACCGCATGTTAAAAGACCTTTGTCAATAGTGTGAGTCAAGGCAGGCGCTCTACCTAGATGGAGCATTCTTTGTGCTAGCAGTCAAAAATATTGTGTGCATCTGCTCTGCCTTTTCCTCCTTAATGGATTTTTTTTAAAGAAAAAAAGAGAAGTGGTGGGAAATTCTCTGGGTGGATTACTGTTTGTAATCTGCCCAGAGAACATTTGTTATCAGGAGGATTTAAAATATAATAAATACTGGAGCGTACGAGATGAAAATGACAACATCTCTCCCTCACCCACCCTGCCAATACTGCACAGATGAGGAAGTGTGGGGGGGGGGGGCGTGGTGGCATGATAAAAGCCCCAACTGGAAGTACCCAGAGTTAAAAGATATCCTCCAAGTCATGGAGTAGAGAATGCATCCTTTGTGTCCACAAGATTACACATGATTTCCTGCCACCACAATTCCACTCAAACATATTTTGCATTTTCAACATACCCCAACTGTTCCACTGGCCTTCGTCTGACCAGTGCTGCTATTTTTCATTGGCTTTCCAGTTCCTTTTCATGTTTGCAAAGGTTTCAGTGCTTCTTTTCATCCTTGCCAAACCTTGGTATGTAGTTATATATTGGTCTCTGAGGCTTCTTTGGAGAAAAGCATTTGAGGTCTCTGTGAGATCCAGTTCCCATGAACTAGACTTCTGCTCAAGAGCAGCAGCTGATGTGAATTCCTTAGATCCATGAAACATCAAGAACATGTATTGATGATCAGGGAGAGAATTATTTGGTTACTGACCGAGCAGAGAAGTTTACTAGTGGCCTTTCCAGTGACACAAAGAATATAATGCATATGAACATACAGCTGGTAAACCCAAATCTGGGTTGCAGACTGAGAGCCCACTGAAAAAACTCGACACTGTTATGAGATGCAAACACAGTGCTGAGAAATATGATGAAGATTTCTGTGTGTCTCTGCACAGCGGTGTGACATTCGAGATAATTAAGTAGGCAGGTGCCATCAAAAATAATCATTCTAACTTCAGGAGCATTCATTATCAGAATTTACAATGGAACTGTTATAAATTTCAGTAGCATATAATTACAGTGTGTCTTTCAAAATGCTTGATTGCACAACGGGTGTGGAATAGCCTACATTCATTTTAGCTTTGAATGATAGGGGTGGGACTGCTCCGTTTTGCTGAGCACATGACTGTGCGGATGTTAGCAGGTATGTGCATTTGCCTTTCTATGGGAAAGAGGCACCTGACAGGCACCAAGTCAATGGATTTGAAGAGAATATGTTGCATCAGGTGAAAGAACTGTGTCTGTCGGTGGGAGGACTCAGAAACATTGCAGATTTGTTTGAAATGTCAGTGTGACCAAATACTGGATCCTTCCAGATAGAGGCTCCTAAGCGTGACCAATCAAAAAACATTGGCTGAGTTCAAACACAGTGTTAACTCCTGGTTTGGGTTATTGAATTCAGGGTTGTTGTGATGTGTGAATGTGGCTGCTGCTCTCTGTGGTGTGTTAACCACAAACAATCTAGAAAGATTGTTTTTTAGTAAGCTGTCCTGAGACATTTTATCAAGAAGGATGAGATAAAAATGTTTTAAATAAATAAATAGAAAGAGAACCCATGGTTTGTTGTTGAGCTGTGAACTCTGGATTGTTTTAACCTGGTTGTTACTACATGTGAACCCAGAACTGTGCATACTTGAAGGAATGCCTGCAGCCATATTTGCCCTCCCGCCCCTTGAGATCAGCAGCAGGGGCTCTCCTCCGGGAGCCCTCCGTAAGAGATATTAGGAAGCAAAGTACCCGGAGGAGGACCGTCTCTTCGGTGGCACCCCATCTGTGGACTGCGCTCCCCAGAGAGGTCCACCTGGCGCTGTCGTTATTTGTTTTTCAGCACCAGGCCAAGACCTTTTTATTCAAACAGTATTTTAATAATCTTTAATCTTTATAGTTTTAATTATGCAGCCAGTGTGTTTCCAAGTTTTAATTGTAAATTGTAATTGTAAATGTTATTCTATTGTTTTTATTTATTTATGTTGTGAGCCGTCCCGAGGCTGTATAGCAATGGGGACGGCATATAAAAACTTTAAATAAATAAATAAATAAATAAATAAATTAGTGCATGTGTTGTTCTGTCAGGTTACAAAGGCAGTAGACAAGACTGGTAAAAAAAAGCTCTTTTACATGCTAATGCTACAGTGCTGCAAAGGCAATAGTGACATTGGGATGAACTGGGTGAAGGAGGAGGGAAACAAACCACCCAGTACAGCGGAAACGAACCAGTTTGTTCATTCATTTGTTATGGGTATGCCAGGAAGGCATGGGTTAAAAAAACCATGGGTTCGTGTTATGCACGAACCTCATCTTTGAGCAACTGTTCCATCTTTTCCTCCTTAATAGACTTTTTTGTGAAAGGTGGAAGAAATGGTGGGGAAACAACAGACGGGTACAATTTGAAGACAGCAGTGTCTGGAACCCCCATAAAATTCTGTGAACGAGGTAGGTAGCTTCCTCTGGAAGTACCTCCCCACACACAACTGGGCAAGCCCTGTTTATACAGGAACATTGAGCAGTGTGAATGAATTCAAGGCTTGATATTGAATATCATCCCCATCCAGAGATATTCATTTGGCCAAATGCTTTCCTAGAATATCTGAAAAGGGTCAGTTTTAGTCCTCTTTTCCACTAGGTATCTGAAGATCCTCCTTATTCCATGTAAGGAGGAATAAGATCATCTGAGCGCCTTCTCTGAGTCCTCCTAGCATCAAAGGGTAGAAAGGTGCTGACCAGGCCAGGTCCTTTTCAGTGTTGGGGTTTTAGCTTTCACAAAGGCTCTTTGGTAATGCTCATTCAGCATTGCCCTTGCATTTTTTTAGGTACCGAGTCGTAGTTTTCTTGTTTTCTAGAGAACTGGGCAAATAGTTCTCTCACCAGCACTGATATCTTGTTCCTTTCTCTGTTCCTTTGACTGATGCTGTGGCTGCATGGATTTAGTGCTTTTAATTAGTATTTTATTGTGCATGTTTTCACTCTGTTTGATAACATGCCAGGAAGACTTGGTAGCAGTGATAAGACAATCCACCGCAATCTGTCTCTTCTGCGATCATCAGACACCCTTTCCACGCTCGGCCTAGCATAGGAAGCCAGTCAAACTGAGTTCAAGTCTGTGAGCACTAGGGAATGTTTGTGATTCCATTCTCTTTGCTACGTTATTCTCTCTTTAAGTACACAAAGGCCACAAGTTGTGTGGAGAGGCAGAACTCTGCTTGTGCGGTGGACATGAAGGCAGTGTGTGGCACGTGTGCAAGCTGCCCTCACTAGCTGTGCTTGCACATCTGTCATGTAATACGCAGCAGTTGGACTTGCTTCCTGCTGGATGCCCCGAGCAGACCCTCTGTGTGAGTTGGACCGGGGGCAGAGATAAAGTGGGCCAGTGTCCAGGGAGCCGAGTTGAGAATATCCAGCAGTTCCCCACCCCCAAACTGGAATCTTCACACATCACTACCAAGTAGTAGAATGTTTTAAAACTTAAATAAATAAATAGGTGACACCAGCATCAGCCTTTCTGAGGCACTGGAAAAAGGAAATCCTTACCTCTTCGGCCATTACATTTCTCAGCTTACAGTCACCATTCTCATCGCAGGCTCCTAAGCCTCCACTCTGTCTCCCAACTTGGAAAACTAGGTGTGCAGCTTGCATAGCACTGCTCTGCGTGTGATAGAGGCTGGAGAGAGAGAGAAAGTTGGTTGCATTGTACCATGGGTGAGAAGATGAGGAACACAGGCAAATAAATTATTTGGGAGGCTGGCTTGTAGGATGTGTTGGTGTGAGTGCACACCTTTCAAAATAATGATCCATTTACTTCCTTTCAGCAGGACAGATTATTTTATTTATTTATTTAGAAAACGTGTAGGCTGTCCATCACTATCATCTCTGGATGGCTTACAACATTATTTCAAATCCTAAATAAAATAAATTAAGTATTCCACAACTGAGCATAAAACTAACCTATTTAAAATAAATTCAATAAATTCAATACAATTAAAATTACTCTCTGTTAAAATAAAAAGGTCTTGACCTGGCGCCGAAAAGCATATAATGACGGCCGAGCAGTGGATGAGCAGGATGGGGGAACATAGAAGGCTGTTTCTGTGTAAGATCGTTTGTCCATCTGGACCAGAATTTCTTTCTCTGACTGACAGTGGTTTTCCAGAATCTAGGGTGCAAAGGTATTTCCCCTCACATGCCTGCTGCCTGTTCTTTTTTACCTGCAAATGCCAAGGACGGAGCCTGCAGCCTTTGCCTGCAAAGAGCGCGCTCTGCTGAGGAGCTGCGTCCCATCTCCTCCTTCCTGTGAATAGCAGTGGCAGCAGCTGGTGAAGTTATCCAGCAGTGCAGTGCAGAAGTTGATAGCAGGAAAGTGCACATGGCTGGGAACTGGTTCACTACATGCAGAGTCATCAGGAGGAAACGGGCATCTTTTGGCTGCCTTGGATCCAGTTTTGACTCAGTTCTAGCTTTAATAAAACTTGTTTATTGTCATGCAGATCAGTTTAGATGAAGCCATCAAGGAGAGCAAAATCTGGCAAATACTATTTTCAGTAGTAGTTGTAATCTAAAAATAAGATAAATCCTTACATTTGATGTTATTGTTATTAATTGTGTTTCGGTATTGCCCAATAGCTAATGGTCTCTGGGTGGTTTATAATGGTTTGCCCTTTGTTACTATGCAACCTGCCCCCACACCCAGTTCAGTAGAAACGGCCAGGGAATCACATGACGGAAACCAAGTAATGTAATGGAAGCTATAATTCTAGTTTCTCAGTACTAGAAATCTGTTAGCAGCTGGTTCAGCTAGTTTTTTTAACACTGAAATTATAACCCAGGGTGTAGTAAATCTGTGAGCCTGGACTAAGAAGCAAAACACACACACACATCCTTGCCCAGTCATCTGGTCTTGGAGACTCTGTGAAGCACTTGTACGCATTTCAATGCAGCATTCATAATTCTCAGAACTACAAAATTGCCTTTGCTTAAAACAAAGAAGTTAGGAAATTCTGTGGCCAGCAGCACATTCTGCAAGTTTTCTGTGTTTTTGCAAAATAGAGGCGTAGGCAGAGTTGTTCATGTAGGCTCAACAATGCTCATGCTGCTTGATTGAGCTCTCACTGGCCTTCCCCAGCTGGTACCTTCCAGATGTGTTGGAGTACAGTTGGAGGTTACCCTTTATCTCACAACCAACACGTCCATTGGACACCATCGTCAGGATTATCTTTCCATCTTCTGATTCAGTCTTCAACTATACACCATAATTGTGTATTATCTAGATGAGTTAACAAACATTTCCAGAGCTGCCCAGAGACCTGCTCAGGATGTAGTTTCAGCTTGGGCAATATAACAAGCACATAAATAAACACACAGCTGTGTTTTTTGTAAATAGGTCGTGGCGCACAAGCACTTGCTCACACATACTCCTTTTCCAGCGCCTGATCTAGCCCACAAAGTTGCGCAGGGCCTGTGTTTTCAGATAACAACAGCATTGTTAGTCTTGTTTGGGGCATGCATCCCAAAGTCTGCTTCAGCTGTGTGATGGGGAGGCTTGAGGTCATGAGCCATCAACACTGCACAACATCTTCTGATCATTTCAGAAACATAAAAATGGTTCCAGGCTGCTCTTCAGAAGTTGCGGACTGAGGTTTGGTGAGCACAGCAGGTGTGTAAATACAGTGCAGTGATGGAGTGCTTGCCTTGCATACAGCAGCTTGCAGGGTCTGTCTGTGACCTCTTCACTTAAGAAAAGGATTAGATAGTGGAGGGGTTCCCAACACGGTGCCTGTGGAAGGGGTCTCCAGTGTGGGGCCTGCCAGCTCAAAAATCTCTGCTTTTAAAATATATGTACATGGATTTGAATAAAATACATACAGTTTTCTAGCAATTACACATAGACTTCAACAAAAGAGGGCCAAATACCTAAATAAGTGTCCACCTGAAGTTGGTGTCTCTGTGCCATCCATCCATGTACCAAAAACACTGCCAGGTCCAGTCCTTTGCATTATTGGAAGTGACTATCTTTGTTATCAAAAGGGTGAACAGAATCAATTCCACCTTCCATTTCTTAATTTCCATGAAGCTTAAATAATTTGGAACAGCAGTGAATATTAATTGCTGTTCCAGTACAAAATTATGTAATAACCCTAAAAAGAAGCAGCTACTGGGCATTGCTAAAATATGTCTAAAAGAAGCAGTAGCTGTACTGCACAATTTGTCAATCCCTGAGAGGTTGTGTTGTCCATGATCATGGCATAAAAGTTTTAACTGAAGAAGATGTAGTCTAAGATCCATAGATGAGACAGGTAGATACCAAAGCGACAATCCGCTATTAAGATATTTTGTGGTGGTACCCACAGCAATTTCTCAAATTTCTAAATGTTCTCATGGGTTCAAAAAGTTTGGGAATCCCTGAGCTAGCAGTTGAGGGAGAAGCAGGGGAGAAAGCAGCAGGTAAATTAAGAACATTTTAGGTAGTCCACAGACGAAGACGGCCAAATAAGAGATGGATCGATTCTATGAAGGAAGCCACAGCCTTGAGTTGACAAGAGCTGAGCAGGGCCATCAAGGAAGGTACATTTTGGAAGGTACTCATTCATAGGATCAGCATAACTCAGAGGCAACTTGGGGGCACATAACAGCAACACACAGAAACCTGTGCTTCTTTTGACTGCTTTGGCTTCTGATTTAGGGCTGTGTAGCCCATTTTGAAATTTGGGCCAAATATTGATTTCTCCGAGACCAACTGTGTTAAAATGAGCCTTTTATGAGGCCAAAATGAGAGCCAGAATAAAGGGCTTTCCATGAATGCGCTACATCTTCAAGGGAGAGTCTGTGAGGTAAAAGTGTCTGCCTGTAAGCCCAAAGTTCTTGAGTTTCAGTTCTGTGTGTGTGGTTACAAGTGGATATTGTGGTTAATTATAGAGATTCAGACAATGAATACTTTGGAGAAGAGAAACACAGGAACATTTGTGGTGGTTATCCCAGGGGCCACCTACAGATTGAACTCTTAATTGGGAACAGATGCCAAGCCATCTAGTTGTGGTTCTCACCAGAAGATGAATTGGTTACCACTTCAGAGAAATATTACCATCAAAATGGCTAGAAACTGGTACACTTGTGCTTATTTAACTAGAAACTGTCTGACGAATTTTGCCTAAGCTGCCTTATGCTATCATGCTGGTGAGATTTCTAAAGATTTGTTAATATAATGATGCATGCAAACAAAGGCCTTCTCTTTTTGCTTATGTTTCATTACAAAGTGAAAGGTCCATTGAAATTGCTATGTGAATAAGTTCCTAGAAGAAATGCCTTTGATGGGACTTTACAACACTTTTACGATGTAGGCTTCCATACTTTCGATGCATACAAACGAATTTGGTAAAAATTATTTCTGAAAGAGCAGGGACAGGGTCAGGTGGCTAACCTTGGAATCTAATTTCAAACGGGAAACCAATGTGGTCAGTACCTTTAAATGTGGGTGCCCCCCATTCCTATGAGCCTATCTTCATTGAGAAATGAAGATGCTGGAAATTAAGTCTCTTGAAAGTATGGTATTCTTTCTAATGGAAGTGAGTGGAGAGTACTGACATGAGTAAAGGTGAAATCCTACACATTTTTAGACAGAAAAAGTCTTCTGTTCTCAGCATAGCTGGCTGGGGCTGGCAGGAACATGTGGGCCTTTCTAAACCTGGATAGAATTCCATCTTAAATGTGAAAGATGAGACATCTGGAGGGACAGAAATAGACTATGAGAGTCTAGTTTGGAGGTTTAATTCAGAGGAAATCATGTGGTGTCACCTGAACAGAGCTCTTAATTATGACTCATTATATAGCAAAACACCTGCTGGGGCTAGTTATTCGGTTCTCATGGATTTATTTCAAATGAATGAAAGAAGCAGAAGTTGTTTTGGCATCCTCATAAACCCCCTTGCCAGCCTCAAAGCAAGGTGCGATGCTCGACTGATGTAAGAAAGAGCAAATGTGCTAAGTGATTCTGAACTGCTGGTGAAGTCTGTAAGATTTTACAGGAACAGTGTTCACACTCTAGGCTGGATTAGTGCTTCATAACATGCTTCCCAGTGAAGCCCTTACCATGCAATCACAGTACCTCTAACATGGAATCTAATAGGTGGCCAGACACCTTCTTCCGTTTCCGACCCTCCTGTGTTACCCCAGGGCCTCTTCCATCTCTTTTCCTGCCAGACAAGCATATCCATTGAGAGTAAAAACAGAATAGCTGCACCATACCTTGCAGTCCTTAGCCTGGAAGCACCCCTAGGGCCTGCCTCCTCCCCAGTCAACCCTCTTGATTATCGAGGTCCTTAGGAGATGTCCTGCATGCCCTCACGTTTGGAGGTGAGACTGGTAGCCACATGAAGCAAAGCCTTCTTGGTATTGGTGCAGAATTGTTGGAACCGAGGAGATCTACTCAGTCCAATTCCTTTTCAAATTCAGGAAGATAGTAAATAGCCAAGGTGTATAAAGGCTCCAGATCTGTTTGCTGAGAGTTTCTAAACCAGGGATGGGCAGAACTCCATATGTTTGGGACTTTATCTCCTTGCTGACCGTTCGCCATTCTGATACGGCCTTTGGGAAGTTGGAGTCCAAGTTTGTGAAGATATGCTTTCCTTGCCCATCTCTTTATGCTTCTTTTTATGGTTCTTTTCAAAATGTTATGGCTTGTTCATTTTACTGATGCTTCCATATATGCACTGCTGAGTTATGAGCCACTTTGAGTCTCTGTCAGCAAAAAATGGTATAGAAATAATAGCAGTGATGTGGATGTAGAAGCTGCAACTAACCTGCATGGATTGCACCTTGAATGTTGCGCTGGGGAACGCTCCCACCACCACCAACTAGGGTTCCAGGGCCTTTGTTAACTTTGCTTCAGGCTCTCAAGATCAGCGTTAAAAATATGTCCTAATTTAATGCCCTGGAAGAGCCTTGGGGAAGACAAAATAATGGCATTGCAGCATGATTCACAGGCCCTGTTTCCTGACTAGGACGGCTCTCTTTTGCTTCATTGACTCTGGGTAGCTTGTTGTATTAAGGATTGTCCCTCTAGAGATTCATAGTGTGAATGTCACATATATAGATGGTGTACCTTTGTCCTGCCTACCATCCTCCTGCCAAGTCTGAACAAGGTTATGGCACAGGTATTTAATTACCGTACTTCCTTCAAAAGGGTTTTCTCCTCTTCCTTCCCACCCTTTGGTTCCCATTTAAAATTGAATTGAAAAGGATTAAATGTCTGTTACTCCGTTTCAGCAAAGGATGTTCACACAGTTCTGCTACCATAAAGCAGCACGGTCATCTAATATCAAAGGTGGTGTGCCAAAAATGGGGGCTTAAAAGTGTAAGAGCTGGTCACCTTTTCTCAGCTCCTTTCTCTTTCCCCAAGTATACAGAATGTCTTTATATTATACTTTCTGATCTGATGATATACTGGAATAATTCAGAAAATGCCTTCTGTGCTTGAGGAAGTGTCTGGAAATGATAATTACAAGAGCAGCTGCTAAACATTGTCACTAAGACAAACATTTGAAACAGACAAATAAGTGCAAAGCTATCTGCAGTCGTAGCACATTAGACATGAATGGTAGAGATGTTTCAGGTTCAGATCCTGGCAGCTCAGGAAAGGTTCTGGTCCAGAAACCCGGAGAACCATTGCCAGTCAGTGTAGACAGAGTTTCTCCATCTGGTGCCTTCCAGATGCACTGGCTGCAGTGCCCAGAATTCCCCACCAGCATGGTCATTCCCATAATTCCCAACTGGAAGGTCACTGGCTGTGCTGACCGGGAATTATGGGAGCTGTAGTCAAACACATTTGGTGGTCAGCAGGTTGGGAAAGGCTGTTGTAGCCAGTCTCGAGCTAGCAAGTCCAGTGGTCTGACTTGGCCTTGGTTCTGTGTTCTGTTGGGCTCTTGGTGTTCATGGTTGGTTTTGGGATAATAATGAGGGGAAAAAGGGGTTCTTGCCCTAAGGAGCTTACAGTCTAAATTTCAGCATTAGTGGCAGCAACAAAGGGAATAGAGAGGCCCCTTTGATAATAACATACTTAAACCATTTTGAGTTGTTGCAGTCTTCTGTGAATTGAACACATAGTTAATACGGTGTCTGTGATAAGTTGGTAGCTTCTCTTCTTGGTACCGGTGTCCTTAGAGCCGAGCTGTATGATCAGCAGCTTTGCTGTCTGGCTGGAAACTTGAACAGGAGCACTCCACGCTGCAATATTTTGTTGCAGGCCTCCCTCGTCCCTGAGTGAGGGTCAAATCTGTATTGCAGCGTGGATAACATCCGTGATGCATCCCTGTAGCACTTCTGCCAACTGAACACAGATGTCCCCAACTAGTTGGAGGGCTGGGCAGATCCAGATTTTGAAAATAAGGAAGGACACTGAGGTGTGTTAAGCCGGGAGGCAAACAGCTGGTACAGTATGCCGGGGCATGCTAAAAGTCCATGCCGGAGAGCCTCAGTGTTTAATCCGGCTATTTCAATAGCTCCGAGAGGCAGTGCTGTTAAATGTGTCACCGGAGAAAAAGCTGCACTCCTATCTGTGAGACTGCCTGGCTATTTCAAGGTCAGGGTTAAAGGCTGTTAACAAGTAGAAGCAGAAGTTTGTGGATTATACTGCATTACAGAGCTAATCCCTCATTGTTAACAAGCCTGGAATTCAGTGCGCAAGAAATACAAAGAAGAGATGAGAGGATATGTAAGCACTTGTAATTAAGTCCTCTCTCTCTGCCACAACAGCCTACTTTCCTATTGGCCTGGTTCGGACATAGCACTAAACTCTAACTTGCATGCTTCTCCTTAGGCTTGTGTGTTGCCCCCAACTTCTCTGGCATGGCTATGAGGAAGAATCCAAACACACTGATCGGCACACTGGTTAAGAGCAGTGTGCTGGGTAATGCAGCCAAACTGTAGTTATTGAAAACAAGCCAACTTCATAAGCCATAGTTTCTGAACCTGGCTTGTTTCAGCGAATGACAGTTACGATCAACCACAGTTAAGGTTCAGAGGACATACAAAAACATGGTTTATCTAAAGCAAAAGCTTCTAATCACTTTTGTGCAGCCATGCCGGAGAAGGAAGCGGGCAAAGCTGGGCTTGTCGTCATAACTAAAGTGTTCCAGCATAACAGAAGACCTTTGCTTTGGGAGAAGAATGTGCTGTGGAGGGGTTAATGGGGGCTGAGATATAGCTGAGTGGAGAGTCAGGTCTTTCATTTACTTCATATCTTTATGAACACCCACCCACCTTGTGCAAAAGGAATCTTAAATCTTCATGTGATGCCAGAGCAGTCAGGGCTGTACCCTGTGTATTCTGCACATTTCTACCGGCCCTTTTCTGCAATCAGGTATTAAAAACACAAGCGGCAAACAGGTAGCTAATGGGAACACATTATGCTCTCTAGCCTTCTGTCTCCTGGAGACAGGAGACCTATCCTACAGAGAAATGTCCTCTGCGCGCGCGTGCGCGCGCACACACACACACACACACACACACACTGGAGGAACCAACTACAAAGGAGCAAGGAGAGCTCAGCTCAGCACATTCTAAGATTCACTAAGCTGGTAGATAGTGAATAGATAAGGTGGTACCATGGAAACATCCAGAGGGGACCTTCTTGGGAAAGGCTGGTGTATGTCCTGGAGGTATAGGCATTGTTAGTTGTTACAATGGGGATGTAGCCCTTGTCTTTGTGTGTCTGTCTGCATCAGTCATTCCATGGGTGGTGAAGCCCAGCAGGGACTTACTAACATTGTGGGCGTATTTACCCATGCTTGAGTAACTGAATTGCACTCTGGTTGGGGCTGTTCACTGCACCTCTTCATTATGCCATCCACAGGAAGATGGACTGAGCAACAGGAGACGGGTTGTTTTGAGGTCTTCTTGTCCACGTGACTCTCTTGCCTTTGGGAGAAGTAGAAGGGCAGGAAGTCTTGAGAGTGCCGTTTGGTGTGCTTGCTTTGCAGAGTATGTTACCACACTCAATTTATTTGCATAGCCGTTCACACAAACCAACACAGTCACCTACCTTGTTAACTGAATTCCAGTTAATTTGAATAAAAACTTTTAAAAAATCACACCAAGCACTAGAGGCACTAGAGGGTGAGTCAGCTAACTACATTTAATACCAGTATCAACAGTCGACTCAAAATCAGTATGGTTCATGAGGGAAATTTGCAACCTCCTCTCAGCCACTAAGAGAGGAGGTAGATTGGAAGACCAAATTAACACTGTCATTCTCTCCTTCACATCCCTTATTTTGCTCAGTCTCACAGCTGGCCCTTAAGACTAGTGCTGCCTGTGCTCACAGTGAAAAATTGCCCCCCAGTTGAATTAGGACTTATTTATATTCTGAACTGGCTTCAGTTTTATTAATAGGCATCTTTTGCAGATGGCAGAATGAAAGACGAAATGAGGCATTTTTTAAAAGGCCTGCCATGTTTCTTTCTTGAGCTGGGATTGGAAACGAAGCCCAGTAACCTCCTGCAGAAAATAAAAGAAGCTTCTTCACTTATGGAGTGCCCATTCCTTTGTCTTTATCAAATATCAGCTTGATTAGCCTTCCTTCAACCAGGTGTCTTCCATATGTTTTGGTCTAGGATACCAAATAGCCCAGCCAGTGTGGCCACTGGTCACCCATGAGGAAAGTTTTAGTTCGAAAGCTCGGGGGGCACCAGATTGCAAGAGGCTGTTAGAGTAAGTCTGTGGTTAGGTACTCTGTCCTTTAAAAAAATCATTAACCACTTTGTAAAGATGATTGTGGCTAACACATAGCCAAGAGTGTAGCCACCAGTTCCCATTTCACCACAGCAGAGAACTGGCCAAGGTGTGATTCCCTCAGGTGTGTACAATAATGCCAACCTGCTTGACAGAGGGGCAAAATGCTTTGAGCTTTCTAAAAGTGTATTTTAAATGCTAAGAGTTTTTATAGAAATTATTGATGTTATTTCTCCATAATATGAGGGGCTGGGGGAAAAGGCCCGATGAGAATTTCAGTTAAAAAATTATTTTGCTGCTGTTGAAAGCGAGGATGCAAGGGCCCCTCGTTTCGGCTTGCCAAAAGCATGCTGGGTGGATGATGATGGTGCATACTTGTGACTTTTGATGTAGAAGCTAAGGTCACAGTGGTGGGGAGAATCCATGCCAGCACAAAGAGCCTTGTACAGTCTCTGCTAGAACTTGGCAAACCCAAGCTGAGAGCAGCCTTTGTGTAAGAAAACTACTGTAGCCAAACTAATATTAACCAGTCTCAGCAGACAGACTGAATGCCCCACTGTTTTTCGCCTCTTAGGAAGAAGAAAGGAGAAAGCTGAATTGAAAAGTCCTTGGGGATGCATGTACAAGCGGAGAAAAAAGACCTACCATTCCCAGCATGCCCCAGCCAACCATGCTAGGACTTGTGGGACTTTTTTCTACTTAAATATGCATGGGATTCCACCTTCGGTCTCCCAGGTGGAATGGTTTTTTGGAAATATGCTGGCTGAGAAATGCTGGGAAAGGTAATGAGTTTTCTGACAGCCAGTGTGGCGTAGCGGTTAAGAGCGTGGGCCTGGGACTCAGAAGATCTGGGTTCTATTCCCCACCTGGCCAGGGAGCTAACTGCGTGGCTTTGGGCCAGTCACAGGCTCTCGGCTCAAGCTCACAGGGTTGTTCTGAGGATAAGATTGAGAAGAGGAAGAGAATTATGTAAGCCACCTTGAGCTCCTTGAAAGAAAGAAAAGGTGGGATAGAAATATAATCAATGAAATAAATTAAATAAATGCAAGAGGAAGAGGAAGAGGATTATATAAGCTGTCTTGGGTCCCTTGCAGGGAAAAAACAGGATATAAATAATATTTCAAAAGGCATTCATAGGATTGCATTCTGAGTGTCCCAGGTAGAATCATCTTTTGCAGACAAGCGTATAATAATGATAGCACAGAGATCCTGTGAAGTCTTTCAAGTGATTGCTTTAACTCTAAAATGATGCAATGCAGGATTCCACTAGAAACTGTGGTTTTATTTATCGGAGATTTGAATGGAGTCAGTCTCCGCCACCCTAATCCATACTCGGCTGTTGTCAAGATACAGATTAGCCATTATCTCTGCTTTTGCAAGATGGGAAAAGAATGAAGCTTGGCTGGGAGTAGGACCTACTGAGTATGCATCAAGGGTATGAGTCTCAGCTTCCTAAAGAGACATGTGGATTCCCCCTTGATGGATAGTTCGGTAGTTCCCTCGTTCCCAGCGCTGCTCTCCCTACTTCAGCTCCAAGACAACTTGCCATTTCAAGCACTGAAGCTTAATTGCTTGAATGCAATGAATGGTGCATCTAATTTGGCCCTCTGTGTACAAGCGTTTGTAGTGGTGAGCAGGACTAAAGAGCAGGAGCTTAGCCCTTCTACCCGTTGTCCTGGTGAAAATCACCCTGCCCTACACACACGGTTGTTAGCTCAAGGGTGATCCTGCTACTGATGTCTTTGGCAGCTTCTGTCCCAAAGCGAATGCAATTGGGGGATTTCCATCAGGACCGTGGGCAGCAAAGGCTTCAGTCCCAGTTCCCCATGTGCTGCAGTAGAGATCTTAATAGATTCCATTTAGAGCTCTGCCTTTTTAATTGCTTGCACGCAATGAATGTAACATTTAACTTGACCCTAACATTAACTTGTTTGAGGATAAGAGTGCCTCAACTTATTTCTGAGTCTGAAAAAAGTCTCAACCCTGAGAGATTTAGGATACAAAGAGGCAATATTTAAAAAGCAATAAGGCAGAGGTGTGTGAAACTTCCTTTTTAACGAAAGACCATTAAGCCATGTGAAAATCAATGGGGGAAGAGGCACAGGTAGGCAGAGCCAGAGCTGGAGTTTGCTCACAGAATGTTGAAAAGTCTCAATCTAGAATTAGATCCTAGGCTCCATCAGATCTAATAACCCAAAAGACAGTGCGCAACCCTATATATGTCTGTTCTGAAGGAAATGCCATTGGGTTTCATGGGACTTACTCCCTTGGGATCTGGATATTGCTGATTTCAAAGTTCATATATAAATATTTTATTTAATACTTGTTTATGGAATGCTTAGTGACCTGGTTTACATGATCAAGTGGCCCATGGTTAAAAATCCAGTTCTGGTAACCCAGAAATGTTCTGTTCCTGGGCTGTTACTGTTCTAGCTAAACTCAGGAACTCTGGGTTTTTATTGACCAAAGAATTGAGTTAAGCCAACGATCACCCATGGTTGACTCTGGGTTGTTTGATCCCTAAACAACCCTGATTTTCCAGCTGTGGATGTAATGGGAGCAACCCAGGTATGGGGAGTTCGCAGGCTGTTTTTGAAAGTGGCAGTGGTGAGTGTTACATCTTAACAACCCAGAGTTAGCCTTTACCTGCAAGCCAGGTTAACATCTTCATCTTGATGTGTATTCAGATAGAGAAAGGGAAGGAGGGAGGGAGAAATCAGTCA
Source organism: Varanus komodoensis (assembly GCF_004798865.1). Classification (NCBI taxonomy): domain Eukaryota; kingdom Metazoa; phylum Chordata; class Lepidosauria; order Squamata; family Varanidae; genus Varanus; species Varanus komodoensis. Next base: position 65,743,937 of record NW_025335568.1, read on the forward strand.
CCCTGGGGATTGTGCACCTAGACATGCATTTGAATGCATGCAGAGGTTTGATCCTTCCACCAGTCTTCCCACAGGGCCACACTGACCCACTGACGGAGGGTAAGAGCCTGGATAGGAGTAAATACCGGAGGAGCTGCTGCAGGACTTGCAAGTTCACAGAATAAATGAGAGCATTGCAGAGTCTTTGCATGGAGAGGAGCACCTGTGCAGAGAGCTGCTGTTTTTCTGAAAAGAGCACACCAACACCAGGAAAGTACAAGGTTTATCCAGTGTAAAACTGCAACTGAAGGACACTGCTGTGCCCACAAACTCCTGAAATAGAAAATGAAAACCAGCATGGCTGTGCTATACAGAGATGGCTTTGTACAGATGTGATTTTTTAAAAATCCTGTGACACATAGAGAAACTGACTAAAGAAACTTTAAAATGAATGCTGCAATTGCATTGATAAACCCGGAAGGGCCCTCAGTATTTTCTGTTTCTGTCCTGCGCGTTCGCACACTTTATTTTAAGGTGTGCCTGTGTGGAGTATGCAAAAGGCAATTCAGATGTGTAGTTTCAGAACATCTTCAGCTTCTTGTGCTTCTCAATACATTAGTTTTCCAAGCTGAGGGAAGTTTTGAAAGTGGAGACACATCTGTCTTTATTTCTTTCTAGGCTTTAGTCTGGGAGGTAGCCCACACAGCAAGGCCACAGAAGGTGAGTGTTGGCTCCAGGCAGCTTCCAAGGGTGGAGGGGACCTTTCGGATCCTCTGGCCCCAAGCCAACAGCTTCCATTCTCAGAAGCACCCAGGCAGCCAGTGGAGCTGCTGTGTGATAATGTAATGTGTAGTTTGGCCTCTTGAGTTTTGCACCTGACCCAGCTTCTAAAGTTTTTCAAGGGCAGTCCCACCTAGAATGTGTTGCAGCAATCTAAGGGAGAGGTGATCAAGACCTGGAGCATAAGGAAGTCTGGAGGGTTGTGACCATGTATCTGCCAAAATATGGATTACAGACCAGAATATGAGAAGTTAATGAGGATCCACGAAGGGGAACTGGAGCCGATCTGTTCTATTACTAAATGAAGTTTTTGTGGCACAGCCCAGTGAGCTTGCTTGCCATCCTCTGAACCCACAGGGTAATGGGGATTTTAAGCAGGGTGGGAGCAGCATGGTGGTGAAGATTTCCTTGGGGCACCCCTATGTTGCAAGGCAGTTAGGTGGCTGAAATTGGAGTGCTTCAGAGCAGGTGGAAGTAGACATTGTCGTATCATGACAATGCTGGACTCCCCCTTTCCTCACCCCCTGGAATGACCCCTGAAACCCTTGCCTGGGATCACTGTTCCTGCCTTGGAGATGCACTGACTGGGGGAGGGGGGCATCTGTCTGAGCTCAGGGTCCCAGTCCTGCTGTTGGAGCGCTTTCCTGAACTTGGCAAATAATCCATTGGCTCTCTAGGCATTGTCTAGGGGGCAGATGATTGCACTGGTCAAATCTTCAGAGTATTTGACATACTTTGTCTCACCTTCATCACATCAATAGCAAGCTGAGGATATGTTGTTAGTGTAAAATGGGGACATCGGTACTCCCATGGAGTTGTTGTTCTTAGTCGCAAAGTCGTGCCCGACCCATCATGACCCCATGGACAGCATTCCTCCAGGCTCTCTTGTCCTCCACCATCCCTGGAGTCTACCCAAGCTCACACCCACTGCCCCAGTGTCTCCATCTAACCACCTCATCCTCTACCGTCCCCTTCTCCTTTTGCCGTCAGTCGTTCCCAGCATCTGGGTACTCCCATGGAGTAAGCAGCCTATATTTATTCCAAGGTGCTCAAAGGAACATGCAGGGTTCTTCTAGCATTTTACACAGACAGCACTCCTGTGGGTTAGGCTTAAGCAGAGGGCTCATTTCTAGTCTAATGCTGTACCACGTGGACTAACAAGGACTTAATCACTGCCAGAGGGCACTTTGTGCAGTAGAAATATTTTATGGTGCATCTGGAATGTGCAGTATTGTTAAGCAAGCGTCTTGTTGCCTGCAGTCCAGACTCATTGCAAGGGAGAGTAGTTAACAGTGGAGCTTTAAAATGTAATGGTCACAGAAGCTGCAGATCATTCTGTTAATGGAGAAATAATAGTTGCGCAAGGTGTGTACAATTCCTTTAATATTATCTGTTGCAGCTAACCTCAGAGTCATATTAGCAGTGGATGTGACTGCCCTTTGAGTGTAATTTAGCCAGAGTAACAGGTCACCTGAATAGATAAGTTCAAATCTAACCATGAGTAAACAGAGGAGGCAGTTTAGACATTCCAGATTCTGCCTACTCACTGAAGCTTGGACTTTTCACCTTAGTTGATTGTCATAGAAAGAAATCAGAGTTTACATCAAGCTAGGTTTGAATTTGACTTTGAAGGCTAGTGTACCATCATTGCTGAAGACTGAGCTGTCAATCCCCAGTTCCCTTTGACATGAAATCATTTGGGGGCCCTTCAGCAAATCTCTCTTCAGCCTTCCCCTTTATCTGTAATGTGGGAATGATAAGACTGTCCATGGTTGTTCTGAAGATCACTCATAAAATAGTTCAGAAATGTGACCTGTAATGCATGCATGCTAAATGTGAGCAAAATATTTGGTTACGGTTGGCATATACATGGTATAGGATACAGCTCTTTTAAGATACACACATACCCCAAACTCCTTAGTAGCCCACTTCATGAATAAACAAGGGTATGCAAGAAGAGGAAGCTGCCAAAGAGGTAGAAATATTGTATATTGAAGTTTGTATACCCAAATATGCCTCACTGGGTTGGGTCTAAACCTTTAAAGCATGCAAGTAGGAGCTGGGAAGCACATATAAGCCCTGCCCAGTTGGTTCCAAGCCCTCTCAAACTTCCATCTGTTTCTAAAGGTATGCACCGTATGTGAAGGATTTCCCCCCATTTGAGATCAATAAAGCTAGAACACTAGAAACTTGGTATTGATCTTAAACCCAACATTCTGAAAATATGAGATAGGCTTCCCTGAGAAGCATTGCACAGTTGTTAAGTAAGAGTTAAAAGAAAACGGAAGGCAAGAAAAGAAAAGAAAATGTACAAAATAGTTGTAGCCACACATTTTTGCTGGCTGGTTCTACCTGGTTCACATAGCAGAGCAGGAGAGGTATCTTGTTCATGTAATTTGTGGTGTCATTTTGTTTTTAAACATACAGTTTCACATTTTCCTGTAGCTTCCTTTAAATATGCTAATACACTCACAGCTGCCAAGCTCTGATGGTGGCATTAAAGGAGTTCTTTTCATAACACAGTGACTGGAGTTGATTGGAGTTTTAGCCAAATACATATGATGGAGGCATCAGGTTGAGAAAGCCTAAAATAACTCACGACAGAACTAAAGAGAAGCCACTTAAAAATGCTTTTTATCTGTGTGAAATCTCATGATTTATTGTTAAATATTATTTCTTTCTTTTTGGCAACAGCTTAATGAAAAAAGCACTCAATTTGCTCTGCTCATTAACCCTCTCCTTTTGCCGTAACCCACAGAATGAATAATTTTATTTTTCCTGGAATTGGGAGATTTCAAGTGAGTTAATATCTACCAGGGTCATCCTATTCCTGTGAATACTGTGGTGCACTGTGCAGCCTGAAATAAAGATTCACCACTAATTAACAAATGCAATTTTTCTCCTTCCCTTCTGTTTCTATAGGAACAAAGAGCATCACAGTTCAGTCCAGTCCATAAGAGCGGAAAAACTATTAACAGCTAGCTAATCAGCACAGTGATTATTCATGTAAACAAAACAACATATCTATAAGAATTCCCCTTTATTTTAAAAGTATTGCATAGTTTAAACACATTGAAGTGCCAGAGTAAAATTTCTTTTGGAAAATAAAACCTTCCAGAATTCATTGACATCCTGGTTGCACCATGATGTTCATGGTGATATGCAAAGATGGCCATGGAGTTATGCATAAATGAGGGCAGTGGGACTGTAGTGTGTCTCTGTGTGTATGGAGGATAAATGATTTCCTTTGCTAAAAAAAGGAATCTGGGAATGCCTTTCTTCTTGCAACACAATACCTACAGAGCTCCCGTGATAAGCACTGGATGTGACCCAGGTCAGCCTGGTGCAGTAACTGAGAGACTTCCTGACATAGATAGAGCCATTTCTGCTTTAAGAAATGCAGAACTGACTGAAGAAATATTAAGACAGTTCACTGCCATTAGAAAAGCTGTCTGCCAATGCATTCCTATATCTTAATGAGCTCAAGAGTTAAGGGTGGGTAGGATTGCAAGAAGACCATGTTGCACGGGGCCCTGTTGAATGCAAGGTCCATAAAGGGCCACAATCTCTGTAGATGCTTACTTGAGAGTAAACTCCTTTTAATCCAGTGAGTCTTTGAAATAAAGGGACATAGAATAAGGATCTGATGTTTTGCTCTTTCGATTTCAGTTCTACAACAAACTCTTCCTTTTGGGTTTGCTTAAACATCTCACACTGACATTGTTGAGTGTGACACTTCTTTTAATGGCTGCAATACATTGCGATGCTAAGGTTGAGAAGCCAGAGGGAGAGTATACCAAAATGTGGCTTCGTTGAGATATTTTGAGAAGGGAGAATGCTAACTGGAGCATTGGGTGCTTGCAGTTTCCCATGCATGTTTGCTATTTCCTTTGGGTGTTTTGGATCTAAGCAGTCACTGTGTTCAAACCCTAACTTAGTTAGTGGTTGTTTGGACATAATGCCAGAAATTACTTGGAGTAAAGTCACATAAATGAGCAATGAAGGGTCACAGGCTAATGTGTTCCTTTCACTGTGCTTTCTGATCCTGATTTGCAAAGTGCAAACCATTCTTTGAGTGAAACAGGAAATGATGGTTTGCTCAGACACAGGTTGGGATGAACCACCAGTTCATGTGATCAGTGGTAAGAGCGACTTACTTTAAGCCTTAGCTAATGGAGATTAGAGTGGTGTTTAATAAGTAGTGCATCTTATATGTAGCAGGACACTGTGACACAATTAAATGGCTTGGCAATTTGATGGAAACATTTAGGAAGGGTCTGTCAAAGTTCGTAGCATGTTTCATTGTAAAACTGCTTAGAAATGGCTTGATTTATTCCTAGATTTGAATCAGAATAGCTATATTTGAAAAAGGAAAAACATTCTTTAAAGCGATAACCTCAGATGACGTTTGTGCTGTGTGCAGTGGTATCTAAGATTTCAATTCCGTTTCCAGATGGCCGATTTTCTCATGCCCTCCTGTTTGTATCAGGGCATCACACAACCAGCACATGTTTTGTTTCTTAACAAACAACACTCAGACCCTGAGCATTGTTAGTTAAGAGGACTGTTTGCAGATTCTTTTTATGCTACTTGTTATCACCTCTGTGAGGCTTAAGTGGAATCAAAGAGGAAACTTGCTTTGGACACTGATAAAATTCTTAAGCGCTTCCCCACCCTTAAAAGAAAAGAGAAGAGAAGAGAAGAGAAGAGAAGAGAAGAGAAGAGAAGAGAAGAGAAGAGAAAAGACCTCCTTTGATTAGGTCTGGGAGCCTTATGTGTGAAACCAAGATCTGCAGTTGGCTCACTGGCCTGCATCAGCAAAGCGCTTCTCTCTCCCTCTGTATTTCCACTTTGCAATGGCTGTGAACTAGTCACGTGGTACAAATGTCAGAATCTGTAAGGAGAGCAGAATTGGGAAACCTGAGAAGCTCGGCTTGCTAAAGGCAAGTTTCTAGTTTTCAAGGCTTGAATGTATGAGATACTTCCTGGTAAAACTTCTGATGCCAGAGAAGCTGAGCTGGATTTCCAGGGTCATTGGCATCTCAACAAGCTGCCCATTTCCCTCCCCGCCTTTCCCTGCTGGCTCTTGGATCTCATTGTTTTCATAGTGCAATTGTATGGGTTGTGCTTTTGCTGCAATGACAGTCCAGAGCCCTCCACTATCCTATTTCCTGCCTACAAGAGCTAGTGGGGGAGGGTGGATTTTGCCCCTATATCTCGTTTTCATTGCAGAAAGAACTGGGTGAGGGGGAATGGGACTGGAGAGGCCATAAGATTGGCCGGATGGAAATGTAACAATTACATGCAATTTTTACATAATGTATAAAAATCATATACTTGGCATTATCTGGGGCTCTGGATTGGTAGGAAAAAGACTGGTTGGTTCTTTTTCAAGATCATTGTCAGGATGAGGCTGATGTTAGTAGTGTCTCACATTTTCTGGAATTCTCTTCTGTTGGACATGGCCAACTCAGAGCATCTTCTCAGTGACACGAATGAAGGTTTTATTTTGGCTGTTTTTAAAGTGACTATAATTACCTAAAATGTTTACTATTTGAATATTCAACCAGCCATATCCATAACTCCTTATGCAATGTTTTGTCTGCTTCCATGAATTCATTCACTATACATGGAGAGCTTGAGGCTGATTACCTTACTTGGACATAGAGATTATATAAATTACTGTTTAAAATCAGCGTGCGGTATAAAGGCATGAAAAGTCTCCTTCCAGCTGAGCCTTGGCTGGTGTGTGGGTCTACCTAAGTATCCCGCTTCCCTTTGAAACTCTACCCTGCAATTTTGTGCTCCCCAAATTGTAGGACGCAGCACAACGTTGCCTGTTTTCCTTCTGATGTGGCTCGGAGCCTGCGCTTTGGGTTGGAGTTGTATTTTTTGTTTAATAAACAAATCAAGAAGACTTCTCCCCGCTGGTCTTTCCCCACCCTGCTCCTCAGCCATGCGCTATGGGTGGCATTAATCTATGTATTTTATGTGAGTGAGTGCTAGGCCCAGGAAGGGTGGTACCTTCCTCTTACTATAAACACTCAGATTGTTTAATACATTGGTCAGTTGTCAAATGCTCTCTTGAGCTTTGAGCAGAGTTTTGCCTTTCTATTCTGTGGTTGGTTACCAAGAGCTAGTTTACACAATCAGCAAAATCAAGTGAAGCGGTCCACTTCAGACAGCAAATGGATCGTGCGGTGGGCATGGGTTATCTTGTTTGAATACTTTAAGATAGGAAGTGGAAAACCTCTAACTTACCTTCAAATAGAAGAAGTGTGTCCTGATTTCTGGAAAGGTAGCCCTGTTATTCTAGTGTGACAAAGACAACAAAGAGTATTGTGACATTGGGGTAATGTTTTGTGGGTGCTCTCCACTTTCTGGGAAGCATGACGTGTCAGCCTCAACTTGACCAATTTATATACCTCTTTCATGCTGGGGCAGGGGACACATGTGAACTGAGTTAACATTTAGGGGGAAATAGAATGCAAAACAGCACTGACGATGGTGTTTATTTTAATAATTGCCATTCACAAAGTTGTTTGGTTATCACACAGGTGTCACTGCAGTGGTGAAGAATTAACTTAGGCTTTTTGTTGTTATATGCCATTTGCACCTTCCAAAATGTCTTCCTCTTCTTTTTAAAATAAATTTTATTATTTTCTCTACAATCTAACATTAAAAACATCAATTATTTAAGACATCGGACATACTGGGTTGACATCTTACTCTTTTTAACAATCAGTAGCCATATTCATTTCTAGGCATAGTCTCATTTCTCTAACCAGTAATAAAAAGAGTTCCAAGTTTGATAGAAATATGTATCCTCCTTCTCCTTCAGAGACAAGGTTAGTCTGTTCAGAATAGCCTCTTCTTGAAAGCCCTGCTCAACCCTTGTAAACTCAAGGCTGTGACTTCCTTTATGAAACGCATCCATCTCACAGTCGGTCTTCCTCGTCTTCGCCTTCACCTTCCCCTAGAATGAGTGTCTTCTCCAGTGAGTCTTGGCTTACCATGTGTCCGAAATAGGACAGGTTCACTTTTGTCGTTTTTGCTTCTAGGGAAGGCTCTGACTGGATTTGAATTAGGACCTTATTTGTCTTTCTGTCAATCCAGGGTATTTGCAAAGCTGTCCTCCAGTGCCGTTTTCCAAGTACATACATTTTCTTCTCATCAGCTTTCTTCAATGTCCGACTTTCACATATGTAGTGTGATTTAGAAGAAAGCCCCAAACATGTCCTTTGTCCTTCTTACAACCCAAAGGAAACGCTATTGTATCTCTTGATGAATGAATCGCACGTAACCAATTTTGTATTAATCTCTCTCGAGTTCCTTTGTTCAAGAATGGCCACATTATGGTCACTGACAGTGTCCTGAGAACCGAAGTGTTCCACCATTGGGACGTATAGCGTAAGACTTTGCAGAAATTGGGGTTGGTTTTTTGGTTAAAGAAGGACCTCCGTGGTTGCATGCAGAAGATTCCAGATTCAGTCCCTGGCATCACTAGGTAGAGCCTGGAAGGAGCCCAGTCATTAATCCTGGACAACCTTCTTGAGTTCTTGTAGTCCCATTTTCCCCTTCCCAGCAGCAGGCAAAGATGTTAGACTACCACACCCAGCATCCCCAGCCAGCACAACCAATGTCCATGGTGGCCAAGCGTAATGGGAGCTGCAGTCCATCACATCTGAAAGCCACCAGGCTTGGGAATGCTGGCTAGACCATTTCTGGCTTGTTACTGGCAGATTCCTATGTTTCCAAGTCTGAACTTTCACAGTATTAGTGCTATGCATTCATGAACTTTAAGGTTCAACTTTGGGACATCCTGGGCTTTTTCATGGGCAGATCCCATTGCTTGCAAAAGCTATTCCCCAGCTGGAACCTAATCTAGTGTTGTTTTAATGAGTCTGTGATGAGCAATCCTTTCACAGCTGTTTGAAGAGGTGCAGCAGAAGCTGTCATTCCTTGGAGGAGAGGCAGTATATTTTCAAGGACATCCTCCGTGGAAGGAGAATGTTCAGGACTTGCGGGAATTTGCAGAGCTGTCTGTGGGATACGTGCACATGCTGCCACATCTTGCATTTTGAGCAAACACCGAGTCCCAAGTTATTTTCTTCACCCTAGTCTTTGACAGCAAAGTGACTCTTGCCCTGTACTTCTCTTTTGCACTGGTGACCTTGCTTTCTATCATGTTGTGGGGGGTGAGTCAGTGCCCACATGACACTGATGTAATCCCATTCACTTTTATAGCCTCCACAGACAGCTGATTTTGGTTAGAATGTCCTGAGCCAGCCCCTCCCTTTCTCAGCAGAAGGGTTTTAGAAGTCTGCTCTTTCATTTTCCTAGGGGCGATCCAACATGGGATGCAGGACAGAGACCCAGTTCATAGGATTACCTGGCGCCCATGCATTCCGCCTTTCCGTAGCACACCTCAATGCAACATGGAAGTTGTCACTTAACCATGGCCATCCATTTTGCCCAAACCCAGGAATCTATGATTACCAGTTTGTGGACAAGCTAGGTTCTTAAAGTTCAAATTCTGGTTTAAGATCCTGGCTAATCCCAAACCTTGTAACCATAATTTCCTAGAGCAGACAAAATGGTAAACTGGCTAATTGGTGATTTGGGTGTTTATTCAAGCCATGCTGGGAACAGGTGTAATGTGCAAACAAAAGGATTGTTCATATCTTGAATTCCTAAGTGGTGAAATGATCATCTGAGCATGGCTATAACAGGAGATTAGGGCTTGAGCTCCACCTGCCTCTCAGCCATGAGATCACTAGGTTGCCTTCAGCAAGTTATTGCAAGCTTCGCACCTTGCCTGTAAAACTGAATTGTGACCTCCAACCTCCATGTGGTTATGTGCAGATGAGTAAGAAGGGAGTGTAAAACCCTGCGCTCAGTAAAAGGTCATATAAAAGCAAATGCTCGTTACAGGTTCAGGTAACTTACTATGCTGAGTAAACATGTGGGATAGTAACTTTATCCTCTGCTCCATTTCGGTCACTTTGGAAGATGGTGTAAAACCAATTGGACCAGAGCCCTTTTCAATGCATAGGGAAATAGCCCTCTGTGAAACCTACTGATCCTCCAACATAAAGAGGGTAGACTCTGGCTGGTGGTCTCCTTGTCGATACCTTCAGTGAAAACCCAAGCAGTCCTTTGCCCGTTTCATGCAGCGCAAGAGCTGAGGAGGCCTCGTCCCTCAAGAGCTGAGGAGGGAGGGCTCCTTTAGGACGGGACTTGCTGCCTGCGTGTGAGGCCAGTGCTGTACTGGCCTTTGCAGTTGAGAGGAGCCTCCATTTGCATAACACAAAGCAATCTGGCTCATTTGATCAGGTTGTAGCAGTAGTATGGATGTATGTATGTATTTTACTCCTCTGAGGCATGGGGAGGGGAATTGATTATGTGCAGAACCCTGTAAAACTTCTTTTTAAAATAATATTTCAAGCTTACTGTTGTTGTTAGTTGTAAAGTCGTGTCTGACCCATCGTGAACCCATGGACAACATTTCTCCAGGCCTTCCTGTCCTCCACCATCCCCTGGAGTCCACCTAAGCTCATGCCGACTGCTTCAGTAACTCCGTCTAGCCACCTCATCCTCTGCCGTCCCCTTCTTCTTTTGCCATCTGTTGTTCCCAGCATTAGGCTCTTCTCCAGGGAGTCCTTCCTTCTTATTAGGTGGCCAAAGTATTTGAGTTTCATTTTCACTATCTGTCCTTCTGGAGAGCAGTCAGGGTTGATTGAGAGTTGGAAAATATTGCTAGGCTACTGTAAATAGCACAGGTAAATTTAGATCCACCTTTTGTCTCACCCAGTCCAGACCACAATTGTTCCTTGTTGATTGAAATGCAGCATGGAGAAACTTTTCCTCTGTGCAGTCTAAGCCAGTTAGCCCAACTTACCAGCCCTTAAGGTGGATGAGATTTTGTCCTTTGGTGTTTCCGTCCAGCGGAAAAAGTCTCTGCTTAGTGCAGGCTAGAGATAAGCATGGCTTCTGGTTATCAGAGCAAATACTCTGAGCAGCTTCCCTTTTCCTGCTATGTACACGTTGCCTGATGCTCATATTGTCTTCTTCCCTCTTCCCCACCCCTTTCAGTGCACGCACACCCCGGGAAACAAATGTTATTGCAATCTATCAGAGCTCCTTTACTCCACCCATATCCTTTGGCTTTAATTAGAAATCTTCAGAAATGCTTGGCCCTTCTCTTCCTTTCCCCCCACCCTGTGCAACTCTGTGCAATGATCACAGGTGCAAATCTTGGTGGCCATAAGAAGAAATGTGCCAGTTGCCTCTCCGAGGTTGCAGACCTGCCTCAGAGGGGGAAATGGGGCTTGCTGGGGGGCAGGAAGGGAAGGCAGCTGGGATCAGTGGGTTGTGCTGTATCCAGGTAGCACCCCAGCCTTTTCCTCTGAAACTGAACCACTTTGCATCTAAGAGAAGCTGCTTCTCGGGTGAGTTGTCCTGGACGTGAGACAGTTACAGCTGTACCCTGATGTGTAGCTAGGGGGCCCTCCTGAGCAGAGGTGTTCCTGCCAGCATACGGAGAGACCTTCCCTCATTCCTTGCATGTTGTACATGGGTAGCTTCTTTGCCCAGTCATGGAACTGTCAAGTGGGCAGGGACCTGAAGTCAGTCCTGTCAGCTGAAGTGAGCAGAAAATGTGGCTTTTGCTTATTCTTGCCAAAACTTCTGTGCTTGTACCAGAGCAGTGCAGAGCTCTTGGTTTTCCAGTACACTCCTTTAGATCTGTTTTTGAGGAAGGCATTGCACATGTCACTGATCTTGGTGTTGTTTCAGACCTTAAGGGGCTGGAAATGAAATTGCCAAATGGGCAGTGGTCCATTTGATTTATGAGAGAGCCACCCACAAGGAATCCTTGGCCAGTTGTGAAACTCTAGGGAAAAACAGCAAGCTGGTGTTTTCACAGCACAGCAGGCTGACACAGCCTTCTTGAAATTCTCCTGATGAAGAATTGCCCCCTTGCCCACTGTTCCTGCAATATGAGCTGCATATGCAAGTCCAGCCCCAACGGGGTGCCTTCCAGATGTTCTGATCTGCAACTCCTTTCATTCCTAGCTGGCACAGCTGGAGGGCACGAGTTTGAGCAAGGCTGTGTTAGCCTGTGAATTTGGAAGATAACTGATGTGTGAGGTACAGCCCAGGCAGTTCCATGTTTTGTGGCAGGAGCCAGAGAATGTTCTGTGTGTATAACTGTACAGGCATGGCCTCTTTTTCTTCACAAAAGCCCACAAAAAGTCCCCAAGCAGCAGGTGTTGTTCTTTGATTATTTTTTCCTGAAACTTAGAAATGTGACATCTAGAAAGTAGGTGGAAGATAATGTGAAATTGACTTGCATTTAGTATTTTTTTTAGGAGAGATTAGATGGGAGAAATGAAGAACTCAGAAAGTAATCCTATGGTCCATAGAACATCTGAGAGACAATAGGATTGTTTGTACAATGCTTCTGAGACCTTGGAATGGGGAGCTGGAGATACAAAACTCCTCTCACTTGTAACCAGTCCATAGAGAACCGCATCAACTGCCTCCCCGAGGTTGGAAGAGCAAGTGTGGAGAGGAAGAAAAGGGGGTATTCCAGTGGACAGGGAGGGAGTAGCCAGGATATTATTTATCTTGAACTTTCTTCAGGTTACTTCTCTCTTTCTCTGAAGCAGATGGGCTGAAAAACCTGCCTGATGGAAAAGCAAAGAATGGAGGACAGGGCGGTAAAGGTTACCTCTGCCACTCTCTTGCCCTACAGGCATCTGAGAAATCTCCAAGTTCAATGGCTTCATAGCAGTGTGGGTGCAATTTATAAGACTGCACCCTTAAGACACTGCTTATTGGATTTAAGACTAAGAGCCTCAGGGAACATAACTGCAAAAGGGGCACTGGCCCAAACGGCTTTCCCAAAAGCTAAATCTTGGCAAGCATAACTAATTGCACTAGAAATCTTTCATTAATGGTGGAAGAAGAAATGGGTATATTTTGGAGCCACCTTGCCAAAACTAAGCACACATGGATGCTACCTTGAGTTCAGTGACAGAGGAAAGGCAAGGCCTAAATTTTTCAAATAAATAAAGACTTGGAAGCAGATGTGCTTTTAGATGCTCCCTGAACATGGTGGTGGTGGTGGTGGTTGTTGCTAGTCACGAAGTCATGTCTGACCCATCACGACCCTATGGACAACATTCCTCCAGGCCTTCCTGTCCTCCACCATCCCCCGGAGTCCACTTAAGCCCACACCAACTGCTTCAGTGACTCCATCCAGCCACCTCATTCTCTGCCATCACCTTCTTCTTTTGCCATCTATTGTTCCCAGCATTAGGCTCTTCTCCAGGGGGTCCTTCCTTCTCATTAGGTGGCCAAAGTATTTGAGTTTCATCTTCAGGATCTGGCCTTCTAAAGAGCAGTCAGGGTTGATCTCCTCTAGGACTGACCGGTTTGATCGCCTTGCCATCCAAGGGACTCGCAGGAGTCTCCTCCTGCACCACAATTCAAAGGCCTCAATTCTTCGGCGCTCAACATGGTGGCAGTTCTTTTTGGAGAAGTGTGCATAGGATTGCTCCATTGATGTTCCACTCATTGATCACAATATTATTTTATTTAGGTGGATGAGAAAGATTCCCTCCAGTCCATCTACCCTGTCATCTGGCCCAGGAGCTGTGCAAACTATGGAATTTAACCCTGCTCATATAGAAATGGCCCATGTTTCAAGATCCCATCTGGTTATCCATATTTCTGCAACATTGCATTGTGGTTTCCAATGCAGTGACCACTTCCCCTTCTTGTGCTATAAAACTGAATAGGCTTGGCAGTTCACCTTGGATTTTTTCCCTGCATTCTGATGTTGCAACAGAAGTTGGGTGTTCTTAGTAGCCACAAGGCCAAGTTATAGCAGAAAGAAGAAGGGCAAAGTCTGTGGTATGTGATATGCATTGAGGTTGGGGCGGTTGCTCACTAGCAACAGAGAGAAGACCTAATAACCGACATTCCCCAAACCTCCCAAAGGCAGAGACACACCTGTGCAATTTACTTAGTGAGAAAACACTAACAGAGATGGAGACTCTCAGAAATAATGGAAGTGATTCATACTTATTCAAGTATTTTAATGCTAAAATCTTCAGAATCACTGTTAATAACAAATGATAAGCACTAAAATGAATATGAAATGTTGAAGCTACTCTCTAGCATTGAAATCTTATGTGTATGTATCAAAAGTAATCTCCCTCGAGGTTGAAAATGACTGCATTTTAGATATTTTTCACTTGCAGTTGGACAGTTCTTTGCTTGTTTCTTATCTTGTATGAATTTTAATGTGAACATTATTTTTAAACTGTATGTTCCTAGGAATATATTTGTTTCAAAATTTAAGCAAAGTAAGCAAATTACATGTATGAGCAAATAATTATTCCTCTCTTAAAGGCTGCCCGAAAGTAATTTTAGAGACAGAATACTTTGTGAACCAGCAGAAGCTTTGTCTCCTTTCTGCTCTTTCTAGTGCAGCTTCCCTCTCTCTTACCTGCCTTAGAAGTAAGTCTCCGAGTCCAGCTGGGTTCTCCCAGGTAGCTGTGGTGCTCTGATACAAACCCCTAAGACTTGGTGGGTTACATGCAAGAAAAGCCTGGAAGACGTCGCAGCCCAAGATTATGATTGCATCCAGAATGCAACGTTCTCAGTATGTGGTGGGGCATTACTCCTGCAGGGCTTCACCTGTTGCATCCAGATTAGAATCAATACTTTAGGAGCATGTGTTGTCGGTATGGTTCATCTTTGGCGAGAATATTCTGCAGGGCACGAGTTTTCAAAGATGGTTGCTGATTACATTCAGGACTTTCTTCACACTGGACTTCTGGTAAATCTGAAAGCTATGCGACTTCATTTACTTTTTTAAAAACCTCCTTATCCAGGATTTCTAAATTTAAAAACCTTCTTGGGTGATTGTGTACAGCTGCAGTAGTGAATATTGTCCAGTTGGAGATCTCCCAGGCAACCAACTAAAGATCAGTGCGTTAATAAAATTTGGGAGACTATGATTGTGCATAAGCAAGCAAGGAGAGTCCTAACTTGAAGAAATATATCATGGTGCTACGGTTTCCAGGAATTTCCTAGGCTGAAGCTCCTGAAACATTTGATCACCTTCCAGCCAAGTACAGTTGCCTATGTTTTTCAGACTAATTTGCGCGCGCGCACACACACACACGATTACACACTTGCACTTTTACATGCTGTATAAATTGTATTTTTACTTTTTTGTTAGATCTGGAGTTTATTTATTTATTTAGAAAATTTCTAGGCTGCCCCATTCGCTGAAGCCTCGGGGCGGCTTACAAATAAATAAAATACATAAATAACAATATGAAATACACATAACTGTATTTTGGCGGCTTTACTGTTGTTCTATAAACAGGTTTTATTTATTATATTACTACACACTTCAGTAGCTGAAAGTCATTGGCCTGTTCACAACAATTAAAGCCATAAAATACTCTATAAATGCTTGTTAGTAGTAGTAGTATTTATTTCATTTCTATACTGCCCCATAGCTAAAGCTCTCTGGGCAGTTTACAACAAGGTGTAAAAGAAAACAGTAAAATAACATACGAACAACATAAAACAACAAAGTTAAAAGAGTTAAAAGTAATGTAAAAATACAGTATAAACCGCCAGCAGGATAATTCTGTCAGGCCCCTGGATAAGCAGGGGGATCTTTAAAGGCCTGGCACCAAAAAGATAGCAAATGTTGAGCCAGGCAGGCTGCAGCAGGGGGTTTGTTCCAAAGATTGGGGCCCCCACAAAAAAACCCCTCCCACCAGTTGCCTCTCTTTAAGCCTCAAGTGGGGTTCGCACTCAGAAGTGAAAGCTGAAACAAAACCTACCTGGCTCTATGGGGTGGGGAAGGAAGCTGGGGCATTGTCTGGATGCAGCTTAAGGTTCGGCTCAGGCTCCTCCCTCCTGTGCCCTCCCAGTAGACCTGGACGCAGTGGGGCAGCCCCCTCCACCACCACAGGCCTACCCTGCAGCAAACCCACTTTTCTCTTCCCCCATTTGCAGCCTCAAAGAGGTAGACTGTACTATCCTTTCTGCTTGCTGAGAGCGGACAGAATAGAGGTTTGGTCTTCAGAGTTCCACTGGACCTCAGACCTGGCACTCCAAATGACCTTGTGGGTCCCCAGAGCGGCAGGAGGTCATAGGATCTGCACCCACAAGGATTTGAAGCAACGGAGGCTAAAAGACTAACAGGCCTGGGAAAAGGTGGTCTTCTCCTGGCACCAGAAATGACACAGTGGACATGCTAGGCAAGCATATTGGTTATGGGCCAAGAATTATATTTTAATTCCTTTGTTTCTTGAATTATACTTGTGTATTACTTTGTAGGTGGTTCTTTTGTTGCCTTTATTTTGTTTATTTTGAAAATAAATGGAAATTTCATGGAAAAATCCATTATCAATCATACACATAAAGGGCACAATCCTATGCATGTTGAGACAGGAAAAAGTCCTTCAATTCCCAACATTCCAGGCACTGGGAGTTGTGGGGACTTTTTTCTGTTTAAGCATGCATGGGATTTTGCCCTTAATGAGTATAATGGAAAATGGATAACATTATTTGAAACAGGGTTTCTTTGCCTAGATTTTGGACGTTCTGAAAAAGATGTTGAGGAGAGTATGCACACCTCTGGGTATAATACGTTGTTGTTGTTGTTGTTGTTTGCATCAAGTCATCTCCAGCTTATGATGACTGTGAATAAAAGCCTTCCGGTATGTCCTGTCCATTACAGTTCCATTCAGTTCTTCCAAATTCCTTTATGGACTCAGTCCATCTCATTTTTGGTCTTCCCTTTTGTCTGTTGCCTTCAACTTTCTCTAACATGATTGTCCTCCCCAATGAGCCTTTCCATCTGAAGCATGACAAATGCTGCTGTGACTTTTGCTTCTAGCAAAGACTCTGGCTGGATTTGCTTTATGATCCACTGTCGCTTTGTCAGTCCAGGGTATTTTCAAAGCTCTCTCCAGCACCATTGTTTGAATGCATCCATTTTCTTCCTGTCAGCTTTCTTCACTGTCCAGCTTTTACACCCATACATTGTGACTGGGAATACAATAGTTTGGATGACCTTGAACTTTGTAAAATGTCCTTACACTAACTCTTTTCTCATTCTGTCATTGCTGCCCTTTCATGGTCCTAATACATAGTAACCCATCTAAAATTATTTTTTCCATGGAAATCAAGTGCCGTGCCTCTAGCATTGGAGTCAGTACAGTTCTTGTTATGGATATGTATCCATGGTTACAGATGTTTTGTAGAAACTGGTCCTCCCAGCAAACTTATTTTAGAGCAGTTTCAGCCTTTTGAATGACACCAAATGTCTCAGGAACCAAGATGATGAAACTAGAAAAACACCAAGGGAAAATGCTAGGCATGCTTACTTAGCAGCAAGTTAAATTATTAAAAATACAGTCTACCTCAGAGTAAATAAGAATTAAAAGTAGAATCAATTTGAAATGTTTACGAGCACCCCATGGAAGCTGCTTCCACTTGACCTGTGTACAGCAAATTTCTATCGAATGAAGCTCTGTTATTGCACAATTGAATACAGCTGGTTGCCATTGCAAACCACTTTTGCAGTGCAGACTGTGGGAAGGGGAGCTTTCCGTCTATTGCTAGCTCCAGGTTTTTAAGGGTCTTAGAGGAAGACCCACTCTGTGGCTCCCTTCCCTCACTGGGTCTGCCTTCTCATTACTCTTGTCACCAGCTGCAAGTGATCCTTTTCTTCTTTCCCATCAGCACTACTGTCCCACTGGCATTGGCTGGGCCAGAGCAAGAAGCAGAAGAACAGCTGATGACAAGGGCAAAGCAGAGGTGCCAGTATTCTAACTTGGCTTGTGTCTTTAGCTATTGCCTTCTGCAATGCTCCTCTTTTGCATCACAGAGCCAGCCTAACTGGTTAGTTTTAACATAACATAGACTTCATCCTGATCTACTTGGAAGTAGGGGGAAAAGACTGACCACAACAGTGTCGTGGTTAGAATGTTGAACTGGGACCCGTGAGATCCAGGTTCTGGACCTCGCTTTGGCTCTGAAGCTCGCTGGGTGACTTTGGGACAATCATGAAAGCTCAGTCTAACTACCTCAAAGGCTTGTTGTGTGGTTAAAATGGAGAGGAGGAAGATGATAAAAGCTGCTTTGATTCCTTACAACAGGAAAATGGGAAGATAGAAATGTCGTTGTGGTTATGTGCTATCAAGTCATCTCCAATGTATGCTGATCCCATGAATGAAGCCCTCCAAAATCTCTTATCCATGACAGGCCTGCTCAGCACTTAAACATTCCAGGCTGTGGCTTCCTTTACAGAGTCAATCCATCTCATATCCCCTCCTTCTTCTGCCTTCGACTTTCCCTAGCATGATGGCCTTCTGCAGGGAGTTCTGTCTTCCCTTGATGTGCCCAAAATATGACATCCACAGTTGAGTCATGCTTGCGTCTAGGGAAAGCTCTGGCTTGGAAGATATACATCTAATGCAATACTCAGCAGGATGTGACTTAGAGGAAGAGATAACTGCTGCGCCCTTGCCTTTCTGCCCTTGCCTTTCTGTCCGTTGGCGTTGCTCCCCATCACCATCTGCAGATTTTGGAGCTCTCAGTGTTGAGATGCGGCTCAATGTTATAAACAACCCTCAGGCTCAGGAGCAATAAAACTAAAGTCTAGTCTTTTATTGCTACTTATCTACAAGATTTACAACTCTACAGATAAGCTCTACTGTTGAGGTCTTTGCAATGCAGATGCTAATCCTTCTCTCTTGGCCCCGTCTGTCTTTCCTCTCTGATGCGTAACAAGGCTTGCCTTTGTTCCCACCTCCTCAGAATTCTCTGATTGGTTGCTAGGGAAAAGTCTATCACGCCCCTTTCATCTCCTGTGTCCTGCCCAGGAAGCTCAGCGTCAGGAGTGGGTGGGGCCGTCTGCTCACACTCTCTCTGAGCAGAACTCATAGTGCCTTTTTCCTCGGGGCTCTCGTGCTTTGATGTAGGCTCGGGTGTTTGCTCAGTGGGTGGAGGGTCAGGATGAGGTACAGCTAACTGCTCAGCCACCCCCAAGCTAGGTTGTGGGGTTGACATTCGGGTACAGGGTCCCAAGCCCAAGACCTCCTTGTGAGGTGCTGCCTCTGTTGGGGCTTCAGGCATGACACTCAGTCCAATCTGGAAAGCATCCATCCTACACAAGTACAGCAGACAGTTATCTTCAGACTTTCACCTACCTTGTGGATGTCAGGGAGAATAGGGTTTACAGGTGACCCACTGGAATCCCTAGGAGCAGTGGACCTGGTGGTGGTCTTTTTCTTCATGCCATGTGAAGGGACTGGAGGAAACTGCGTGAACAGGGCTAATCCCACATTGTGGCAATATACTTTTGGTATATTGTGTGTGTGGGGACTTCGTTGTTGTTGCTTGGAGGAACATTAATCAAGCCCCCTACACCTGCAGACATAACCTGAATGATGTAGATCAAACTCAAGCTTACACCTCCGCCATAAATTAAAGTTTCTAATCAAAAGAAAGGGCACAAGCTGGCCAATGGCCTCATGGGGTGGCCCACCTAAAGTCCAGGAAAACCCGCACCCCTCTCAGCAGAACAGCAGGTCTGTCCAAACCCCTTCGCTCCCTTTCTCATCTTGACAACGTTGCATATTACTGTGATTACGAAGCCTTTCATGAAAAGCAGTGATCGCGGAAGTGCTCGAGATACACTGCATTGGTTAGGGTTTCTGCTTTATTGGATTGTTTGCTTCCAATTATTAATTTAATTTCTATACCACCCATAGCTGAAGCTCTCTTTAATCCTGAAGACAATCAAGCTTGGTGCAGGCCTTGGATTTTTGGTGCAGGCCTTGGATTTTTGCATTATATACTAAGCTGGACGCCTGTCAGGCAGTGGTTCTCCAGAACCTCACACAAATCTGCTACCCAACATCCATTTAACTGGACATACCAAGGATTAAACGCTGAGGTCATCCCCATCCGTGGGTCTGGTGTGCCCCACAGCCATTGTGGCTCCTCTCCAGAACTACTTTCACATAGGACAGAAGTTAGAGAGAGGTTCTCTCAGTGTATGTTCTGCATGCACACACGTCTTAACTAAAGGTCATTGCACGATCAGCTAGTAGCTTGTCTGGAGGCACAGCTAATATGCAAGAGCAAATCAACAGTGTGTTGCAAGAGAACGTTGGGAAAGCATTCCTGAAGCTTAAGCCAAAGATGGGCTCTGTCTGCTGGTGTCTTTCTGTAAAACCAGGCTAAAGACAAACTCACTGGCTTTAGAATAATTTGTGTCCTTTAGGGGATTTCTTTCTCCCATTACCCCCACCCCACCCCCGGTGTTCATTCATAAGATCTAAGTGGGCAAAAAAACAAAAAACCCCACCCTTCATTTTGACAATGCTTATGTCAAATCTTGCATCTCACTGGTTTATATCAGCTTTCTGCAACCTGAGGCCTTCCAGATGTTTTGGACTATGCCTCCAAGGCTTCTGATTTCTCTCCAAAAGCAAACTTGCTTAATAGTCAAACAAGATGGTACACTAATGATGTGGCATGTAGCTGGGGCTTATCTTTTCTTTTACTCATGTGTAAGGACACTTGGTCCTTATTTGGACAGGGAGGTTTAATGTTTCCATGCATCATTTTGTGTCCCAACTCTCACTCTCTCCCCCTATCTCTGCACAGGGGGCTAGAGAGAGAGAGATTTTTCTGTTGGAGTTGATACTTTCCCCTTCTTTTAATGCACCCACCATGTGGGGAAGGAATTTGGAGGGGAATGAATGAGGGGGGAGCATTCTTTTTTCATGAAATACTATTTTGAAATGCAGTCAACAAAATAAAAGCAGCAAAAAGAGCACACTTAATAAATCAAGGTTCCCAAGTGAAACAAAGGAATTCACTCATTATAATTCTTGGTCTCTAACAGGTATGCTTATTGAAGATTTTCAGTAAAATGGCCAGACCAAAAGCTTAACAACCACTGAAAGAGTAAAAATAGAAGTGGTACAATGTACAAAAGAGCTGCGCCAAGTGTGTGTTACTTTGTCTGCATAAGTAAAAAAAATAATAATAATGTGCTTGCCGGTAATTTGATCAAAATGTTTGAGGAACTTCAGCATAGGAAATAAAAGGAAACCACGGTACCGTAATACCTTTTTAAAGCTGGCATTCTTGCTGTACTTGCCGAATGAGTCATAGCTTCCCAAATTTTATGAATCCACTGCTTCTTTAGTTATTTGCTTGGGAGACACCCAATTCTGAGCTATCCATGGTACTGATCCTAGTTGGGCTTGGAGTTCAGCGCCATGGGTAGCTCCTAGAAAGGCCAAAATGAAAGCTGCAGTGGGTGAACTGTTCCACTGGCTTTAGTCCCTTCTAAGTAGGACTAAATCCTGGGTCATGTTATGATAACAAAGAAATGTCTCATTAAGGTACTTAATTTCATCCCAGATGAAATCTCTTGCCTCTAATTCCCTTGCATTATTGCCTTTTTCCACCAGATGAACGAGAGGCAGTCCAGAAAAAGACATTCACTAAGTGGGTTAATTCTCACCTGGCACGTGTATCCTGCAGAATCACAGACTTGTACACCGACCTTCGCGATGGGCGGATGCTTATCAAACTGTTGGAAGTTCTTTCTGGAGAAAGGCTTGTAAGTTTCTTTTCCAAATAGTCCATGTGCTGTCCCAGTTCTGTGAGAGCCTAACCTGGCTGCAGTCTTTTAAAAAAAATAAAATGAAATCAAAGCCATGGGTAACACTCATGAAATGTCTGATGTGGTTATGAAATGAAGTAAAGTTTGAAGCTACTCGATTTTAGAGAGCTATATTTGTTCAACATGATTGTGAAATGCAAATTTTCCTTATTCTTCTGTTTCTGCTATTATGTTAAGTGAACCTTTTTCAGTAGTTTATGAGCTTGGGCCAAGGGGGAAGGCAGCTTGTACAGAATGAACATCTACAAGTTAAATTTTAAGAAACTGAATACCTGGAAAATGAGGGAAAAAGTATCTTGAAGTGCTATTAACCTACACCACCACCATTTTTAGGTGACAATCTTGTACCTGTTTAAACAGCCTGACTGGAGTATGCTGGGAGTTATAGACTTTTTTTGTCTTGGCATGCATAGGATTTTCTTGTAAACAATCTTGAGGTTTTTAAAATAAAAGACAGCATCGAAAATAAATAAAAGGATTGAACCTTGAATGTGTAACATTTTTATTGTATTGGATTGCCAGAAGCTGATGGAGAGGTAGGAAATTTGGTTTAAAATGGCAGTGATTCTTGATCTTTGTTTCTGTCAAAAGAATGATTTAAAAAATGAAATAAAAACCAGTGTGCCAAAGTATATTTTGAGAAACAGACAGCAATTCCCGTATAAATTAGCCATCTGAACGCATAGCCTTCCTTTCCCACCGTTCATCATGAATACCCAGGAATAATTATACGAACTAGAAGAGATAGGTGATGTTTATTGCCATGGCATCCTGCTGACATATGCTGCCAAACACCATTTAAAGGGGCACCACCATTCTTTCCTTGATCTCCCTTTTTCCTTGGAAAAAAGTCAACTTTTTTCAGTTTAGGTGTCAAAGTACATTTTGTTTAGCCCTGTAACACCTCATATGAAAAGTTTCAACCCTGCAGGGTTATGTTCCATGTGAGCAAAATTGTCAGTCCCAATTTTTTTCACCACTCAAAATGATACTGGTTGTAAGCTTCATTTTTATTTCATTTTTATACTGATTCATAGCCTGGGCTTCCTGCACAGGGTACAGATTCAGTTGCAGACTGGCCCCTGATTGAGACAAGGGATTATATGAGTCTAACTTAAGCCCAACTCAGTTTGTTAGGTCCAAATAGGAATACCATTGCATAGAAACCAAAATGGTGGACTAGAGGAATCTTCCAGTGTTAGCCAGAAGGGTTCTTGAATACACACTAGCACTCTGTGCACGTGGAAAAGGGATTGATTTCTCTGTAAGGGAAACAAACGGCAGAACTACCCAAAAGTATGCCTTACGCTTTTCCAACCTTCAACGGGTTCAGCAGTGTTCTTTCTCCAGTGCTGTCCTACCTCAGCGGTGAGAATCCAAGGCCTAGCAAAGTGTTTAGGTACCGCTCAGCCCATTTGGCAGCATTTCTGGGCTTGCAGCTGTACCCCGTGCTTGAGAAAAGGTGGGGCTTGCCCCAGGGCCACACCTATATTTGGCAGAAGACAACAGCTTACAGAGCTCCATTTTATCCTCACAACAACCCTGTGAGGTAGGTTAGCTTGATTGTCACACAGCGAGCTCCTTGGCTGAGTGGGGATTAAAACCCAGATCTCCCAGTAACTCCAGTCCAGCCCTGTATGTATGTATGTATTAAAAGCTTTTGTATACCATCCTATTATACAAAAATCTCAGGATGGCTTACAATATTTAAAAGGACAATTAAAACAACCATTTCTAATAAACAATAGAAACAGAACAAAACAATAAATCACAAAACAGAGCAACTGAAAGTTAAAAGTTGTTAAATTTTAAAGTACTGTTTAAATAAAAAGGTTTTGGCCTGGCGCTGAAAAGAGTATAAACTTGGCTCCAGGCGTACCTCTCTGGGAAGTACATTCCAGAGTCTGGGCGCCACAGCAGAGAAGGGGCACCACCTACTCCGAGCTGATGACCTTTTTACCTCTCTTAGAGATGGTTCCCAGAGCAGGACTTCTCCCACAGATGTTAGGGGCATGAGGGCATATAAGGAAGGAGACGTTCCTTCAGGTATCCTGGTCCCAAGCCATTTAGAGCTTTATAGGTCAAAACCAGCACCTTGAATTGGGCCCAGACTTCAACTGGAAGCCAGTGGAGCTGGTAGAGGACCGGCGTTATGTGAGAGTAACGGTCGGTCCCCATCAGCAGCCTGGCAGCTCTATTCTGTACCAGTTGCAATATCCAGACCGTTTTCAAGGGCAGCCCCACATAGAGCGTGTTGCGGTAACCCAAGTGGGAAGTTACCAGAGCATGTATCACTGTTGCCAGGGACTGCTCATCCAGGTAAGGACGCAGCTGAAGTATCACAGCGACTCTGTTGCATCTGCTGCCCTTTCTGCCTTGTGAGCCAAAGAAAACAACATCGCGGGAGGCGCTGAAACACCACCCCTAGTCACCTGCTTTTATTTCACTTAGAATCATTCTGTCAACAGTTTGTTAATGTGTTTGACTGTCCTGAGCAATCCATGTATGAGACTTCTAGGCACGTGGAAGCTTAATTTAGCAGATATTTCTTAGCCTGGTTGCCACCTCTTCAGAATTGAACATAAGTTGAGAAATCTGTGTTTAAAGAGCACATTCAAGCAAGTCTGCCACTACAAACAAACATTGATCAAGATAAGGTGGTTTGCAAAAACCTCCAGATAATTACACACACATTCCAAAGTACAATAGCTGGATTGGTTTTCAAATCCCATTTGCGATGCCTCTCTTGTGTATGTTTTTTCTTTGTACATACTAATATTTATTTTGAACTAAATGCAGAACCCAGTGCCATGCTACACAGAATTATCGTGTCTGAAGCCAAGGGTGTTCTTCAGGCTGTTAAAATCCAGAGTTTAGATAAGCCTGAGCTCAGGGCTGTTTCTATGCTTCATTTTCCTGTTTATTTTTTTGACAATATGTACAAGGAGGCAGCCACAAAATGACTGGCTTAGCCTTTGTGCCCTCAGAATGACAGAATTGGGAAAGATTCCAGAACTGCAGTTGTAGTTCACAACTTAAGTGGTCCTACTGGGGTGGGCAGACAATAGATCTTCAAATAGTTTGGACTTGAAATCCAACAGTTAAATGGTGGGAGTTTAAAGTCATAGAGAAGTCCCTGCTAGCAAGGCCAAAACATCTGGAGACCCACCTTCTACATAAGTGATGTTCCTGTTATATGATTCTCCCACATCTCCTTAAAGGTCTTGTGATACCTTAAAGACTGTTGTACGATCTTGTCTGTGACAGCTTATGTCACAACATGAGAAGTCAAACAGGAAATACAGCATTACAGGTGCCTTAAATATGGACTCTTGGATTCATTACTGGTGAGAGAAATATAGATTCCCAAAGGCAGTGTTTAGATATGCATTTTAAAAAAATATTTTCTATTTTCAGAAAGTACAGTAAAAAGAAGTATATAGAAAAAAAGGTGCCAAGGGTCATTCCAGGAAGTTGGCATCCTGCATCATTTAAACACGTTTATAATAAAACTCTATCCTACCTTCTCATCCAGACTTAATCAGAAATTTATCCAGGTGATAAGATTACAATTCTAAACCAAAGCAATCCAACATTTGTGAGAATTACATTTTAACAATTATTCACATTCCTATGCATTGTTTATGGGTGATCTATTTACTGTGTGACAGGTTGAGTACAGTTCATCTTTATTATTTCTGAAAGCCTTTTCATGACAGTCCTTTTTACTTGTCTATGAGAACAGAAGACAGTGTAGCTTGAAACTGTCATTTTAGCAGAGTATTAGCAGGAATACATTTAAGTCAAGAAAACAGCCCCTAAAGGTCTGCTGGCCATGTAACCTAAAGGTCACAACAATGTATTGTTTTCTTTCTTCCAAGGTAGAAGAGGATCCAGCCATCAGGCTATAACATTTTGGGTGCCCTGCATTCCTGAGCAGAAGCACAACACACATACACACAATTATATAAAAGTGCTCTTTGGCTGTTCAGTCCTTTAACAATAATTTCTTTATGATTTCTGAAAGACCAAAGGTCAGCTCATATAAACAGATTTTCTCTGGTGACATCTTGCCCTTTGCCGCACTAAGGGGGGGCGATTAGAAGGAATTAAGGCTGCCTTGCTTATGTGTGCCATGCGCATAACTGACATTCTTAAGCAAACAGGAAAACTGTGAATAAGGAAGCCAGATCACATTCCTCACTATCCAGCCTCCTAGTCCAACTTCTGTGGTTTAGTAGTTTCATTTAAAGGATTGGAAGAGGAGGAAATGTGTTTATTATTATTTAAATCTGTGAGCCAATCTTTGCAAGCTTGTGGAGCAAGTCATTATTAACCCAATAACCAAGCAAGGAGTTGAATCTTAGCCTTCCAGGTTCCAGCCCAACCTGCTGTCTGTCCCTGGATCTCCAGTTTCAGAACCAACCTGTGCATTAAGAGACATTGCTTCCCATAACAGTTTCAACAGAGCATGATGGGTCTGGCAGAGGAAGCAAAGCACCCACTGCCTCTTCTGCCATCCTGCATACTCGCCTACATCGATTTCCTAGTCACCCATGGTGACCAGCTAACTTTTCAAACACACAGCTGCGTGAATGACTATGTAAAATACAGTTTCTTGAACTACCTCAGGGACTTCCTCCTCATCAACAACTCTACCACAGAAGCCTCACACATTTTAGAAGATACTGGAATGCATCTGAGGAGACCAATTTGTTTTTCCTGAGTACTGGCCAGACTTGCTGGTCTGTGTTGCCACACTAGAATGTCTTTTTAAAGTAAGGCCCAACACTCCCCCATCTGTTCACTGCAGAGGAGAGACGGTTGGGGTGGTCAAAATGTATTTTGAGGGATAGCTGGTCTGTCATAACTGATGGCTTTGTATGATTTCAAGGAGCTTAGCTCAGTAACTGCGCCATTTTGACAAGCAGTTTGTAGTCCCATGACACGGCAAGTGATATTCGGCCCTTGTCGCAATTCCTCCTCCTACCCAACTACTGAAGGGAGAGAAACCCTGCTTTCTATCTTGTATGGTCATTCAGGTTATAAATCAGCAATTCCCATGTTGGTATTTGCCAGCTCTGTTGAACTGTAACTCTCAGCATCCCCAGCCTGCTCCTGGGAGTTTAGCTCAACACATCCGGAAGACACTAATTTATGCTTTATGCCAAACTTCCCTATGTCTTGTGTGAGCTTTCTGCTTGGTGCCGATACATAAAAATACTGGAAGGATTTTATTTAAAGCCATTTTCAGGTTAGGCTGTACCAACCTTTTCCCCCCTGTGAATATCCATATTTCTCAGGAAGTTGAAAGAGAGGATTAGGTCTCTTAATCTTTTTAAAAGGAGCTGCAATATATATTTACCTTTATATTTTGCACCCTGACACTCAAAATATTTCATGGCATTTCAAGGTACAAAATGCAGGATGTGCACAGCAAAGCTTTGAACAGCAATATGAAGAGCAGCATTTTATTTTTGCTTTCAAAAAAGCAACAGACAAAATGCAGCATTATACTACAGTGTTCCAGAACAGTGCTTAGTGGAAGCAGTCAATGCAGCGGCGTGTGGGCTGTCCTGGAGGGCAAAAAGCATCTCCTAGATTATCTCTTTCTGCCTGTTAACACAAATCAACCAAGAATTTCCCTAGCCTGCAAGTCTTAATTGCCAGTGCCTATATTCAGACAGGGCTAATTAAGCCTTGTTGTTTCAGCACACAGGTTGCTTTCTGTGCCAGAAAAATAGCTAGACTGTGTGATGTTTTCTTCCTCTGCCCCGTGACAGACAGAACTCCCAAGACAGCTTGCTGAGAGGGCATCAGCCCCGGCAGGAATCCACCCTGCCTGGACGCTCAGTTTAGACATTGTGGCAAATCATGGTTTGATGGAAGCTTAAGTTAGCCCATTGATTCCAGAAAGCTTTTTAGGCAGCATCAAGAATACGAGTTATTTTGGGGGGGTCCACTTTGCAAAGCAGGTAGTGGGTGATTGGATGTTATTGTGAGTGCATGTGTGTGTTTAGTTGTATTTTCTCATGTTGGATTGTGAGCCAACTTTGGGGAAAAGAAGGGGTGGAAAAGTTTTCAGTAAACCAGCCAATAGCATGAAGGAAGTAGGAGCAGGCAAACCACACCCAGCACCTAAAAGTGCTGCAAATCCACTGGGCTCCACCATTTTGGGACAACACAAAGAAGTACCAGCATGAGCAGGAAAAACCAACTCGGGCTGCTCTGATCAAAAGAAGAATGCCAGGAAACATCTGAGAATCTAAAACAGCCTTCTAATGGCAGCAATGGGTTAACATTTAAAATCTCTGGTAGCAGAGCTGTGAAAGACCCATAAGTAGACCATGGAGAACAACTGCCAATTAGCAGGGTAAACCAGGAGTACCAAACAAACCCCTTAGTCCCATTCTCAGCCTAACCACCATGAAGCCTTTCATGGGCCCATAGCATCAACATGGCCTTATCTATTGCCATTATTATTCAGCCCATTTATGTATTAACTCTATTTACATCCTTTTCATCCTTCATGTAACCCAAGGCAGCTTATGCAGCTTTCCATTTCAGCCACACAACAAGCCTGTAAGGTAGGTTAGAGCAAGAATCAGTTACTGGCCCAAACTTACCCAGTGAGAGGAACTGCCTCCCAGATCGCTTGAGTCCCAGCCTGGCACTCTAACACTATTCCACACTGACTCACATTTTCTCTGTGTTGAGGGACCTCTTTGCACAGAGACACAAACTCAGGAAGTGCTAAGAGGAGGAGCTGCTTTTCTCGACTACCTCCTGTTGACCATGGCAGTCTCTGAACACAGGAGCAACCAAGAAGCAAGGTAACCAGGCAGGTCAGCAGTCAGGTATACAAGTATCAATCAACACTGCTAAGCAAAAGTAGTTGAGATCGCAGGTAGAAGTCAGAACACAGTTAAGCAGTTAAAAGCATCACACAGTTCAACAGAAAAGGAGGCCAAGGGCTGATATCGGAAAGCATCAATCACAGTCAAAAGTCTTGGAGATAAGGCCAAGGAACAAGATCAACGTGGATTTCAAGCACCAGTAAGGCAGACATGGAAGGCTTTTAACAGCAGAGCCTGCTGAGTCCCACCTGGGGCCCAGCTGCACTACATTAGAGCTCTCCGGTCAGAACCCAACTCACAAGGAACCCCCTTTCCCCCAAGTAGACTTCTGCTTCAGACTCATACTTCAGTGAGGCTCCCTGGGCTGGACCTGCCTTCTCCAGGGCTGTTGCCCCGAGACTTGAGGGTGCAGTGCTCAGCTAAGTTGCGCCTGAATGCATAGTGGCTTACTCCTGAGTTGACCTTTCTAGGATTGCTCTGTAAATGTTTGAGCCATGCATGGCTGGCTGCCATGCTTAAAGTATGCATGATGGTGCATGGGTAGAAAGCTTGCACTGAGCCTGGGGAAAGGCTGTTACTGATTGCATGAGCTGCATGTGGAAGGCTCACATTCAGTCCCTGCATTTTCAGATACGACTGGAAAAGGCAGTTGTAAATCTGGGATGTAAATCAGTACACATCTGGCCCACCTGGGTTCCCAGTCTCTGGATTCACCCAGATGTCATGTTCCCAGCTCACCTCCTCCTTCCCAGCGGTAGCTGCTTGGATGTTGATGCAGTCTTCCTCCATTCTAAGAGGTCGAAATATTGACTTCTCCTAAGGTTTGGGTGCTGGCAGTAAGAGCTTAAAGCTAAACTATGCTGTGAGTTTAAAAATAAATGGTGCTGTCCTTTTTGCCTTCAGCACCCCCCTGGCCACCCCACGGTCAAGCAGTCCCTGAATTCAGTTCTCCGAAACTGAATGCAGCCCTCGGCAGGGTTTTGATGAGCTTAGCTGGAATTCATCTGTCTTCAGTTTATGGATTTCCTCTTGTGCTCGGCCCAGTCTTAGAAAGTGACCACTCAGCAAGTCCAGTTGCACAACCAGCAGCCTCCTTGTTTAGCTGCACAAACAAAGGCGGCAAGTGCCTGCAAAGCGGGGGCACTGGTGGCATTGTGGTTGCACAGGGCTTGACTCCATGTGCTTGCCTGGCAGTTGTGCTCAGGGCTCCAAGAAAGGAGCTGGGGAATGGGGGGGGGGGGGGGCTGAGCCCAGGGAATCCCATCTCCAAAACGGTTTCCTCACCCATCCCTGCTCCGTGGGCTGAACGAGGTTCAAGATTCCTGCTCCAGGGAATGCTAAAGCAGGTGGAGAAATATTCTGGCATGCCATGCACCATCTCTCTCCCTCTCTCTCCCTCTCTCTCTCTCTCTCTCATTCTCTGGTGGCCTCACATCAGCTTCAGCCCTGTGTAAGGGAATGGTGATGGGAACCGCAGAGCCCTTGAGTCACCTGAAAGAGCTGTTTTCGCCCTATCCCAGAATGAACCTACATCAGTTATCTCTGCCGCAGAATCCTTGGCTTGGAAAGGAATTGAACAGCACAGTCCTGGTCGCTTGCTGCCGCTTGGAGAACCAACGTGTCTCTTGTGCAGCAACAACACCGGGCAGCACTACAGGGCTGTAGTGCTGTTTTCCATCAAAACATGCACAAGATTGTGCCCTTAGGCTGCAATTCTGTACCCTGGGGGGGAATGTCCCACCTGCACACACAGTGGCTTACTCTTGAGCAGACTTTTATAGTCTTGCACTGTAAATAGCTTGAACATGAAACATAAATGTTAGTGCGCAGGTGCATTGTTTGCATGGGCATGCGGAAGGGCTGTAGCTCAAAGTAGAGTTGGAAGGGGCCAAGAAAACCATCGGGTCCAATCTCCCAACAAGCAGTGCTTTGTGGAAAGGGAAGTGGCTGTCGGGGGAAGTCAGCATTGCCGGAGTAAGGGCCTCGCCCCAGTATGCACCCTACAGTGCTGGGTAGTATAGGACCCACTATCATATTCTGCTGGTTGCAGCTATGGGGCTCTTCAAGAAACTGGACAGCTCTCTGAGTCCCATTACTAATGCCTGGTAATTAATACCTATGAGGTCTGTTCTCTGAGCTGATTCCTGCCCTTTGGGTCCCATGTAAGGGTTTAGAGTCACAACAGGAAGTGGAACTAGTTGTTTCCAAGCCATTGATGTCAGAAGAGGGATGATAACCCGTAATGTTTGTGTCAGCTGTTGATGAGTCTCCCTAGGATATGTAACACAGCTCCATAAACTTCCTGTTTTGCCACAGCTGTCTTTGTAGCTAACTGAATTATCTTTACTGAAAGCAGAGGGAATGCTGCAGGAATAGCCTAGCTAGTTCCCAACTAGGAAGGCTGATGTGGAAGGAATCTGTTTCCTAGTTGTGGGTTGCCCGGAAAGATCCTAACGGTGAGTTTCAAGGGAGGCTTTTTAAAACACTGTCCAGCACCTCCTTGAGCGAGATGGAATCACACTTTGCCATAAAAAGCATTCTCCACCCCTCTTGCCCACTCAGCCAGTGTGTTGTCATTCCCCCGGGGGGCTTTTATACACCAGGAAAGCCAAGAGTCCAGAGGGTCCAGAGTCCAGTAGGCCTTTCCTCTCTGTACACATGAAAAATATCCCTTATCACCTGTTGTATCCAGGTGGTGGTTTTGAGTACTGTCCATCATAGAGCTGTTGGTTTGTGGGTTGTGCACGTGGCAAACGGACGCTACTTCTCATGCCGTCTTTGGTTTGTGAGGGAGCAGTCTGAGGCAAGCAGAGCAGCTGCTTCACTCATGTGGCGCACTCCTCCGTACATTTTATCTGTGGGACCACACAACATCACCATCCTAGAACAGCTTGCCCCTGTATGGGGTGAACCATTCAGACAACAGGTTTCCCATGAGCACAAGGGCAGTTGGGCCTGCTTTGGTCCACCATGTCCTGACGGAGCAGAATAGTTGTATGGATTGGCTTTTAGGCTAGATAATCTGTCTCAAGAGGAAGCATTAATGGATAATCCTGCCTCATTCCAGTAGCCGGACTAGATGAACTTTGGGAACTATCTGAGCTCTAGTGTTCCTGAAGAAGTCGCCCCATGAGTTTCATTTAATAACAGTGGTGTCAGCTGCAAAGGTTCTGGAGACAGCAAAGTCTCTGATCCCCCCGCGTTTTGTTTTTCTTCTTATGAGCTGCACAGATCCTTTTAATGCTGCCACTTGACAAACACTCTTAATGTGGCTTTGTACAATTTACATTTTGTCTTAAATGTTTTGTTGAACATTGCTGGATTACTGGCTCCTTTCTTCTTCCTTTACGGCCAGCTAGCTAGAACATCCTAACATCTATCTTATTTTTAAGAAGATCCCCAAAAGTTGTAAAGTTCTCTTCTTCGGAGGTCTCCTCCCTCAGCTATGGCACCAACTGTGATCCCTTTTTAATAAGAGTTTACATGTTGGCAGACAGAGTATCCTGGACTTGTACCAATGCTCATTACTGCATGCATGCAAAGTTTATTTGCTTGTTTCCCACCACTGCAAGGAATGTGAGCATTGAAAAACAAGAATAGGGTGTTTCAGTTAAATTGAACTTGTATCATGTACACTAGGTATTTTAAAATGCAACTTCATTTGAAAGAAGACCCAAAACCTTTGGCTAGGTAAGTCAGCATGCAGAGGAAGTGGCAAAATTGGCAGAAGTGTAAGAGAAACCTCCATACCCATCAAGTTTCTACTCCTTCCATTGAGGAATACTTTGTTTGACAAGGGTCTAGATGTTTGTATCAACCAAAGTCACATCAGGTGGCCAGCTTGATATTTGATGCAAACTTGTACCTGTGCTCGGTTCATCTTGCTAAGCTATTCCAATTGCATGCTCTGGATTTTTGTGTGGATGGTAAAAGTGGGAATTAAAGGAAGGAGCATGAAACAGACAATCCATATTTAGAGACAAGGGGGAAGGTAGTGAGGAGAACCAGAAAGGCATGTAGAGTGCTTGTTCCTTCTCATAAGAGGATAAGAAAGGCCAAGCTGGTTCAGTCTAGTCCACCTCACAAGGGGCCAACCAGGAAACCCACAAGAAGGATACAAGTCCCCATGCTCTCCAGCAGCTGGGGTGTATTGGCATACTAACTCTGGTACTGGAGGTAGCATATGGCCATCAGAGCTGGTTGCCATTGATAAAGTTTGTCCTGGTAGCCAATGATAAAGTTTGTCCTCCACAAATCTGTCCAATCCCCTTTTAAAGCCATTCAAATTGGTCATCATGGCATCTTATGGAAGTGAATCCCATAGTTACACTATGTGTTGGGTGAAGAAGTACTTTTTTTTAATCCATCCTGAACCTCACACCTGTCACATTCACAGAATGATCCCATTGGGTTATCATGAAAGAAAAAGGTCTCCCTCTCCATTTTCTCCACATCTGCCATATCTTCCTATCTTAATTTACCTTTTCTTAAATGACATGGGGGTTTCTTTATTATGTTGGAAAATATCACTCTTGTAATTGTGCACCTCTGCTTCACAGTCACCTCTACTATAGTACAGTTTTCAGAAATACATTATCCCAGCTAAGCAACCTATATTGTGCCCAACCACGTATGTTTTCTAAGAGAAAAAACTCCAGTGGATTCATAGGTTCTTAATCTCCAAAGATTTCCCAATGCACTTCAGTGGAGAATACTCAACACACATCCTTTTGTGTCTGTAATAATTTCCCTCTATTGAAGTGAATGGGGAGGCCTTCATATACAAGCCCTTTTTGTGTGCTATCACAGCATATGGTACATTCTAACATGGGGCATTAAGCAAACAGAAAATGAGTTTCTTATCTAGACAGATGAAGTTACTTTCCCTTCTTTTTTTGATGTTCTACATAGCCCAAGCCAACAAAGGGAAGGATGCGCATCCATTGCTTGGAGAATGTTGACAAAGCCCTGCAGTTTCTTAAAGAGCAGCGAGTGCATCTTGAAAACATGGGATCCCATGATATTGTGGATGGAAATCACAGACTAACCCTTGGCCTTATTTGGACTATAATATTACGATTCCAGGTAAAGCAGAATTATCTTTGGTGTTTTGCCTAACTTGCTTTGCTCGGCTCCGCTTCGCCCCACCAACAGTTGGGTCATTTACACCCACCGTCTTAATGGTGGTTTGTTTGAAACTAGCCAATTCCAGACCATGGGTTGTGCAGGTTAAAGAACACGACAGTGGTCGGCTTATGGTCAACGCACAGTCGACTTGGATGCCAGAGGATAGAGGACGTAGATCACTTCTGAAATGCCCACTGTATCTAGATTTCGCCAACTCCATACTTTGTTCACGTTGGAGATAATCCCTCCTAAAGCAAACTTTCAATTTTATTTGCTAGGACAGATTATTTGATTACCTCCACTGCCAAATGTGTTAAATTGCCTCTAAGGAAGAGGATTTAAAAAATAATAATAATGGCAGATGATGATAATATAGGCCACTAAACTAGCTTAACTATCTGGCCAGGGCGGCTTATTTTATATTGTATGGTTGTATTTTATTCTTATGTTTACATTTTTAATTTATGATTATAATTATTTATTTTATTGTTGTAATCTGCCCCGAGGCTTCGGCGAATGGGGCGGCATAGAAATGTTTTAATTAATTGATTGATTGATTGATTGATTGAGCAGACAACCTATTGACAGTCTTAAATTATCACTCATTTTCCTGTTATGAAATCTAGCCTGATTTTTGGCATGTTGACACTCTACTTGTCTTGTTTTGTGTTTCTAGTCTGACGGCTTTTTCTGAAACTGAAACAAACAAATCCAACTTGTTTAAATAAACCATAGTTAATATTAACCACACTTTAGGGTTCAGATAGCATGCCAAAGTCTGGCTATTCTAAAAGGGAAGGTCTTGATTTCCTTGCAGAGGGGTGAATGTGGAAGCACACACATCCCCTGGTGGGGCGTGAGGGCAGGGGGATATCAAATGCATGGCAAAGAAAGGTATTTGTTGTTTTGGAATATTATGCACCCTTGCTTGAATACCTGTGCATGAATTTCTTTCACGACTTTGCTAACGTTATTCTCCCAGAAGTCTGAAACTGGTATGAAACACATTGCGTGAGAATTTGGCAAATGAATTGCGATTCACTCTGATACATGGCATTGCAGATTCAGGATATCAGTGTCGAAACAGAAGACAACAAAGAGAAAAAATCTGCTAAAGATGCACTACTCCTCTGGTGCCAGATGAAGACAGCTGGGTGAGCTTGAATTATGTGGCCTCTTGGTGCAACATTCTATTGTTAAGCGGGATAGTTACTGATTTGCATTTAAAAGGTGCCAAGGGAGTGCCCTTGTCGCAGCCTGGGCTGACTCAGGACTTTTTGTGGATTCAGTGCTCCATACTTGTACTATTATGGGACAGACAACAGACATCCTCCCTAGATGCGGAATTGAAGGGCTATTCATTCTCCAAAGTGTTGTTTAGAGTAGTTGTCTTCTCAGAAGTCTCCATGATGGAGCACAGGCAGGACCCTGCTGCACCCACTCCCATTCTGAAATTTTGGGACATGGAAATGCAGAGCTTGTGGATCCTGGTAGATTCTCTTTTAAGAGCCTGGATGTGTGCAAGCCCTCCTCTCTGCTGCCCCAAAGACGTCTGGCCTGGCGTCTGCCTCCAAATGGCCTCCAAATGAACAACCTGAGCTGGAGTTTCTCATCCATTTGGGGTCCACTTCCCTTGGAATCATGTTCTAGAATGGGTTGGACAACTGCAGGCAGTCCAGAACACGCAGCACCCCACCCCCAGGCCTTAAAAGGAAAATTGCCAGTTCGCCCTCACAGTTTGGCATCAAACCACTGCATAGGAGGACAGAGTGCTGCAAGGGTTAAATTCAGCTTGTTGGCAAGCTAATTCAAACCTTTTTGATGCTCTGTGATGGAACGTGCTAAATTGGTGCAGAACCTGTATCTTCCTCTGACAGTTCTGTGGGATGCTACAGATGCCATTAGGTTTTGTTACCAAAAAAATCAGGGACGAGGTGAGGGCTGCTGAGGGCCACATGCATCCTGCAGACTGCATGTCGCTCGTCCCTGTTCTAGAACCTTCTCCCATCCCATTGCTTCTTAGGTTTAGCATGGATTGCTCAATTGGCTAGGCTGTGTGAGTGGGGCATCTCACCAAGAGTGTTGTATCTTGGTCCCACCATCTGCTTGCATCCTTATTTGACTTGCTGCCTCCTGAAGGTTCCCCCCTCTTGCCTGGCTCCCTGCATCCCATGCCACCCACAGAGACCCCCATGCCTGCCCCCCTTAGATGTCCAGTTGGGGCTTCTGGGAATTCACATGTTAATGATAGTTCCCTTTTCCCAGCGACAGTAAGTTGATTCTCAGTTCCATACCCAAGTTGTCTACATCTTTCTGTTACACTGAGTGGGGTTGCCAGTGGATTATGTGGCAGCACAAACCCAGTTTTGCTCCACTAGTAAACAGCCTGTAGAAGACTTGAAAGCTGCTTGAACACTCATTACTGCTAACTTGAGCAGCTAGATGACAACTCTCATTTTTCATGTCTCTGAACGTTAATCCTATATTGATTGCATTTCCTTTGTTTTCTTTGGGTTCTTCTGTTGTGTCAGCTATGCCAACGTCAACATCCACAACTTCACCACCAGCTGGAGGGACGGCATGGCTTTCAACGCACTAATCCATAAACACAGGTGGGCACTTGTCAAAATATGACCAGCGGATGCAGAATCACAACGCTCTCTCAGCAGTTACCCCGGATCTCCCTAATGGAACCTCTGCATTGTACCCCCTCTGGCTAGCTCTTCCATCCCCTCTCTTCTCTGATGTCTGTGGCTTAACCTCACAGCTCTCGTCCCAGCTGGAACCAGTATTAATAGCCCAATCCTATGCATGTACTCTCGGAATGAAATCCGAGTGTTCAGTGAGGATTAATTTCAGGTAAGTGTGCATAGGATTGCATTCAAAGTGCCTTTGCACAGATGTATCCTTTTATCTGAGCTCTTCCCTCTGTAAGCACTGTAAGCTTCTCAAGGCAGAGACCTGTATTGTGTCCTGTTTTTCCCTAAAGCATCGTGTAACATGGATGCCACCTCATTGATAGTAACAATGTTTAAAGCGGCATGAACCCCGTAAGAGAGAAACACGCACTTGGGTGGGACTTGCTTTGCCATTCACCAGTTTCTTCTGATGAAAAAAGCAAGTGGGTGTTGAGTTTATAGAGATGCTTGTCTCTTCAGGAGTATGAAGCACTTCTTGGCAAACAGTGGAGAACAACTTTCCACCTAACCCTCATTCTTTGAAAGCTGACCATTTTCAAGATGCCGTAGTTGTTTTAGGTTTTTGCTTTGGCCTCCTATATTTTTTTATTTTATTTCATTTCTGTACCACTCAGTAAAGTTCTGTAGAAGGTTCATAAAAATGGCAGATCACAAGTCACTGATAGTGAAGATGATGGTGATTGTTGTTTCTGTTGACTGGAACTAGAAGCCTGCAGCAAAATATTAGGCTGAAAAATTCCAGCATACAGAACCCTTTCCCTTTAGCTCATGTGGGAGTCATTCGATCTAGAATAATCTCTAGTTGAGCTACCTCCGTAGTTGTGTCTCCCCACAACCCAACCCATGGTCCGTCTCTCACCTGTACTCTTCCCTTGCCTGCTCGCATCTCCTCGCTTGCCTGCTCTTCTGTCCTCTGCCTCTGTATTCTTCCACCCTGCTCCTGGAATTATGCTTTCCCTGGTGCCTTTCCTCAGTGTGAGCCTTTACTATCACAAAATCAGTACAATACAGACAAACCTGCCTCTGCCTGAGAAGCTGCAAGGAACGCATGATAACCATGTGTCTTGTTAGGGTACAATCCCATGAGTGCTGTCTGGGGAATGTTGGAAGTTGTGGACATTTTCTGCGCCTAGGTTTGGCACTCATTCACCTCTCAGCTTTTCTAGTGCTGTTGCTAATATTCCTAACCTCTTTTTAATTCATGTACCATAGAGGAAAGGGCTTATGTACCAAAGACCCCAAGTGAATTGCTTTTCTTTTTACTCCATTCTTTGCTCAGGCCCGATCTTATTGATTTTGATAAACTGAAGAAATCAAATGCACACTACAATCTGCAGAATGCTTTTAACTTGGCAGAACAACACCTCGGCCTTACTAAACTGCTGGATCCAGAGGGTAAGGATGGCCAGCATGGATGCTGATACCTTCGTATCCTTGAGCAACAGAAGAGCCGGTGCCTCAATCACATCCAGCCAGTTCCTCTGTTCTCATTGTCTCCCCACACCTGTATGCCTGCGGGATGTGAAGGAGTGGCGGAGAATCAGGAAAGGCACTCCCATCCCACAGCAACTGAGGCAGTCAGTCAGTCAGGGACAGAGTAAGCCATTCCATAGGTGCAAGCCCTGCGTTAGCTAAATCATCTCATCGCAGTAGAATCCCTGTTGTTCATCCTTTTGCCACAGTGCAAGGACAGCCTGTTAACCCCAAACGTGTGTCTTTCGGAGTAATCTGTGCCATCCATTGTGAGCACATTTCAGGCTGCTGCTTGCATTTTCATTTGGGAAGTAAATTTGGATTTTGTTTGAAATTATCAACGCCAGAGGTTTGATGGAAGTTAGAAGTAGGATCCTCTGCACAGCTCTGGTTCATCCCCTGGCCGTTGGTGATGCCTGTAAGAACTTACTTAAGGTCGTGACATCACGGCGGTCGGTGTTTGCCCGTCTTTTATTAGCGTGACTGAGTGTTATGGGGTGGGACAGGAAAACCCTCTTGGGAGCCAGTATTGTGAAACGGTTAAGGGGTTGGGTTGGAACTGGCAAAACCAAGGTTCAAGTCCCCAGTCCACTTGAGGCTCCCTGGGTCAGTCATACTCTGCCAGTCTGTTGGGAGTGAGAAAGGGGGCTGCTTTCGGCACACGTTCGTCTGGACTGCTGGCTGGGCTGAAGGAGAAGGAGTCTGGAATGTGGGCCAAGCTGAGACTTAGTGTCAGAGAAGCTGAGACAATTACCTCAAAGACAGACTCCCCAGGTGGACAGGCGGTCCCTGGGAACAGCCAAGATGCACTGCTGGTGGGAGGGGATTTGGAGCAGGGGAGTTACTCAGACGCAGACAAGGCAACCCTGGCTCTTGACCCCATGATGCATCATTACCAGAGGAGGCAGCCCAGTTAGAGGATTGGCGTGCAGGGAGGGGGCATCCTCAGTTTCAGGAGGCCCCTCCCAAAGCGATGGGGCCCAGGCATGCTCATAAGGAGAGTTCCCGGAGGTGAATACTAGATTGGGTTCAACAAACCACTCTGTGCATGCTCAGAGATTCATCTTGGGTGTTTGTGCTTTTTGGTCAGGAAAGAACGCTTTGTGAAGAAAAGTTCTGTGGCTTTGAATGTGCAAAGCAGGAACCTCAGCTCCTGATGCAATCTAGCCTACCAGCAGGGTTGTTTTGAAGTTAAAGTGTGCATGGAGAAGCATTGGAGCAAACTTGGGCTATCAGGAGAGGTGCTAGGTATCGAGAAGAGAGAGTTCATATCCACAGAGGGGATAAAATACACAAATTTGCATGTGCTAATTTAGATATGCTGCAAAGTCTTTAAAGGCTGCATCCTAAGGGCACCCCTATTTGTAGAAAGGAATGTGTGCACAGAGGGGAAAAGGACAGGCAGAAAGATTTCAAGGCAAAGGAGTTGAAACACATGTGGACAAAAGGCAGCTAATCCAAGGGATCAGATGCCACAGAAATCAGGGCCCCGAATCGAATCTTTATTTCAGCAAGTGCCCCAGATAGCAGGGTGGTGGGCTCTAGCCCTAAGGGGCTACTCTGTAACACAGGGGCATTCCAGCTCTGTTCTAACATAGCCTTTGTTTTGTTTTCAGATATCAGTGTTGACCATCCTGATGAAAAGTCCATTATCACCTATGTGGTGACCTATTATCACTACTTTTCAAAGATGAAAGCCTTAGCTGTTGAAGGAAAGCGTATCGGAAAGGTTTGCAAGCTGTGGCTTTATACCCCTGTGCAGCTCCTTGAAATCTCCTTTTCTGCTGATTTCTTAATCCTATCATATGCAAATCTTTTAATGCCACTTTAATAATCCTTTTGGCTTTTTACTTTGAATTCTTTAGGTCATATTGGT
Source organism: Varanus komodoensis (assembly GCF_004798865.1). Taxonomy (NCBI): domain Eukaryota; kingdom Metazoa; phylum Chordata; class Lepidosauria; order Squamata; family Varanidae; genus Varanus; species Varanus komodoensis. Next base: position 65,783,477 of record NW_025335568.1, read on the forward strand.
TCTGTTTTAAATATATTTAATCCAGTTGATTATTTATTAATTTATTTGGTATGTTAATGGTTTGTACATTAACATTGCAGCTTTCCATTTGTACCTTCTTGAAGGACTTTGTTTCTTCTTTTGAGCCCACAAAAGTTTGACATTAAATAGGCATAAAGTTTTTGAATATAGAAAGTAGTAATGTAGTTCATGATCTTAATTTCGGATCATGTTCTTGTTTTTAAATTATAAGGTCTCATGGACCGGGTGATGACAACTCAAAAGTGTAATCGAAAATGCATTAAAAATAACAAAAGCAAAAATATATGAACAAATATACAAAGAAACATACAGAAAATATGCAAAATGTATAAAAGCAAGCATGCATTAAAAATTACCCGGCATTTACCCTGTGTTCACAAAAGATTTGCTTTATTTTAGTAACTTACTTGACACCTTTCCCCTTCTGGATGATAGAAATATGAATGACATACCAATGTACACAGTTACGCTAAGGATGAGTGGCCTCAGAACAGTGTAATTCTCATACTTAGCCCTGGTTTGCACAGGTGTGTATGAATGAGACCGGAAGCCTCTAAGTGACTGTAGCAGCTAGCAGTCCAAACAGCTGGCACAGTCACCAACAGAGAGCCTCCTTCCAACCCTTCCTGAGCACTGCCCCAATTAAACATTTTTAATTTAATGTTTATATTTATTGTAATTTATATTATAATTACTTTTAATTTATTGTTGTAAGCCGCCCCGAGGCTTCGGCGAATGGGGCGGCATAAAAATGTTTTAATTAATTAATTAATTAATTAATGCTTGCCCTCCAACTATCACCTGGATTTTTCTTGGACCCAGAGCAACAGGCAGCAACAGCTGCTTTTCTGCTCAGAGTCAAAGAAGAACCTGGGCACCGCCAGAGGGAAAGCTGCTAAACAGATGGGCAGTGATAGAACGGAGAGAGGGGGCAACTGGAAGGGAGCTCTTTTCAGGAGGCTGTCGCCCGGCATCTTCTTGCCATCTTGCATGTGTTCTGTGTGGGCACAGATTAAAACTACTGCGCAAAAACTATCAGCCATAGCCACTAAATGCCCAGTTTTAAACAGTGAGATTTCACGGGACAGTGGAATTGTTTTTTCCTCTCTTTTTTAGATTTGGAAAGGTACACAAATTCCTTTCCTTCTCTACTCAAAGGTTCATTCCTTTGTTTAACTGCCCGCTGTATTTTTGTAAATCTGCTGTTGTGATGTGGCTGAGACAGGGTTACCCGCTTGAGCCCGAAGACCATGCTCCTCCAACATGCCCTTCCACTCCGCTGTTTCATCCTTGCACGTTCACTGATGTTAGTGGTGTGCTTTGCCGGCATCTTGCCCCACATGACTCTTACTGCAGGCTGCCCGGCCTTCGTTCTCAGCTGTTTCTCGTTACCCACTTGTTACAGGTGCTTGACAATGCAATCGAGACAGAGAAGATGATAGAGAAATACGAGTCGTTGGCTTCTGACCTTCTTGAGTGGATTGAGCAAACCATCATCATCTTGAACAACCGCAAATTTGCCAACTCGTTAATTGGTGTGCAGCAACAGCTACAGGCCTTCAACACCTACCGCACAGTGGAGAAACCACCCAAGTAGGATTTACCCGCCATCTTCTTTGTTGGCAGAGATCCCAGCTTATGAAGGGAGCTGGGAAACCTCTAGGCAGTTTATCTCTCCCAGTCATGGGCAGTTAAGAATCTCGTTGGCAGATCTTTCTTGACGTTTGCCGCACAGCTTGGAGCTTGCTGCATGCCATGTGTTTGTCTGTTTGTCTTCCTGAATTCTGTGGTCTCTCACCACTAAATTGGTGTCACCACAAACAACACCACAGGGTTGTAGTGCCTGGAGCATTATGCAGCTTGGTGGTGGTTGCCTCTGTTGTTGATGTGTGAGCAGGCCATAAATGTGCACGTGAGAAAACGAGTCTCGGTGGTAGGAAGTAGCAAGGAAGTATCAACTGCAGCCCATACAAATGGTTCTTAGTTCACGGTCCAAAATAGCCCGTGCAGTATCTTCATTTGGACAAAGACAACTTGTGTTCATACGCAGCAACTACAAATCCTGACTATTATTACCATTAGGTTGTATGTTTTGATTTGCACAGAAAGGTTCCTTTCGCCTGAAGGAACGCATTGTGCGTCTCTTCCTGCTCTGTGCACCCTGCCGGTCCAAATCACATGTTATAATCTGGACTGTTTTGAAGTCTGTTTCTTTGAGCCCAGCCCAGCAACCTTTCTTTCATACACAAAGGCTACTCTCAGATTTCATTTGCTTAGATTTTTATCCTTCTCTGTTTCCAGGAGCATGGCTAATCACATGCCAGTTCCCCAGGTGCTGTAGTTCCTGTAGTGGATGTGCATCTCGTTGAGTATCACAAAATGATTCTTCCAGCAGCCAAAGATGAACCTTGTGATGCTTGAAGGATTTGTAATGTTAGTAAGAGAAGGAGGACCAGTAGAGCATCCTCCCACATCCTAGTGTCTTGTAGATGCATTGGACCACTCCTCCCATAATTTCCAGCCCATGGCAATTCCGTCTGGGAATTAGGGTGTTGCAGCCCCACACATTCTCAAGACGCCATGTTCTCAAGAAGACATGGGAGACATTTTCTCTCATACCTGAATACTTCTTACAGAACATCAAACCACGTGTGATTTGCTGCTCCTTGATTCATTCCACTCTTCCCCCTAATACAGCTGTAAGATCTTATTGTACCAAGCCTGTGTTTTTATGAAATGCTTTTCAGTGATGGCCATGGACGTCATTTGATAACAATAGTGTCTATTTATGGCAGGTGGCCCCATCCATTGGTTCCAGTGCCAGAATAGCTGTCCCAGTGTTTTAAGAGTAGCTGCCCCCTTCTCTGCACTGTCAGCAAATGCTCAGTGCATGGATATGAACTGTGCTTATGCAGGATTTCCTGCCATTGACGGGGAGGAAGTAGCCCTTTCTTGCAGAAGAACACCACAAACACATCAAAGGGCTTTGCAGCTTTGTAGCCAAGCGGAGATTCTGCAGAGCCGTTTTCAAACGGTGTCATACAGAGCAGTAACTGGAAGCTTTTAAGAACCAGTCTTGATGTGCTGCTTTGAAATTCACAGGGCATGTAGCAATGAGAAACATAGTATTTGCCTCTTGCAAGGCCTCAGAATCCCTGATCCTGCCTACCTTGGGCTGGGGTGGGGTAGAAGCGGTTGCCATGGACTGCAGCAATCATGTGATAAAGCTCATGCCAGATTTGCCAGTCAGCAAACAAAGAGAAAGCAGACAGGGAAAGAAAAGATAAAAAGAAACCTGCTTGTTTCTGGGAGCTAAATGCAAACAGTTAGCTGACCCTGTCCAGACTGTGGCATTAGAACCAGACATTTCTAGCTGAGCATGTGTGGTTTGTACACGGCAGTCAAAAAAAGACACAGGTGGTGATGCTTTCTATTAAAAAAAACCCCCTGTCAAATGTGTAAACCATGCAGATTTCTGAACAACATCCTGTTGCTTCTTTGGAGAGAGAATGCATGCTTCTGAATTTTCCCTGCACCCCCATCTCTTTTCAGATTCACAGAAAAAGGAAATTTAGAAGTGCTGCTCTTCACCATCCAAAGCAAAATGAGGGCCAACAATCAGAAAGTGTACATGCCCAGGGAAGGGAAACTCATCTCAGATATCAACAAGGTAAATACACACACCGCTGTGTTGTTTGTCCCAGTCTGAGCAGCTCAGCTGTGCACCATCATCAAGTTCAGGCTGTTGGAGGTTTGGAAAGTTATAACAAGATCAGTGACGGAATTCACAGGAAGCAGTGAAGTGAAGAACCCAGTCCAAAGGAGCCTTCTCCAACCTGTTGCTGCCCAGATGTCTTGGGACTACAGTTCTCAGTGTGCCCCAGCCATTCATGGCTAGGTGGGACGTGTTGGGAGTTGAGGACCTGCACTTTTGGAGGGCTCAGGTTGGGGAAGGATGTGGTACAGCATTCCCAAGCCAAGATAAGCTCAGTGCCCAAAGGGTCTCACTGTGCCAAAATGGGAGCAGATGCACTGGTGGGCAATGGAAGGCCAAGATAGAGGAACCCCCGGCCCATGGGCCAAATGGAGACCATCCCCAAGCCTCTCAGTCTAAACCTCTGGGCTGTCCTCAGGCCACATCCTCACTGGCTCTGCTCCAGCTTATGGATATTATGTTCTCCATCCTGCTTTGATCAAGCAGCTGTGCTGGTCATGGAAGGACCTTTGCATACGTTTGGGAAAGAGAATGCCTGGTCACAACCCCATCCCCCCCCCCAACTCATTGCAGTCTGAGTAGAGGGGTGAGTTACACCCGTTCCTTTACCACATTCTGGCTGTGCGCACTGGTGGAATGCGGAACTGCCCACAGGTTTGGACCAGGTTTAATATAGACAGCAACAAGAAATTGATTACCACGCCCTAGGAAAGGATATTGCTGGGCTGGGCCAGTCAAGAGGTGAAGAGGTGAGAACAAATCAACACTGAGCTGCAGTGCAGGTTTACAGAACTGCCTCTTGTTGAAGTGAGTGAAAGTCAGCCCCGTTGCCATTGCTGCCTGGCTTGCCTCCAAGGCCCAGGTCCTGCCCGGTCTTGAGATTTTAGGGAGAGGGGCTTTTCTTGGTCCTCCTGCTGTCAGAATCACGTTTGATTTTTGAACAGGTGGTTTTCAGGCAGAATTTGCAAATGGACAACGATGCAGATACCTGGGCTACCTTTGCTGAAATCCATGCATGATTCTCCTAATAATAGTCATTTATTTTGCTTTACATAAAGTATATTTGAGTACCCACATTTCATGTATGAAACAAATAGGTTTTTATGTGTGCTGGTTTGCAGCTGAACGGGTGTTTAACTGGTTGGGTGCGCTTTCTTTTGATGTTGTATTTAATTTTTTTGTGTTGGGCTCTGCTTTAATTAAGATTTTGTTTTAATTTAGTTTTTATTGTTAGCCACTTTGAGTGGCATTCTTTGGAAGAACGGCAGGATATAAATTAAATAGAAAAAATAAGGAAATTAGGAGGTGGAATTAATGCCCTCAGTGTCTATTCAGCAGGTAACTATTCCTGCACTGTTGCAAAGCCTGCAACTCAGATGAAGAGCTGGCCTGGAACCAGCTTATCTTGGAAGGTCTGGCAAGTGTAGATTCTAGTGTATGTTTACAATTAGATCCCCTGAAGTAACATTTCAGATCTGTTTGTAACCTTGATCTCCAGTGGAAACAGAACTGCTCAAGCGGTAGAGCTGGGCTTGTTGATTCTCCAAATCGAGCGTGTGCATGTACACAGATGAGTGCATGTGTTGTCTGGTCATATGTGTGTGTGTAAATTGTGTTTGCAACATACACGATGGTGTATTTTAAGGGTTTGAATCTCTGTAGACCATCTAGTGAATTTAGACTAATGGAGCGATATTGATGTGAAAGGAACCAACACAAATTGTCCTTCTGGGTGAGTTCTCTTGGAATGAATGGGCAGAATCCAGTGGAGCACTTACATTCCCACGGATTCTCCTACCTCTCATCAGTTCTGTGGGCCCCAGTTGCACTTGCACAATGGTGATTTCACACTTCCAGGGCAGCCTAAAATAAACAGAAATGTTTGTCTGAGGGAGAAGGCAGGCTCTGGCTTTCACACAAGGGAACTGCCAGACTGCCTCCTTCCAGAAACAAGTATTTGACTTCATTTGGGGCTTTCCTTTGGAAGCACAAAATTTCCCATGGTGGCAAGTAGGGGGTCCTGTTTGCATGACAGATAAGGTGGGGGGAGCTGTTTGTGGAAAGGAAATGTACCCCCAAATTACCCATGTGGGATGGATGAAGGGGTGGAGGGAAGTTTGTGAAAAATCTCACTGAAGTGCAACCAGGATACTGCGAGAAGCCAACAAGCTACTTAACTAGTTCAACCAGATGAAAAGCGACTGGTTCGACAAGCTCTCTTGGCAATAAAAAGAGTGTTTTAAAACACGATAAGCCTTCCTAATTTGCTTTTCATCATGGCTGGAATTCCCAGGGCAGCTGTTGCTTGTATCCCCCAATTAGAGCAATAAACTCCAGGACTCTCGTATCTCTGGGCTAAACTCTTTTGCCTATAAGATCTTACAGATCCTTAGACTGCAGGCAATACAACATCTGCCAAGATTTAGAAGACGCCCAAACAGCCTCTGGCTAATCACAGATTGGTTTGTTCCTTGTGAGGAAGGCCTGATAAATGGACTGAGGCACACAAGGTGTTATTTATGACCTCACCTCAAAGTAATCAATGGCCCAAATGTTTCAGAAGAGGTTTAGCTTGGTAAGGGTGCTGGCAGTCTGTGACCATGTGGGTTTCTCTCCTCCCTGCTGGTAGAGATGTGATTCTGTGATGATTCTGTTTGCGTTTTATTGCCTTAACTGTACTTGTGGGTGGGAGTCACGCATTCTGCTTTGAGAATTTCTGTGCATTTCAGCACTAAGTCCAGAAAAACAACATCTTAATTAGCGATGTTAGGAAGTCCTGTCCTCCTCCTCCCACCAGTTCGCATATAACTTAGCAGTGTTGCAAATCTTTCCTTGTAGAATTAAAATCTTGAAACGTGTCATTTTAAAAATAAAGATGGTCCTTTGCAGATTGTTTTCCCGTTCAGCATTTGTTTGTGGCCATGCAAATTCCCAGGGTTCTCAACTATGAGAAGAACATGATCTAGACAACAGAATCAAGTTTTATGCCTATTTTCCAGCAGAGTAAACCACCGAAGGCAAAATTAATCTCTGAGATTCCTTGACCATCTGGAGTTGTATTCCCTAATTAACATTCCCAAATGTTTTTTTATTACTATTGTGCAATCTTGATTCAGTGCAATAGTATACTTTGTAATTTCTCAACAGTTATTTTCTTTATGTAAATGCAAATGTGTTTAATGTAATTTTTCGCTGCTTATGCAGGCCTGGGAGAGACTGGAAAAAGCTGAGCATGAAAGAGAACTGGCACTGCGTAATGAGCTCATCCGACAGGAGAAACTGGAACAACTTGCCCGTAGATTCGACCGCAAGGCAGCTATGAGGGAGACGTGGCTGAGCGAAAACCAGCGTCTGGTTTCACAGGTGAGGCTTTTAAAAATTATAATTAGGGTGACTATGGCTGCAGTCCTCTGTACCCATTTTCCTGGGAGTAAGGCCCATTCAACCCAGTGGGACTTAGTTCTGAGTAGACGTGCATAGGAGCATCATGCAGACCACTCTGCTCTGAGCTTCCAAGACCGGGTGGGCAACTTGTGGCCCTCCAGGTGTTTCAGCCTAGACTCGCATCAGTCCTGACTCCAGCAGCCAGTGGTGAGGCATTGTGGCAGTCGTAGGCCAAAGCATCTGGAGGGCCACAGGTTGCCGTCCCTTCTCTAGGGGATTGGTCCTGCCTTGCAGCAAGGCGCTGGCTGAGGTAGCATTTTGGCCCCTTGCATCCTCATGGCCTTGTGCTGTAGGTGGCTTCAAGCCAACAGGCAAGCAGTGACTAGATGGAGATGGTACTTCTAGAGGACAACACCAGCAGAGGCCTCGAATAATGTGAATCAGATGGCAACTGTCTAGAACAGGGGTCTCAAACGCGCGGCCCGCGGGCCAATTGCCGGGACGGGGGGGCACGGGCGAGGGGCCCTGCGGCCTTCAAAGCACCGGCGGCACCCGGGCCGGCCTCCGGATGAGCGGCCCACCCCCACTGCGGTGGTGGAATCCTTGATGCGGCCCAGCCTCACCCAGACTCTACTTCCAGAGGCCCCCAGGTAAGTTGAGTTTGAGACCCCTGGTCTAGAATACTTTCCATGCAGACAGAACTGCTTCCATGCTGATCTCTTATTATACTCAAGCCTCAAGGGTTCAAATTCTTACCAAATAGGGCTTCTACACTTTGGAGGCCTTTTACCCACAGCAGGTGGTGGAGAACACGTCCTAGAATAGCCGAATTTCCTCTTGCTTGGCAAGGGAAACCCCTAATATTTGCATTCCGCAATCTCTGCCCTTTGGTGCCACACCATCCAGTCTCATTCTGTCCTTGCCATGTCTTCATAAGAGGAACCGTAACTGGAAATAGGGTTCTTCAGGAAGTTGTTCAGAACACTTAGACTGATAAACAAGGTATTCTCTCTCTCTGCATTGCATTAGGATGTCAAATTCCCTTCCAATGCAATTGTATGCAAACCATTAAACCTACAGAAATGCTCTGTTGGCAGATCTGGCATGTTGATGATACGGATGAAACGGCATATTGGTTTTGTGTGCATTTTCCTGGGAGCAAAAAGAGCAAAGACTCTTGTGGCACCTTAAATGCTTCTCAGGATTGCTGTGGCTTAAGCGTTCATGGATTAGCAAATGTTGTTCTTTGCTGCTGTACAGACATGAACACAAATATAAATTACAAATATTAAATCTTGAGCAAAGTGGCCAAGAAATAGGAGGGTTCTACAGTAGGTGTGACATAGTTTTGGATTCTGGGTAAGCCCCCCAAAAATAGAACCAGATTTGCTAACATGTTCTGGCTCAGCAGTTTCATCAAGCTGCTTCCCTTTTCCTGTTTTTGCTGCAACTTTGTGCGATAGTATAAGACGGTAGTCGCTGCACCTTAGCAGGACCTGTTGCACATTTCTCTAGGTTTCAGATTAGAGGCAGGGCAAGCCGCTCATTTCAACCACCAGGCATTATACAGCAGGTCCAGGGGATCTTCCCTCCCTTAGGTGGCGATGCTTCGAGGCCCAAGCCCAAAGCATGAGCCCCTACCTCAAGCAGTAGATGTTCTCAGCATCACAGAACCACTAAGCAGGACTCCCTTGTCTTTGCAGGACAACTTTGGGTTTGACCTCCCAGCTGTGGAGGCTGCCACAAAGAAGCACGAAGCCATCGAGACAGACATTGCAGCCTACGAAGAAAGAGTCCAGGCAGTAGTCGCTGTTGCCAGGGAGCTGGAGGCAGAGAACTACCATGACATAAAGCGCATCACCGCAAGAAAAGACAATGTGATCCGCCTTTGGGAGTACCTTCTGGAGCTGCTCAGGGCACGCAGACAACGACTGGAGATGAACCTTGGTCTGCAAAAGATTTTCCAGGAAATGCTGTACATAATGGACTGGATGGATGAGATGAAGGTAAGGTGCAGAAACAGAAAATGATGGTGTTTAGGAGAGGCCTAGAAAAAGGCTTCGACTTTCTGCGGTGTAATCGTTAGGCCATGCATCAGGTTTTGTACAGTCTGAAAAATAGACATACAGCACATAAATGTGCACAAGCAAGCCTTCATCCAGGGTATCCAGATTTTATGCGCACACTAAGGTGTAGGTATATGCAATTTACATTGCTCCAATCACATTGTTTATTAATATTTTCATTTGCGCATGCACCAGGATGATAGAGAAGTAGAAGAAAAGGGGGGCAACTGAAGTCAATAGTAGTACTTACTTGCTGCACTGACCAGCAACTGTTTTTTAAGGAATAACTACTTCAGGAGTTACTAGGCTGGAAACTTTGGGATCCCCGTAGAGGATGTCTACCAAACTGACCTTTCAGCCACCATTCCTACTAAACACTTCTGGATTGATAGCTAAGAGATCAATTAGTACCCTTCAGAAGACGGATTTGACCTAGGGACCTCAAGTTACCTTGGACTGGGTACACCGTCTTGGATATTTTTATGGGTACCACTGCCATGAGGGCACACTTAGTAAATGGTGGTGACACGGTTTATCATGCTGGGAGCTGATTCTCACTCCCTTTTCTCTGCTGGAGCACACAATGCATGCGAGGAATCGAGAGAAGTCGCACGCATGCAGAATGAGGCAGGTGACACAGGCTGGCTTTTACGTTTGTCAGACTTCCATATTTGACAGGACACGTGGGCTTTCTGCTCAAGCACAAAACAGTCGATGGGCTTTTGTGATACCCCTGATGAGAAACCAGCCATAAAAGCAACATTTCCTCCGAAACTTAAAAAGAAAGACTAAAAGTTGTGTTTGCTGCCTTGACTGGCTAGTTTTATGTGACCAGGTGTTGCTGCTGTCCCAAGACTACGGCAAACATCTCCTGGGCGTAGAAGACCTCTTGCAGAAGCATGCGCTTGTGGAGGCCGATATTGCCATTCAGGCTGAGAGGGTGAGAGGGGTCAATGCATCAGCTCAGAAATTCGCAACAGATGGAGAAGGTGAGACTGCTTGGCCTGCCCTTACTTATCTGCATGACCTTGGGAGGGATACCTGTTGTGACACAGTGTTGGTTAAGGGTTTGTAGACTTGTGAGACATCCAGGTGGGTAGAGGCAACACGCAGTCTGGGAGTAGGCTCATGCCCAGTATTCTGAGCCTTCCTGTTCCATCTTGTAGCTACGCAGTGGGTACAGTGCTTAAAGGGGGCCTTCGTGCATAGAGTCCAGTGCACTCCCTCCAATGTGCAGTCTCATGCTAACACACTGGGCTGTGCAGCACTGAGCATGGACCAATGTTCTTGTCCTATCGGCAGAACTAGAGTAGGTCCAAATGGACTTGCTCTCTGCTGAGATGTCCACCACTCACCCTCCAGAGGACAACCTTGAACAATTCCCATTTGCCTCCATCTCTTCTCCATTTCTCCTTCTCCTCACCAGTATCCAAATTATAATTTAGGCCAGGCAAATTGGGGCGTGTTCTGTGATGTGCTTCTTGTTGTGGGGCAGCATATGGAAGCTTGCATATGGCTCCTTGTGTTGGCGGTACATGGTCCTTTCAGGTTTCCCTACAGTCCGTAGCTGTTCTCTCATGTTACAAAGGAAACTTGAAGCCATGTATGAAGAGCAGAATTCTGTGCTTTGGGTTCTCCACCTGATTTCTCATGGGCCATAGTTGGGTGGGCTGGAACCTCTTTGTGCACTTTTGGCAGTACTGGCAAAGGAAAAATGACTGGGGTCTCGGAACGTGTTCTTGAAGAGGACCAGCCTGACATGCCCCAGGAGGAACAATAAGTTTGCCCTAGTCAAGTTGAAAAATCCGTGAGTGAATACTAAGGAACCAGCATTCTCTGAACTTCAGCCAGTGGGTACAGTTTCGTGTGTGGCGCAATCCGTTTTCCATGGTCCTCTTTCTTTCCTTCAATAGGCTACAAGCCCTGTGATCCACAAGTCATCAGAGATCGTGTGGCCCACATGGAGTTCTGCTACCAGGAGCTTTGTCAGTTATCGGCCGAACGCCGAGCTCGCTTGGAAGAGTCCCGGCGCCTTTGGAAGTTCTTCTGGGAAATGGCTGAAGAGGAGGGATGGATAAGGGAAAAAGAACAGATCTTGTCATCAGATGATTATGGGAAGGACTTAACCAGCATTGTCCGGCTTCTTAGCAAGCATAAGGCATTTGAAGATGAAATGAGTGGCCGGAGCAGCCACTTCCAGCAGGCAATCAAGGAAGGGGAAGATATGATAGCTGAGGATCACTTTGGATCTGAGAAGATCAGGGAGAGGATTATAGACATCCAGAATCAGTGGGCCAACCTAGAGCAGCTCTCTGCTATCCGGAAGAAGAGGCTGGAAGAAGCTTCCCTCCTTCACCAATTCCAAGCTGATGCCGACGACATCGATGCGTGGATGTTGGACATCCTCAAAATTGTCTCTAGTAGTGATGTCGGCCATGATGAGTATTCCACTCAGTCCTTGGTTAAGAAACACAAAGATGTGGCAGAAGAGATTGCAAGCTACAGGTCAATCATGGATGCTCTGCACGAGCAAGCCAGAGCTTTGCCACAGGAACATGCAGAGTCTGTTGATGTGCAGAGCAGGTTGTCCGGAATGGAAGAAAGGTACAAAGAGGTTGCGGAGCTCACACGGCTTCGCAAGCAGGCCCTGCAGGACACTTTGGCTCTGTACAAGATGTTCAGTGAAGCGGATGCCTGTGAGCTGTGGATTGATGAGAAGGAACAATGGCTGAACAACATGGAGATCCCTGAGAAACTGGAAGACCTGGAAGTGATCCAGCACAGGTGAGATCGGGTGGTGAGATGGATTTCATTGTCTCGTTCATCTCAGTGCAGGATGTCATGAAATGGTCTCTCTGTTAATGCCCTCGTGGTCTTCTTACTTCTTCCCTCTCTAGATTTGAAAGTTTAGAACCAGAAATGAACAATCAGGCATCCCGTGTTGCAGTGGTTAACCAGATTTCCAGGCAGCTGATACACAATGGTCATCCAAATGAAAAGGAGATCAAGGCACAGCAAGATAAGCTCAATACGAGGTGGGAAATGCTGGGTCTTTCAGTTTCCTTTGACTCATTTAGTTATTTATTTTACATGCTTCCCCATACTGCAAAGGGTTCTCTGGGCAGCTTGCATTAAAACAGCAGCAAGAACAATAAAGAAAAGCACAAAACCCATTAAAACAATACAAAATCTGGCAACTGGTGAGAAAATCACAACAAAATACACAGCAGTAGAAATTAAAAGAATACTAAAAACTAATTAGCTGCTAAAACACCTGGTTAAAACATTTTACCAGGCGTTGGAAGGAGAGCATCAGCAGTGCCAGGGGTACCTTGTTGGTGAGGTGTCCATAAATGAGGTACAGTCACAGAGAAGGCCCTCCCTCTGCCTCCCTCCCACCCTTACTTCATTGGGGGATGATTCTCAGAGAAGGACCTCCATCAAAGACTCTAATGATTAGGGATATATGGAGAGAGGCATCCCCTCAGTTATCCTGTTCCCAGGCCACTTAGGACTATGTATATTAATGTCAACACTCTGAATTGGGCCTGGACTACAACAGGTAGCCAGTGTAGCCAACAGAGGACTGGTTTGATATATTCTTGAAGCCACACCACCCTGATCTGAATTAATTGAAGATTATGCCCTCCCGCCCCTTGAGATCAGCAACAGATGCCCTTCTCTGGGAACCCTCTGTGAATGATATTAGGAGGGTGAGTACCCAGAGGAGGGCTTTCTCTGTGGTGGCGCCCCATCTATGAAATGCGCTCCCCAGAGAGGTCCGCCTGGCCCCGTCGTTATTTGTTTTTTGGCGCCAGGCTAAGACCTTTTTATTTAAAACTTATTTTAATTGCTAGATTATTGAATTAATTAGGATTTTAAAATTTTTAGCCGAGAATGCACCGGGAGTTTTTAAATGTTTTTTTCTCTTTTAAATTGTTATATTATTATTATTATTTATGTATGTTTTTATGTATTCTTTGTGAGCCGCCCCAAGGCTTTGTTGCGATGGGGGCAGCATAGAAATGTTTTAAATAAATAAATAAATAAAATAAGATTAATTATTCTTCAATTAATTAATTGAAAATTATACACAGTAGTATCTCCTGTGTAAGCACCTCTGGAACCATATCCCATAGATATGAAACCATTTGTAGTTTGTATTCCCCATTTTTATTTCTCATTTTGTTTGCTCAACTAGTTTCAGTGACTATTTGCTGATTTCCAGCTATCATCTTCAGTGCCACCGGGTCTTAAAGTTGAGGATCAAAGTGCAAAAAACAGAAGAAATAGGATGTGCCTATGTTCCTTATTCAAATATTTTAGTGTTATGTTTTCATTTTATTGCTGGGTGTTTTCACGTTATTGCCACTCGGGTTTTTTTTTTTAATGAAGAGTGGGGCAATAAATAAGTTGTAGCAGTTATATGCATATTAGTTGCTCTGTGCATTATTCAGTTGTTTGTTCTGGTCATAGATGAATAAGAAAAGTACTAATTTTATTTAGCAGTCGTTTATCATAAGAAGTTGACTTACAGTTCACCCTCAGCAACTGTGATTTGTCTTTTGTGACCTGTACATGAAAATAGAAGCAGTAAAATTATATCCAGTATTTAAAATTATTTATTAGAAGGAGATGAAGGAAAGAATGCACTGAACAGAATAAAAGTTCAGAAGATTTAAAAGTTTGGAAGGAGAAACAATAATACATCGTGTTCTCTGATTTTCTTCTCTGGTTCTCTCTCTTAGGTGGAGCCAGTTCCGAGAACTGGTGGACATCAAGAAAGATGCTCTTATCTCAGCCCTTAGTATCCAGAACTACCACCTTGAGTGCAATGAAACCAAATCTTGGATCAGGGAGAAGACTAAAGTTATTGAATCCACCCAGGAGCTTGGCAATGACCTGGCTGGCGTTATTGCTCTTCAGAGGAAGCTGACTGGAATGGAACGTGATTTGGTTGCTATTGAGGCCAAGCTAAGTGACCTCCAGAAAGAGGCTGAGAAGTTAGAATCAGAACATCCTGACCAAGCTCGGGCCATCCTGTCCAGGCTTGCTGAAATCAACGATGTTTGGGAAGAAATGAAGACGACCTTGAAGAACCGTGAAGAGTCACTTGGAGAGGCAAGCAAACTGCAGCAGTTCTTGCGTGACTTGGATGACTTCCAGTCCTGGCTCTCTCGGACCCAGACAGCCATTGCCTCAGAAGACATGCCAAATACACTGACGGAAGCTGAGAAGCTGCTCACGCAGCATGAGAACATCAAGAACGAAATCAACAATTATGAGGAAGACTATCAGAAGATGAGGGATATGGGCGAGATGGTGACACAAGGGCAGACAGATGCTCAGTACATGTTCTTACACCAGCGGCTGCAGGCTTTGGACACAGGATGGAATGAGCTTCACAAGATGTGGGAAAATCGGCAGAATCTTCTCTCGCAGTCCCATGCCTATCAGCTCTTCCTCAGGGACACAAAGCAAGCAGAAGCATTTCTTAACAACCAGGTGAGCAGGTGTCAATTTCAGGACCTAAATTTAAGGACTTACACTCTTTTAGCATGTGAAGCATCAAGACAGATGTAACACTCACTGCCTTTTCACATGACCAGTTTCGGAGCCTGTTTTGCATGAGTGGTGATACTTCCTTTCCCATCATTCTGGATTGCCTGAAAGAGACTCTGCATTGGTGTGCCACAAGCATCTTTCTGGTAGCAGAGCACTCATTTTTATATTTGCAACAACCTAGGTTGGGATCTAGGCCCATGGAGTAGTGCTTAACCACCACAGGAAATGATTGTATAAATTAATCCTCAATCGTTGCTTCACAGAACCCTTTTCTTACAAGATGGTTCCATGGTGGTGAGATACCAGCTGCTTTCAGGCATCACATTCCCGGTTCTCCAAGCCTCAGATACTCTCTCACCACTTTCCTTCCTTCATCACCATTCTTACATGCCTTAAAAGAAGACATACTAGTTTCCTCAAACCGTAGCTTGTTGTGAAATCTAAACTGTCAGACTATAGTTTGAGTGAAACTTCCAGACAAAGATTTCAGAACATAGTTTGATCATGGTTTTCAAACCTGGCTTGGAGGAATTGTTTAAATCACAATCAGATGGTTCAGACTACATGACACATTTCACTGTGAGGAAATCAGAATGTCTTCCACTAAGGTGTGAGAGCGAAGAGAGCAGGCAAAGGAAGGAGGGGCATTCGAGCTTTTGCCTTGCAGGCAACCCTCCAAACCATACGACACTGACAATGATAGTTGATGTGCAGTGTGGACTTGTGAATATTCCACATATTTCATGAATATGTGAAGATTACAACTAACTTGCTTCTGGCTGGACACTGGTTTAAAAAGCTTTTTGGAAGGCAGTTTGCCTTGACGTATGTTAGAAGCTTGGCTATGAGTTCAGAGAGTCAACTTACATTGGCTTTACACATGGTGATGTAGTGGCTAGCGGTCTCGTTAGTTAGTCTTGGACCGAGACTCAGGAGATCTGGGTTCTAGTCTCCACTCAGCCACTACAACTCACTGAGTGACTTTGGGCCAGTCACTAACTCTCAGCTTAACCTACTTCAAAGAGTTGTCAGTGTAAGAATAAAATGAAGAGGAAGAAAATCTTCTAAAGCACTTCAGATTCCTTGCAATAGGGAAAAGGCCAGGTTATAAATGTAATGTAATGACAATGAGTTGTTGTTGTTAGTTGTGAAGTCGCCTCTGACCCATCGTGACCCCATGGACAGCATTCCTCCAAGCATTACAATAATAGTTGCAACCTGAAAATGGTTATGCCCATCACTCTGTTCTAATGACTGAAAATGTGGTTTCAACAAGGGCAGCACTAACAGCTTAATGCCGTGGCATAAATTGCAAGCGAGTTTTATGTGTCTTTTCTGAAATTATAGGAATATGTTTTGGCGCATACCGAAATGCCCACCACTTTGGAAGGCGCAGAAGCAGCTATCAGAAAACAGGAGGATTTCATGACCACCATGGATGCCAACGAGGAGAAGATCAACGCTGTTGTGGAGACCGGGCGGAGGCTAGTGAGTGATGGCAACATCAACTCAGACAGAATCCAAGAGAAAGTGGACTCCATCGATGACAGGTGCGCTTTGCCAGGGGTATTTGGGGAGTGTTGGGCCTTGGCCCACCTTCTCCTGTTGGGTGCTTGCTTGCGTGCTTGCTTGCCCATTCTTCATCCCATCCTGTATCCAGAAGAGATACTAATGCAATTTGCAGTACAGCACAATTAAAACACAATTGGAACAGTTCAAACTAAAATCAGTATTGGCAATTAGCAGCAGTTGTTTACTTATTTATTACATTTACACACTGCCTTTTTCCTGCAAGGAACCCAAAACAGCTTTTTTAGCATCATAACAACCCTGTGCAGTAGGTTAGACAGAAAAACAGGCACCGACTCAGAGTCACGGAGTGAGAATTGTGATCAGGGTAGACTAGAATCCTTATCTCCTGAGTCCCACTCCTATGCGGAAACATCTGTGCCACACTGTTAACCAATTAGCAACCAAAACACTAACCCAGTTTGTGCATTTACAGTCCCCCTTTTATTATTTATTTATTTATTTATATTGCGATTTATATCCTGCCTTTTTCCTACAAAGGGCTCAAGGGAGCTTGCATCATTCTCCTCCTCCATCTTATCCCCACAACAACAACCCTGTGAGGTAGGTTGGGCCGAGAGCCTGTGACTGGCCCAAAGTCACCCAGTGGGCTCCATGGCCGAGCGGGGACTTGACCCCAGATCGTCCGAGTCCCAGTCCCGTGCTCTTAACCAGTCATGATATGAACCATGGGGAAGGGAATGGGGTCGTGTGCCAGCACCACATCTTTGGTCGCCATCCCTCGAGTGCCCCCCATCGGATGAGTGTCTGCAATGGAGTGGAAGCAGTTTTTGCTTCAAATAAATCCTGAATGTGTGGCAAATTGAGGGTTGTCTTGCAGCTGCTCGTACGGAAAAGTGGTTTCCAGACCTTACATTTATAGCCTGGCTCATTTTCAGAGCATAGTGAAAGCAGTAAAAAAAAAAAAGACCCTACCATTTCAAACCATACTGAAAATGGATCTGGTAGCCACTTCATGAGGAGGTTGCTATAAACTGCTGTGAAAGCCTCACATTCCCAGGATCGCTTTCAGGTGATGCCACCAAGAGCTGGCTCAGGTTTGAAGGTGTACCCTGTTTCTCCTAAGAGTGTCCTCTGTTTGGTTGGCCATGGTGGGCTTACCTGGCCGAAACACTCCAGGCAGCACTATATGTCTGGGAGCTACCATTCCTGCTTCCCACAATACTCTGTAACAGCATTACTTCAGGGGCATTGTGGGTAATCAAAGCAGCACACCATGCTGCTTGAAATGCCCAACCAGGAAAAAGAATCGTGTGTTTAGATATTAGATATGCACTCTGCCTTTTCACCAAGAAAATGGAGCTAAAGGGGGTTAACCATCTTAAGTTACTAGAAAATTCCAATAAAACTGTAATATAAAGATAAACCCAATACATTAAAAACACAGAAAAATGCTTCAGTAGCAAAGTAAAAGCAGCACCTAACCCAGCAAGCCAGCTTGTGTGCCAAAGTCCTGCTCAAATGGAAACGTCTTGGTAGCTGGTGGAAGGACCCTAGAGCCAGAGCTAACCTGAGGACTGGTCCCTGCTGCACTGTAGGGTCTGGCAAGGATGCCCAGGGCTGATGCCAACTCTTTCCCAGCACCTCCTTGAGAGGGCTTCTTGGGTAATTCCAGATACCTTTGGTGGCAACCTGCAGCCAGCTTTCAGACTGCATTAAGAGCAGCTGACCGAACCAGCTCCTGTTCAGTTTCAACACTGCTGATTGCGAGGCAAGGTGACGACAGTCGCCATCAACACCCCATCATAAGCCTACCCAGTGCATCTCCTGCCGTGCCAAGTCTGTCTAGACCTCACTAGTTAGCCACAAGTGGTGTGTGCACCCATCCAGCCACGTTGTCGAGCCTCATGTTCTCAGCCTAATGTGTGAGAGGGAACAGCGTTTACGTTGGCTCCTGAGACTATAACAGTGTGTAGCTTTTTCAGGTTACTGTTCAGCTGCCAGACCTTGTAGTTGAGTGGAAGGAGCATATGGTTTGCATGCAGAAAGTGCTTGGTTCAATCTCCTGGGCCTTGAACGAGACTTTCCGGGAAGGATGGGCCAGCAGTCCAGTGCGTTGGAACAACAGACTCATCTGCATTCAGTTGACTGACTAGCACCTTACGAAGTGCCATGAAAATGAAGAAAGGGGGGCTCAAAAAGGGAGAACTCAGGCAATTGTGCCTTGGCTAAAGAAGCCAGCAGCTCTTTGCTCCGCCCTTCAGGCTGGGAGTGGGGAAAAAAGAAGTTTTCAATTAACTGTAGTAACATTTTCCCAACCTGATGTCCAGCAGATGTGTGAGGTCATAACTCCCAGCATACTGGCCAGCATGAACATGGTCCATGCCTGGGATGATGGGAGTTTTAGTCCAACGGATCTGGTGGACTGGTTGCAAAAAGGCTGAGCTGAAGACCTCTTGGTCTGTTTCATTGTGTGCATGACGTGGTTTCAAAGCTCATTTATGAAGCTGAGATAGAATCATCTCAGCCTGAAACTGTGGGTTGCTGCTGGAAACAATACACAACACTTGTGAGGGTGTGTGAGTTGCTGGCATCCAGTTGTAGGCTTCAGTAACTTGTTTTAATGTTTGTCTTCATCCGAACAGGCTCTCCTCCTCAAGCATTGTTTTAGGAAACAAATGCTTATCGCTAGGAACACTTTAATAAACAAATTCCTTCCTTTTTCTGGAGTAACCACCTGCACAGTGTTCTGAAGGCTGTTACGTTTTTAGGGATTATAGAAACCACTGCAGCTTGCCTTGGTAAAAACAAGGTTATGGAGTGCTGAGACATAGCATAGACTTATTAAAGGGCCTTTAGGAAACAGGCTTTGGGTGGGAAAGCCTCAAAATAAATATGTAAGAGAATCATGAGCAAAAAGTTCTGGGAAAGCCTTGTATCTTCTGTGTGGTTCATGCTCAGGGAAAACATGTGAACTCCATTTTGCTCTGCATAATGGCAGTGAATAAGGGGGGAACTTAGTCCAGTGTCTGTTACTAAGTTGAATAACGCTCAAATGACGTGCAGGGGTAAAGTTACCATTGTCTGTAATGAGCACGATCTCAAAAAATTAATATATTTCCCAGATTCAGCCATAAAACTGGGAGGAGCTGCCATTACATGCACCTCCTTTTAGAACAGAAAGACCTGTTTGAGCAGATTCAGTTATTTAGCTATATTTTGAGCCCTGCCCCCACCCATTCATCAAGCACTCCAGGTGACAGAAGAATGAAAACAGCAAACCAGTTTGCACATTGAAAATGACCCACTCTGTTAGCCGTGAGTTACTGGCAGCAAGTGCACTGGCTTCTGCTTGCTTCATGGGAGTAAGCAATGCAGGGATGTCCTGTCCCTTGGTTGTTCGTTGCGGCATTTGAATCCTTCACTGGGAGTGGCCTGGGGAAGAGCAGCCCAGATGTGTAGTCCATGGTTTGCTCTTGGATTGCACATCTGGGCTGTTCTTCCATCATTCTCCAAACCTGCGGCACTCTGTCTGCGTAATATAAGCCCCCCATGAATGTATATCAGGGGTCTCAAACTCAACTCACCTGGGGGCCGCTGGAAGTGGAGTCTGGGTGAGGCTGGGCCGCATCAAGTATTCCACCACCGCGGTGGTGGTGGACCACTCATCCCGCGTCGCTCCCGGAGGCCGGCCCGGGCGCCACCGGCGCTTTGAAGGCCGCAGGGCCCCTCCCCGTGCCCCCCCGTCCCGGCAAGTGGCCCACGGGCTGCACGTTTGAGACCCCTGATGTACATGGACAGAATAAGGCTGCCTGGGCCGGTGAGGAACCTGCTGCTGCTCCCCAGTTCTGGTTCAGGAGATCACTTGTCAGGTTCTATCCCCCAAGTAACAGAGAAGTGGGTTTCACACTGCCATTCTCCCCAGGGAAGGAGCGTCACATGGAAAAACCAAACAAGTTTAGCATTAGCCTGGTGCCAGCAAGAAGGGCTCGGCCTCAGCTGCTCATTTCTGGATGGCACAAAAAACTTTCCCTGCCCATTACTGAAATGATCACTCTTACGAAGGAGCCAAGCGAAGCATGTTTGCACCTTTGGAACCGCTCCTTCCTCCAAGACTTGGGGAGGGGTTTTAAGAAATCTTGTGTTATTGGCCAAGCCCACTGTTTCCTGCTTGCTTCCATACCAGGCTCTCACACGAATTCCGTTCCTCAAAAGTCCCACTGGCTTCCTGTGCCCACAGGCCTCCGTGCAGCTTTGCTGTATTTTGTTCTTTTTGGGGGCGTTTCATGGCCTGTCACTCTGTCCTTTATTTCAAGGAGATTTTGTCTCTGATTAGAGGGCATTTTAGAGCCCAGAGATTGGGAGATAGGCCTGGAACTGTGACAGAGTATCCATTCAAGCTGTATGTAATAATCAGAAGTGTAGTGTTTTCAAAAGTCCCCACGCTGAAATTTCCTTCCTTGTTTTTTGTTTTAAACAGACATAAGAGAAATCGTGAAGTGGCCAGTGAGCTTCTAATGAGATTAAAAGATAACAGAGATCTTCAAAAGTTTCTTCAGGATTGCCAGGAGGTATGTTATGTCGATATCCTTGGAGGAGAAATCCGCCCCTTCTCCTTGAATGGATCTTGGTGCAGAGGGTAGGAGCTTGTGTGTACCTTGTGCCTTCACTTGTCTTTCATCTCTAATCCATTAATTTGTCCCGCAGATAAAAATGCTAATAGCCATCATTCTTTGAGCAGCTGATTAGTCTTTAATGGCAGGTCCCAGAACTAGGAGCAGTACCAGGAAAGGTGCTTCTGGAATAAGCCACATCGAATATAGTGCATGTGTTCTTTCCTCAATGGAAGAGCAAGAGAGAAAAGATTTGTCAGAATGCAGTCCACAGGATACCGGATTCTCCCATTCTTGTTTTCTTATAGTAAACTGACATGCAAATTGCATTCAGATGTTACTCTTTCTCCATTAGGCATTGCCTTAAAGAAAAAAAGATACATGAGAAGCAGCTCCAATAAGTCAGGGGACAAAAGGAAATCCCACCTTTTCCGTAGCATTTGGTGTTTCTCTCTTTGCAGAGGAGATCCATCAGGTAGGAAGGCAGGTTGGGTAAAACATGCCCGAAACCTTACACAGATTGGCTAATCTGAGCAGTGTTAGGATAAATGGGCCAGTAGTTGGACTGTACAAGGAAATCTGTAGGTTTATAGCATTCCACTTGTTTAGATCTCTCAGCCCTTGCGACAGAGGGGCAAAGCAAAGAAGGCAGGAAGGGGTGCCTGCAGATCAAGGGGTGGAGCCTGTTGGCATCGGGCAGAGATTAGTGGCCCAGAGAGAGCGCAGGGCGTGGCTGCACCTGGAACCTCTGAATGGACCTTTGAGGGGCATTTCAGGGGTAGAACTGGAGCGACTACTGGAAGCTCTCACGCCGGACTCCTCTGTTTCATTTGGGTGGGATCCAAATTGCACAAGCATAAACCAGCATGTGTGCAGTGGAACTGGCACTCGCCAAGGCAGTGGGGAGGAGTGGTACTTCATCGCCAGAACTGAGTGGCACTGCTGGAATTTGGCGGCTACGTGGGACTTTTCCTCGTTGCACTAGCAAGTGCAAGCAGTGGTTTATGGTCGTGTAACCTTGGTAGTGCCAGCGCTGGTGCACAGTTGGATGCTGCTGTTCGAGTGGCACATGAAAGGATTCCTTCAGGCTCCCTTTCGGTCCTCTTCTATGCTGACATCGTAAGTGGTTGCTGCTCCCAAAGGCAGAATCAGCCTTTTCTCCTGCCCGTCCCGTGTTTTTTCAGGATTGGAGGCTGGGATCTCATCCCTCCACAGGTCAGGATAATAGGGCACCAGAGGAAACACGGTGCTGCCCTGCGGGACAGACCAGCCGTTTCCCAGCAGAAGCCCAGGCGAGAACTATCCTCTGCCCATGAACAGCATCTTTGTTAGCTTCCACTGAAAGGCAGATTCTTCTAATTCCTGCAATTACACATTTTCCTTTTATTGCTCCCCTTAATGAGCCTTTTATGAAGTGACCTTTGGAAATGTTCCTGAATTACTGAAAAATGACCATTGTTGGCCAAAAATAGGGGTGGCTGAGCCAGCCGTCCGGCTCTGCCCCATTTTGCTCCGCTCCCCTTGCTTGGGTGAAGTTTTATCCGTGGGACGGTTTTGCTGCATGCAATGAAGCTCCAGTCTGTTTATGTATTTTCCTCTCAGGGCTCGTTGGCAGCAAAGATGCAAAATGTGCAACTTCTCAATGTATAGCATTGTTTTCGGAGCCTTCAACTGGTGGGAGCCGGATCATTTGAGAGAGGTTCCTTAGCAATACTAGGAAATTAAAAGTCACCCTTTGGGTTGTTTTCAGTCCTCGCCACCCGTTTCCTATCTGTTTGATGGTAGAATGGAGTCCTTTTCCTACTGTATGTCCCCAGATTTGGTGCAGAGAGAAGGGGGACTGCAGAGGGGAGGGGAGACCAAAGAGGCCCTATTGTAATGAAGGTCTGCTTCCATGGTACTGGATGCAACCCTTGGGTCCTCAGCACTTTGGCTGCAGTGCTGAGCCTTTTTCAGCCCGAGGGCCGTGAAGCTCTTGGGGCTGCACAAAAGCTGGGAAAGTGCCACATGATCTGTTCAAAGCAGTTTGCAATATTCATTAAAAGCGATCAAAATACAAGGCATAAGTCAAAACAAAACAACAAGATGCAAGTCCCTTTGCTGATTGCAAAATGGTGATAAAAAAGGAGACCGACAACGGCATCCTGCAAGAGCATGTTCCACAGTTCTGGAGCCACTACAGAAAAGGTCCTGTTGGAAATTAAAAATGTTTTAACAAATAAATAATAAATAAAAACCACGGGTGCCATTGTGTGGCACTTTCATCTGGGACCAGTTGCCTGATCTCAACTGTCAGGTTCCTGTGACTTGTGGCATCTTCTGAGGGATCCACGACAATGACATTAAGCCACATTCTCCCTCTCATTTTTCAGCTCTCCCTCTGGATTAATGAGAAGATGCTCACCGCGCAAGACATGTCTTACGATGAAGCAAGGAACCTGCACAGCAAGTGGCTGAAGCACCAGGCCTTCATGGCAGAGCTCGGCTCCAACAAAGAATGGCTCGACAAGATTGAAAAGGTGAGGGGAATTGGAGTGGCGCTCTGCGAAGAGCCGGGGACGTCATTCTTGTTCAGGGACGATGTGTCCAAGATGTGCTGATTGCATTCTGTGCTGTGCAATAGCTGAAGCTCTCCGTGTGGTTCGGAAAACATAAAAATACAACTTAAGCAAGCATGGCACTTCTAAAAGTTTAAAACTAATGTATCAGACAAAGTATGTATGTATGTATGTATTTATTTAGAACATTTCTATGCCACCCCATTCACAAAAAGCCTCAGAGCTGCTTACAAAATAAATAAACAATCATATAATTAACCTTAAAAATCCGGAAACATCTCGGCACAAGCATAAAAACCCAATAAATACAATCAATAATTAAAAATTAAAATAACTTTTAAATAAAAAGGTCTTGGCCTGGCACCAAAAAACAAATAACGGCGCCAGGCGGACCTCTCTGGGGAGCGCATTCCATAGGTGGGGTGCCACTGCAGAGAAGGCCCTCTTCTGGGTGCTAAAAGCTAACAGCAGTGTGAATAAGAACACATTTTAAAATAACAAAAACTGAAGGGCTAGTCGTAATGTTAAGCCTGAGAGCACTGCTTCTGCATCCCCCACTAAATGCTTTAGTTCCAAACTCTCCTATCCAACTGTGCTTTCCTTGGGACCTGGACAGCCCATATTAGAGCGATGGAGTCTGCCCTAAGCCTGCCACTTCCCATCCTTCAGGAACCCTCAGTTCTGCTGTCCAGACAGAGGTAACCCTGCCTGTTTATTTTAAAACTACTACGTTTTTCCGTCTGCCTTCAAGGGTTCCTCTTTGGCATTTCTGTTTGCAGGAGGGGATGCAGCTTATTGCTGAGAAGCCCGAAACTGAGTCTGTCGTGAAAGAGAAGTTGACCAGCCTGCACCAAATGTGGGAGCAGCTTGAAAGCACAACCCAGCTGAAGGCGCAACGGCTCTTCGATGCCAACAAGGCTGAGCTGTTCACCCAGAGCTGTGCGGACCTGGATAAGTGGCTGAATGGGCTGGAGAGCCAGATACAGTCGGACGACTACGGCAAGGACCTCACCAGCGTCAACATTCTGCTGAAGAAGCAACAGGTAAAGCAATTTGATTAGCAAACCATTCAGCTTCTGCCCGGGAGCAGGGGGGTGGTAGTTTTCAGAGACACACTTGGGTTTTCATTTTTATGGCTGTAATTCCACATAATTAAAACATTTGTAAGAAAAGGTTTGTTGTCGTAATTATATATCATTAGGCTGATAAATTAAAAACTTGGGTTATATCCAGAAGGAGGAGGAAACAAAATAAGAGATGGGTGGACTTCAGAAAGAAGTCACAGTCTTGAGCTTGGAATGGCCAAACAAGGGTGCCAAGGACCAGACATTTTGGGGGGCTTTCATTCGTAGGGTCACCAAAAGTCTGCGTTGACATGGCGGGTAATAACAACATATCTAGATTTATTCTGGTTCAACTGCATTGGCAGAAGTCGGTTTCCCTGCACCCTTCTTCCTACAACAGCGTCTTCACCCCCATGAAAGTGCTACACAGAGAGTCAGACACTCTGTGGCGCATGGAGGATCCCCAAGAGTTAGGCAGAGGGACCTTCCCTCTCATGGAACGAAACCTCGTGTAAAATACCTAACTAAGCATCTTGCATCCTCTGTCTCTCAGACGTGGTCTGAATGCAGGTGGCTTCTTCACTCGTGGTATAACACTAGAAAAAGTTGCAACTTCTTCCTTTGACTCTCACTGTAGACTCTCAAGTCCAACCCATTTAATGTCTTCTGTACACCAGGCCCACTTAAGGGAGGCAGAAAGGAAGAGCAGTTGGCTGCTTCCTATTTAACAGTCTTCCCCTTCGCTTGCAGTCTTGCCAAATATTTTCCTAAGTGTACTGAGTTCTGCTCATAACAAGCAGAAGTATGAACTGGGTGGGCTTAACATCAGTAACTTGTATATTCTTTTGCTTCTATAACATTACACTTTTGAGTTGTTGGGATAAAGGGATGTGCCTTTAAGGAAAATAGAACATGCTATTTGGGTCTTTGGAAGCTGCCTTATTGAGTTGGATTCTTCGTCCATCTAGACCAGTATTGGCAGCACTGAGTGGCAGCAGCTCTCTGGGGATGCAAACAGGGGTCTTTCCTAGTCCTGCGTGGAGATGCTCTTTGAGCCTAGGAGACCTTCTGTGTGCCAAACAGGTGCTCTGGCACAAAGGTATGGCCCCTCCTGTTTCATGCTGATGGAAGCAACAGAAAACTGGCTGTCAGTGGGGCCTTATCAATGACCAAGTTCCATTGTATTGAAGGAGGCTGCTTTGTGAACATGCTCATTTTCTTCTTTGGTATTTTAGATGCTCGAGAACCAAATGGATGTTCGTAAGAAGGAGATCGAGGAGCTGCAGAGTCAGGCCCAGGCCCTGAGCCAGGAGGGCAAGAGTACTGATGAAGTTGATGGCAAACGCCTCATTGTGGAGAAGAAGTTCACGGAGCTGCTGGAACCACTGACTGAGAGGAAGGCCCACTTGTTGGCCTCCAAGGAGATCCACCAGTTCAACCGGGATGTGGAAGATGAAATTGTGAGTTCAAGCGCTGCTCTAAGTCACACTTGCTGGGAACTCTTTGAAGGTTCCTGTTCTCTGATGCCTTTTTGCTTACTTGTAGTGCTGTTCTCACAGCATCCTTTAATTCTTGTCAGACTTTTATTTCTGGTAAATATTTATTAAGTTATTTATCTAACAGTATCTTTTTTCCCCAGCTGTGGGTTGGAGAGAGGATGCCTATTGCCACATCTACAGATCATGGTCACAACCTCCAGACGGTGCAGTTGTTAATTAAGAAGAATCAGGTACATGAATAAAATTGACCAATTTCCATAACTTGCCCCAACCCATTATTATGGTAGTCAAGATCAGAAGGCATATCTGTTACACTGAGAATCTTATTCTCAAAACGTTCAGATGGTATTGTGATTCAGTTTGGTAGAGCTGCTGCGCCCATTTTATAGAGTTTGGAACTGAGTCTATAAAAGTCTCATCCATAGGCACTCAAGGGACTTCACATTTTATTTATTTATCCATTTATTATATTTACATCCCGCCTTTTTCCAGCAAGAAATCCATGGTGGCTTACCTAGTCTCCCTCTCCTTTTTATTTTCAAAACAACCCTGTGAGGTAGATTAGGGAAAGATTCTGTGCCTGAATGAAAACTACCCAGTGAGTTTCATGGCCAAGGAGGGCCTGCAACCCACTTCTCACAAGTCCCAGTCCAGCACTTTAACCACTACACCTCACTAGCACCACATGGTGCTAAACCATGTGTGAGATTCCGTCCCATCAGTGAGTGCTACAGTAAATGCACTCAAAGGACCACCTGAGATGGAAGCATAGAATAAACTAATTCTATGCTGCAGAGATCACATAAATTAAATCATTCCTTGAATCGGTTCCACCTGCCACTTAGGGAGCTGTTCCATGTTACACACACCATTGAATTGCATTTCCTGTTCGCTCGCACTATCATTTCCTCTGCTAGCAAGCTCTACTGACGTGGCAACTCATGCAAAAATGCCTTGGGCGCTGTTTGTGTGGAAAGGTGGGACACAAATATAAATAATGAGTAAATGTGTGGTACTCACTGATAAGGCTGCAAGGCAAGACACTCTCCATGGGGCTGCCAGTCCTGTCCTGATTGTATTGTGTGGATGGGATCCAAGGCAGAGCGCCTTCTTGATTTCATCCCGTGACCCCTTGAAATCAATTTGGAATGATTTAAGAGGAGTCAGAAAATGCCTGCTCTCAAACTGCCACGGAGCATTCTGGGAGTCCGCCCTCTTGGATGACTTCCCACTGTCTTTCCCTTGAAGTGCTTTTAAGCTATTTCCAGTGCTAAGTGTTGAATTTCTCCACATTAGACACTTCAGAAGGAAATCCAGGGACACCAACCTCGTATCGATGACATTTTCGAGAGGAGCCAAAACATCGTGACAGACAGCAGCCTTAACGCCGAAGCGATCCAGCAGCGGCTCACAGACCTGCGGCAGCTTTGGAACCTCCTGTTCGAGGAGACGGAGAAGCGCCACAAGCGCTTGGAGGAGTCCCACAAAGCCCAACAGTACTACTTCGATGCTGCTGAGGCAGAAGCCTGGATGAGTGAGCAGGAGCTCTACATGATGTCAGAAGAGAAGGCCAAGGTAAGTGCGCTGCCCATGGGCCCCTGAGCTCCCTCCATTTACGTCTGCCAGCTGGAAACTAGGCTGACCGGTTTGACTTCCTCTCAGTCCCTGGGAACAGCTACTTTATCACTGTGCCAGGACATCTTTGTTAAATATCCCATAGCTGATCCTCAGCATTTTGGAGATGCTCTTGTGAGCCTCATGGCAGTGGTGGCAGTGACTGACAGAAGACAGAGAGCATATGTCTGAAAATTGTTTTCAAGCTTGAAACTCTTCCTGTGAGTAAGCAAGAATTCGGAGAGACCTTTCAACCTATTAGAATGGGAGGAAAGCTGCATACAAGCTGGGAACCACCAAACAGTTGGTGGTTGGTGTGAAGGCAGTGGAGCCGGAGAAGGAGGCATGGCCTCTTGATTGGCCCTTGGCCTAAGATTCTGCACCCCTGTTGTATCTCCTTCCTATAGGGGTTTTGGTTGTTGGGAGGTACAGAAACTTAATAATTAAATAGCGTTTCCGATCCTCAGGTTCCTTAGGTCTGTTTCACATATGCATGCATATAATCCAACTTGCTCTGTGTTATGGACTCGTTTAGACATGTTGTTTAAGCCTATGACTACTAGGACTTCAAATGTCAACTTGCATACATGAATAGATTCTCACAGATGCAGCGCCACAAAACATACCCCTCTGCAGGGGAATTGGGCTACTCATTTTCTTAAATGCTACAGTCATCACACGCAGGGGTACCAAGTGACATCTCTGCATGGAAGGACCATTGCTCAGCGATGGAGAGTGATGCTGTGCATGCAGAAGTCTTAGGTTTGGTTCCAGCGTGTCCATGTAAATGGACAGCTGATGGGATGGGGAAGACCTTGCTCAGAGATCCTAGGAAGCCAGTAGCCATCAGAGCAGACCATTCTGGGATAGGTGGGCTCACTGTCTAACAAGGCAGATTCCTTGGACAACTAAACCCATGAATTGCTTCCATGGGAAGGCACCGTATCGCCTTCGTTGAAAGATTTATCTGTGGTGTTGCATATGTGGTGACCCGTGGATGCATTCAGATTATCCCTTGGGCTTCCATACCTCAGTGGAGGAACGTGCCTGCTTGAGCCAGCCCTGGGCAAAAAGCCATCACAGCTACAAGAGTTTGACACTGGCTGAACTAGCCCTATGCCAGGTCAACTGAAAAAGTGTTAGAGGATGGAGCCTAGCTCAGTGGTAGAGTATGGAAGGCTCTTTCTGACCCAGGTATGTTTCCTGGCATCTCGAGCTAGGGCTGAGAAAAACCTCCTGCATAAACTCAGGAGACCCACCCCCTTCAGTATCTTTCGTTCAGTATTGTCCATACTAATGGTCTGACTCAGTATAAAGTGCCTTCTGGTGTTCTTAATTCACCCCAGTGCTAAAGCGAGAGAAGTGTAATAATTATTACACCAACATCTACACAAGCGAAGAACACTTTAAGGTTCTCCCAATCAGGTAACTGTTGCCTGAGGAGTGCAGCTGAGTGAAATATAATACTTTGCCAGGCACTGCAGCAAACCACGTTCCAAAGCATCCGTGGTCCATTTCGCCAAGCATCGATGCTTCATTGATGCCCTTTCTCTTTTTGCTGGGTTAGTTAAAAGATTTCACTTTCCTGCTTTGGTCCATTTCCTTTTTCCCCTTCACCAACATCTCTGAACAGCCTGGCATGATTTGTGTTGATGGAACACGTACGTATATGAGACGAGCTTCCACACAGGCATGTTCAGAACGTTGCAGGTTTCTGCGTGTGCACAAAAGGCCCTGCCAGGCTACAGCACGGCGTGGCTGAGGCAAAGCGGTGCAGACCTGCCCTTTGTCCGCAAGCTCTTGTGCTTGTCCGTGAGCGCTTGCTGGAGTCAGATGTAGAACGCGATCGAAAGCACTACTTAAGGGAATTCGATTCCCCGCTTCGTCTACTGCCCTTTCTTTTCTGCTTCACCAACCATGAATTCTAGCACTATTTTTAGGACGCACCAAGAAGAGATCCCACGTCTACTCAGTTTTTGAACATTTTTTCAGCTAGTTAAAAATATGCAGGTTTTTAAAACTCTCTGTGACCCCTCTGTTTGTTTCAGTTTGACCCAGTTGGCATGTAATCGTGTTAATTAATCAAAATTTGCCATGTGCGAGTGGCAGTGAGTCGGTGTGCTGCCTCCCGCGCATTCCTCACTTCTGCTTTTACTCAACAACCTGCAGGCAGCCAACTCGTTGGTTGTGATCCTGACATGTGAACCCAGAGTTATGGGTTGTTTTAGGGGCCAAACAACCCAATGGTTAGCAAGTGTTTTGTTGGTCTTGTGGTTGTAATTCGCCCTTAGGAATGAACCAGGTTCTCATCTTGGTTGCTGTGATTCTGTCAGTTATAGTAGGGAATCTGTGAGCTATAACTTGGCACTACCAGCTACTCACAGATAATCTGCCTTCTGACTTGGGTTCATTTCCTTGGGTTCCCATGGCTTTTTCTTAGTTTGTACCATTCAGCCAATTTTGCGGGTTGGGGGCAAATGCCCTTAACATTTTCTTCATCAAATTAGCAAATTATTCTTGTATCCTGAAGTGAAACATTCAGAAAATTGTAAACTTGACTGGGAGTACTGCCTTTATATAAGTATCTGTATTAAAGAAGTTGATGGTAGCCAATCTTTTTGACACGTGTACCAAGGTTAAGATCCATGTGCCTGTCCAGAATACATTCAAGAACATGCATAGCTTCTTCTCCCTTCTGTTTTGAGGTATACACACATTTAGTCTACTGAAATAGAAAATAGACAGCATTGTGGGACAAATAGGTGGAAGTCTAGGCCTGATTCCATAACACCTGTGCCCAAGGTCTCTCTCCCTCTCTTTCTGTCTCTTTCTTCTGTTCAAGTCTATCATGGATTCCTGCTGTCTGTGCCACTCAGGTCACATGTGTCGGATCATTTATACAACCTTCTCGCATTAACAAGATTTCATGAACTTCGAGATTGCATATGTTATCACTGACGAGTCACTTCACATGGCTGGCCCATTGGCCTGCATACATTCTGGTGGGTAGCCAGTATCAAAGCACATGATCAGAGCTCCCGTCCACAACAGTACAGCTTGGCATCATTGGAGTGTGGGTTCAGGATGAATTCCCTGTGATCTGTAATTTAGCACCCCTGTAAGGTGTTTCTAGTCCCACCAAACCTAGGAACCAAATCAAAGCTAATCAACAGAAAAAGCACTGGCTTTCTTTTAATTCTCTTCTATTTTCATCTTCCACTGTTTTCACATTGGGGTGACTTCCTCTGTTGCCATGTCTCATACAGAACATGATGGTGTTCTCTCTTGACACTTCAGGATGAACAAAGTGCTGTTTCCATGTTGAAGAAACACCAGATTTTGGAGCAGGCTGTAGAAGACTATGCTGAGACGGTGCATCAGTTATCCAAGACCAGCAGGACTTTGGTGGCAGACAATCATCCGGAGAGGTGGCTGTTGCTTTTTTATATTTCTAATTCCTTTATTTTCCTCCAAAGGATTTGTAAGAACTGCTGTGTTGGTTCTGAACAAAGTTCCATCGAGCTCAGTGTATTTCCTGTTGGCTGTTTCTAAGACCTCCCCCATCCCACCCTGACTGGCCCCACAGTGGCTGTAACTAATAAACAAGCAGTAGGCTTGGACAAATGTTTGATGCTGACCCCATAAGGAAATATGGTTTCCTGCTGTGTGAACAGGCTTACTCAGGATTTAATCTCAGATGCTCCTCACTCCTCTTCTTTTGCACACTAGTGGAAAGGATTAAAACTTTCACTTGCAAACTAACCATAGTTCCTTGTAACATCCGGACCCAGGAACAAGCTAGGATCCAAAACTATAGTTTGATCCTGATTTGTTCTCAGCATTTATGCTTTAAACAAACCACAATTCCCTGAGTTTGGATCTCATGGAGAACTATTAATAATGTGATGGTTACTGCCTGTGCTTTTTGTATTTCATTTTCCTCTGGCCTCACTGTTTATCCCTGCCCACCCCACCCCACCCCCTGATACGCTGGGTGGAGGTACCTGCAACACAGCATAACCCTTCATACATTGGATGAAGCAGATTCTAATCCACAAACAAATAGCCATAATAAACTAGTTAGTCTTTGAGGTGCCACAAGACTTTTTGTGGCTCATATGTTTTATCACATCCTGCCCTGTTTCTTGCAAGCAACTCCAGGCAAGGCAGAGCTCTCCTCTTTTCCACAACAACTCTGTCGGGTAGGTTAGACTGAGAGCCACCAAAGGGCTTCACGGATGAGTGGGAACTAGAACCCAGATCTCCTGAGACCCAGGCCTATTGCTGTGCCATGCTGACTTTCTTATGCAGAATTGTCTTCATTTAAAATTGGAAAATGTTGTGTTTGATCGCGTCCTTTGGGTTCCTGTGGGCAGCAGGGCAATCGAAAGAGACACAACTTGCAGATTAGCATGGAATATCACATCACGCCCTACTGAGCCAGGATGCAAATAAGTTACATCATAACCATGTTTCTGAAAGCTTTTTGAATTGTACTTACAATTTATTAGAGCACGTCCTGAGCATCGGATGATTTCTTTCAGGTGCAATGTAAATTCCTATAATGAATATAAAGAGCATAGAGTTTGCAGCATCACTGTCTGCTGACTGGTTAGACAGATGGTTGAGGGGAGTTTCCAGGCGGGATTTGATGAGAGATTTCCCCAAGCCCTGGTGGGAAATGGCACCATTTGGTGGCTAGGGACAATCAGGAGGCGGACAGTGATGTTTTTCAGAATTAGAAAGCAACTGAGCAAAACAAAGAGAATGGGAGGGATGAGTGTCAACTGAAGAAAAAAGCTGTATACAAATACAGCAAGACATGTGGAACTGTACATGATTCATGAGCCCATACATTTGACAGATGATGGTGTAATCCAGCAAAAACAGAGCAGAAAAATTGAAAGGGAAAAGGGCTTTCATTTCCTCTGTCTTATTTGTGTTGTATGGATTTCAGGACGATCTGCCAACAACATATGCTCCAATAGACAGGAAATAAGAATACATCCATTGAAATCTCATTGGCTTCCTTTGGAAGTTGCAACCTGGAAGAAGTCCAGGGATTAGGGATGCGGGTTATCAGTTTATCAGTAGTGTCCAACATTGCCGGAAATCCTTGCTGCCTTTGCTAGGTTCATATCCTTCCTCTGGGTCATGGGAAGAGCTGTAACATTAGATTGTTCTGTCTGGAAGGGACATTAATGCCTCTCCCATGGAAAGAACAGCCCACAGAATTTGAAGGATTTGGATTTTGTGAACTTTGTGTCTGTTTTTTAATAGCCGGTGACTGTCAGGAATCGGTGGAACTGTGCACAGGCATAGCTCCGCTGGAATTCATGAGCTACATCAGGGATACTTACCTTGTATTTGGGACCCCATGGGCTCACTGAATTGTTGGTGAGCAATACAGCAGGACCACAGCAATCATAAGAAGTAAGAGGCAAGGGAAGTGATGTGAATTTATTATTTTGTACAGAAGGCAGTTATTCCGTGACTGTTTATGCTGCTGAGAAATGCAAGCGAGGGGTGCTTCGTCCTCAAGGCCACCTTATGGCCTTCTCCAAAATAGAGATAGACACAGAAACAGGTGAACACACATAGACATTTATTACGGCATGATCCTAATCCGATGCCTGTCTCCCTACAAACTTGGAGGCTTACAGATTCTCAGTGCAGACCGGGAGGGACAACAGAGGCACATCTTACCTTCCTATCCTTTCACCCTGCATTTTCTGCTCGATAAAGTTTTCTGTCCATCTGTCTCTGGGAGGGAGGGAAGGAGGCTGGATTAGCTGCAAGATGTCTTGTATCTTGGCTATTCCAGTCTCCTCCCCGTTCCTGATCTCGGAGAGCAGCTGGTGCAACAGGGCTGGGGAGTGGCTGGGAGCTCCCTTATTCATTTTATTTATCTCATCTCTAATCTGCCCAATAATTAATTCTACCAAGTGGAATGCAAGCAGTTAAAAACCCCCCAAATGCTATGAAACAGTTTAAAATAAAGCAGACAATACAAATATTTAATGGACTTAAAATATTAGATAATATGAAAAAAATAGAAAAATCTATGCGTGCACGTGTATGTTAAGCTTATTTTATCAGTATACATGCTTTCTAATAGGTTTTGGTTGCCTTCATCAAAAGAATGTGTACATATAAAAATAACAGTGTCGCTTTTCAAAAAATCTAATCTTTTTTTAACAAAAGTTTCAGCAAACAAAGCCTAAAAGTGTCACTTATACCCATGTGTTACCATTAGAACCTTTAAAAGACAACAATAAAGTATAAAACAGCTTTTTTCCTAAGTAAAATGAATAGGAATGCTTATCTAGCTAGGAATTTTCAAATTTACAGTATTATTAAATATTTCTTTAAAAATGAATTTGGAATGAAATTATGTAGACCTTTCTGCCTATGGTAAGTATCCATAGGTCCCATTCATGTCTAAATCAAAGAAATAAGAAATATACTCATCAATTACCCAGACAGAAATTGCATTTCCCCAGAAAATATCTGAAGAATTGGATGGATTGAATTTGTCCAGTCCCTTTATGAGAGGAATTGGACAAATCCATGGAGAATATTATTATTATTATTATTGTTATTATTATTATAATATTTCTATGCCGCCCCTTGCCGAAGCCTCGGGGTGGCTTACAACACAATAAAATACATTGAAATACAATAGAACATAATAAATTACCACTAAATACAAAAATACAAAAAAATACACTGAGATACAAACATAATAATATAAAATTAAAATTAACAGTATAAAATAAGTAAATAAAGAATATAGGAGGAGAAAAGAGAAGGGAGAAGAAGTTGCCCTGGCCAGATCATATATTTTAACAATTAAAATGATGTTTAAATAAAAAGGTCTTTACCCAAGTAGTCACAGTGACTGCTTCCTGTCTCCTGGATGTGTGGCAGTGTGCTGGGGAACATGGGCATCAGGGTGAGGAAGTGTTCATGCCCTGCTTGCGGGATTTCCATTGGCATTTGGCTAACCACTTCAGGATGCAGACTGAGCCTAGGTTCCTGATCATGGAACAGGTTGCCCCAGGAAGTGATGAGTTTTTCTTTTTTGGAGGCTGCATGGCCCCCCGACAGGGATGCTGTAGCCTCACCCGCCAGCACAGAACCTGCTTGTGAGATGGGACTGAACTAGATGATTACAGCTGTATGTTTCTGTGATCCAGCATGGCTCCTCTTAGGTTAATACAGTGTATATGAAAACAAATACACACAACCCAATTAGGACGGTTCCTTCTCTCCAGTGAGCGTATCAGCATGAGGCAGTCCAAGGTGGACAAGCTGTATGCAGGCCTGAAGGACCTGTCTGAGGAACGGAGGGGCAAGCTTGACGAGAGGCACCGGCTGTTCCAGCTGAACCGTGAAGTGGATGACTTGGAGCAATGGATTGCCGAAAGGGAAGTAGTCGCTGGATCCCACGAACTGGGGCAAGATTATGAACATGTGACGGTAAGTGGACTGGACTTCTAGTTTCATATTTCTTTCTTTGCGGTGCAAGGCAACACACATCCTATATAATGTCCATGGTTAAAATGAACACTTGGATATATTAGACAAAAATAAAAAATGAAACCTTGCAGTCCATATTTTTAAGAAGTTTGGATGCAGAATGACCCTAAGCATATTTGCTTCAAAGAAAATCCCATTGAATTAAATAGAAAATGTTTCTTAAGCTGCAACCTTATGCAGATGTTTATGGAAATAAGATCCATTAAACATTGTGGGACTTCTGAGCAAACTTTTGCAGATCAAGTGTGCATGCTTGCTTACTTGGAAGTGATTCCCATTGAGTCCAGTGTAAAATAAACATGTCTTTTGCAACAAAGCTGCTTCAGTAAACAAAACAGCAGCATAACTCATTTAAAATAATAAATGTATATTCCTGTTTATAAACTAAAACTGAGCATCCTTTCATTTTTCAACATCCACATTCTTAAGGCCTCTTTCAGAACAGGCAAGCGAGAAGCCCTGGTCACATTGCATCATAGGCCCTTCTGCAGGATTTCTTTATCTCTACATTGGTCAACCTCACCAAGTTTGCTAGGGGGGCAGGTACACACAGTTTCTGTGGCACAGCCATATCGTTGCAGGTGAGCTTTCAAATAACCCATTTCCAAGCCATTTAGGGCTTCGAGCAGGATCACCAGCACTTTAATTTGGGCCCAGAAGAACATGGGCCACCACTGCCACTGGAGCCAGAGGTTGCCCAACCCTGATATATGTGATGTTGTTGAAAAAATGGGTAAAGGACAAAATAGAATCTTGTGGCAACAGGAGGGCCACAAGAAGAGCAAGTCCTCCTAAAACTGTCTTCTGGCCAGCTGTGTCCTTCCAGCCATGGGAGCACAACCACCACTCTACCTCCAAGTCCTACCTCAGCTAGATGACTAAGAAAGATTCCATACCTGATAGTATCAGAGGCTGCATGGCCACCCAACAGGGATGCTGAGAGGTCTAGAATTACCAACAGGTGTGCACTCCTGGTATCCATTCTTTGATCTACATCCTCCATTATGGTGGCCAAGGCTCCTTCTGTCCTAAACCCAGCCTAGATGCTACACTGCAAAAGATCCAAATAATTTGAGATACTCTGTGTTTCTGATTCCCTTTGAATGTCATTGATATTGTTACAAAGAAGTCTTGACAATGGCAGGCTTACCTCCATGTAATTTTGACTTCCAGTTTGCCATCTTGATTCATTTGTGTAACCACCTCCCCCTTTCCAGATGTTGCAAGAGCGGTTCCGTGAATTTGCCCGAGACACCGGAAACATTGGGCAGGAGCGTGTCGATACCGTCAACCACATGGCAGATGAGCTCATCAATTCGGGACATTCTGATGCTGCCACCATTGCTGAGTGGAAGGACGGTCTTAATGAAGCCTGGGCTGACCTCTTGGAGCTCATTGACACGAGAACGCAGATCCTTGCAGCCTCTTATGAACTGCATAAATTTTACCATGATGCCAAGGAGATCTTTGGACGAATACAGGACAAACACAAGAAACTGCCAGAGGAGCTTGGTAGAGATCAAAACACAGTGGAAACCTTACAGAGGATGCATACAACATTTGAGCACGACATCCAGGCCTTAGGAACACAGGTGTGCATTCCAAACCGACAATTTATCACAGTCCCTGGAACACAGGGATCTGCATGCTACTGAATGGGAGAGAAAGAATACTCTGTATTTCTTAGGGTTGTTGTCTCCTTTTCTTTCTACACCCCATGAAGTTTACTAAAATTCCAGCTCGGCATCCTTTTAAATAAGATACGCAGATTCTCAGGGCAAGGAACCAAATGTGACTCCCCTAGGCCCAAATCTGGCCTTCCATGGTTCCCAGGTAGCTGAGCACCAATAATTTGTGCAGCTTTAAAAGACTGAAATGCCTATCCTAAGGTTTATTGACAGGCAGTAAGGTTTTTAGCGTAAAATATGCTGGCATTCTTTGTATTTCTAGCCCCTTTTCCATTTATTCCCAGTTCTTTTACCTTCAGGCCTACCTAGAAGTGTTTCTCTGAAATGGAATTGGGCCTTGAGGTGAAAGAGGCTCAGCATTCCTGCTTGAATTCAGGCCTTCTCAACCTGGTACCTTCCACCAGGTTTGGATGACAACTCCCAACACCCCCGCCTAGGTGGGGCTGATAGGAGTTGTAGTTCAACACAGAGGGTGGGTGCCAGGTTGGGGAACAGAACTTCAAACAAAAAAACCAGGATTCTTTACTTATTCACACCACACATACCATCAAGGAATTCCCAGCCATAAAATGTGGCAGGCCCCACTAATTTAAGAGAGGATGAGACTGCAACAGCTAGATGGAACTCCAGTGTGGCAGTATGCCAGGGAAGAAAGGTCTTATTTCAAGGGGCAGGAAACTTGTGGTTCTCCAGAGGTTTGTCCCTCGACTCACATCATCCCTGAGCATTGACTACACTGTGCAGGACTGATGGGAAGCTGCAGGCCAAATACCTGGAGGACCACGAGTTTCCCACTGCTTTATGGCCAACCATCTGGCCAACCATGGTTGCAAATACGCTGAACTGGATAGGATTGTGTCCTTGTGTTCCTTGTAATTTCACAGATTCTTCATGAATCCACTGTTGCGTTTTTTTGAGGTTTTAGTGAAAAATCTGGGTGCCTGGTAGTGCAAGCTAAAGCTGTGCCAAACCGTTTGGGCAGCTCTTTTTTCAACAATGTATTGGGCAAGTAGGAGTAATACTACCCCTGTTCACAATTACTGTGTTTTGGGAAGGGAACATTTCCCTGAATTTTTCATAGTGGGCTGTCCCTTACCTTACTTAATCTGACAAAGCATCTGAAGGTCTGTTGTTGCTTTCTTCCCAGGAGCACAGCAGAAAAGTAGGCCTCCCTTTTTATGCTAGGTGGAGGGAGATTGCTTTGGAAACTGGAGATGGAATTTTGGCCCATCCTTCATGGAAATCACTTGAATGTTCACTGAGCTATAATTTATAATTAAGGATCAGAAGGAAGGCGCATTTAATTAATCATGGCAATCAAACCACCAGCATGAATCTTAAAGTGTGATGTCAGAAAAATCAGCTTGCTGCACAGAGGAGACTGAGGTCCTGCAGGCTACATAAATTGTTTAAATTAAGCAAGAGAGAAAATAGTTATTTTGCATAACTTAGAGCACAACCCTATGCATGTTTAGACAGGAAAAAAAAATTCTCCAGCTCCCAGCTTTCTTCATCCAGTGAACAAGATGCCTCTCTGAGAATCTTCAGCAGTTCTGAGATTTCATCAGGTATTGCCCATATATTTTGCTGCATAACTTTGCAATCATAAAAGAGAGAAACTTGCTGGCTGATGTTTTTTTAAATCAGAACCCAGATGCTGGAGAGGCGGATTTCTGCATGTACTACTGGATAGGGTTCCATTGCAGCAAAGTGTGCTGATATGTGTGGAAATTTGGTGTCAAAGCTGCTTTGGCTGAGATGTATCCATCGTTCTTACACCAGGTGCGACAGCTACAAGAGGATGCGGCCCGCCTTCAGTCCGCCTATGCTGGAGACAAGGCCGATGACATCCAGAGGCGTGAAAATGAAGTTTTGGAGGCGTGGAAGTCTTTGCTTGATGCCTGTGAGGGACGCAGGGTCAGGCTAGTAGATACTGGGGACAAATTCCGTTTCTTCAGCATGGTCCGCGATCTCATGCTCTGGATGGAAGATGTCATTCGTCAGATTGAAGCCCAAGAGAAGCCAAGGTAAAATGAAATTATAAGCAAAAGCGGTGGTGGTAGGCCTCTTGTTGCGTTAAAGTGACTTCTGCAGATGCAGCCCTTCATGTTCTTAAGAGGTTGAGTTTTCATTGAATGGTACTGGATTGAACTGGACTTGAGGTTGGCCTGAGTTCAAATCCACGCTTAGCCAGGAACACATGGGCTTTTGAGCTTCAGTTTTCATCTGTAAAATGGGAACAAGCCCCTACAAGTGGGCAGAAATGGTGCAATACGATTACTTCCTCACCTAGACTTCTGGCAACAGTGGGCTAGAAAATCATTGATAGATTGCACAAAACCTGCACATGATTTTCATAATGGAATGGGATTATAAGGGGATTGAACCAGTTCATGGAAAGCAAGAGCCTCAGTGGTTCTGTGCTACATCCAGTATTAGTGGCTGTCTGCATATGTACACCAGTTGCTGGGGAACATGGGTGCTGTCACACTCATGTCCTACTCGTGGTTTTTGTAAACAGCTGTTTTGCAAAGTCTGCATGGAGATAGCTCACCTGTGCTTGCATGCTTGGTTATAAATTTGGTGTATGCCTTTCTGAACCATTGACATTTTGTTTTAGAGATGTTTCCTCTGTTGAATTGCTGATGAACAATCACCAGGGGATCAAAGCAGAAATAGATGCCCGTAATGACAGCTTCACAGCGTGCATTGAACTGGGAAAAGCATTGCTGGCAAGGAAGCACTATGCGTCAGAAGAGGTACTGTGCTTTCTGTAACTGCAAGAGAGCATGGTCTGGAAGACAATATGTAAGAACTGCATCGTCAGATGTGAAAAGCTCCCTGCATTAAATGAAGTTATTCTTAAACCTCTGCCTTTTCCAGGCTGCTTTACATTCTGTCTGTCTAATGAGTTTATATGCTGCCTCTTCATAGTTGATCAAGGTGGCCTACAAAAATAAAAATGTTAAAAATAGTAACAAATAACCCGATAAATCATTAGTTCCATAATAGTGCAGCACTTCTTTTAAGTTAAAAGGGTGGAGTTTGCAGCTGCAAGATGTTGCGATGGCCACCAAACGACTCGGAGGTCGTTTACAGGGGATTAGTTCATGTTGGAACATCAGAGCAGAGGGTGTCTAAGCAGACTTGATCAGCACATCTCCTCTTAGGTTATTACAGGAAGGAATCTCCTTGTTTTTGGTCAGAGTCTCAGAACTGGTGTATGGCAGTGATACTGGGTTTGTTTGATTCTTACTCTTATTCTGGTCTGGTCACATCAGGCTTGATTTCTGTTAATGTTTGCTGTGTCTTTGGGGTGCACACTATGCAGATCTGCAGAGGATAAGCTTAGAAATTTGGCTTTTAATTTTAGCAAAAAGAAGAGGCCCTGCACTAGGACCATGTGGCCACATGTTGGGAGCATTAAGAAGAGCAGCTCTGTCACAGCCTAAAGAGGAGGAGAAGCGTCATCTTGTGTGACCCTAATGTTCCTTTAATTCCTTTCAGATCAAGGAAAAGCTATTGCAGTTGACAGAGAAGAGAAAAGAAATGATTGACAAATGGGAAGACAGATGGGAGTGGTTGAGACTGAGTAAGGATCTCTTGTCTGCTGTTTAAAGAATAATACCACCTTTCCCCCTCCCTCCCTTCTCTTAAATTGCTGTCATTCATGGATGGGGTTGACATTTAAGGCCTTGTATTTAAAGACCAGTTTTGTTCTTTTAATCCATAGTATGATTTCCCTGTTGGGTTGTACATCTCAGTTTAGTTTAGTGGTTGGACTTGTCTTTGGGAGATACAAGTTCTAGTCCCCACTTGACCATGGGGTGACCTTGGGTGACCTTGGACCTGTCACTCACTGTCAGTCTAACCTACCTTGTAGAGTTGTTGAGAGGATAAAGCAGGGAAGAGAGAGACCATTTACACTTTCTTGGGTTCCTTGCAGGAGAAAACAGACAATAAAAAGAAGGATCTGGAAAAGGATTTATTGATTTATTTAATGTATATGCCACCCCATTTGCCACAGGCTCTCTGAGCGGCTCACAACATGATTAAAACAATATAATTGGTCATAACATAAAACTAAACAATGAATACTAAAATAGCCATGATAAAACAAAAATACATAATAAAATCAGCATTAAAATAAAAAATAAGGCAGTAGAAAAAGAGTATCATTAAAAACCATTAAACAGTGAATCAAACAGCTCACTCACTAGAGTGCTTATGAAAGAGAGAAGTTTTTAACAGGTGCCTAAAAATATACAGAGTAGGTTCCAGCCGCA
The DNA here is from genome assembly GCF_004798865.1 of Varanus komodoensis. Lineage (NCBI taxonomy): Eukaryota > Metazoa > Chordata > Lepidosauria > Squamata > Varanidae > Varanus > Varanus komodoensis. The sequence goes on from NW_025335568.1 coordinate 65,824,622, forward strand.
TCTTGGATGGAATACCCGAGTTGGGGCACTATCACAAAAAATTATCCTGGCGTATAGCACTGGCTATGGAGTATAAGAGGCAGGGTCCCTCATATCTTGAGCAAATATTATCTTCTGTTTTCAAGGTAATAAGGCTATTAAGACAGGAGCCAGTTAGATTTTTTTTCTTTTAAACTTCCACATCCCCGATGGAGAGATGGTTGGTTTGTAATCCGTCAGGACATGTAAAAACATTACAGTGCTTTTGCACCCATCAATTGTCACTCACACATCACCTTCTTTGGTGTAATGATAAATTTCAAAGTGTGGGCGCTCATGCTGACAGCCCCCATTGTCAGACCCCCGAGGAGAAGGGAGAAACAGAGGCCGTGAGTTGCACTGACGTATTTCCACAAGCCAGCTTTAGCACATCTTTCAAAATGTTACTGGATCATGATTGCTCATTCAAAGCCAAACCACCCCACAATGGTTCCCATTACAACAGTGATACCTCATATCAGTTCAGAGGGAGCTGGGAACTCAAAGGGAAATGGCGACAGGCATCAGCATCCCAGCCAATCAGGAGTGCTGGCAATGCGTCCCTCCAAGCCCGGGTCCCACTACACCACTCATCACTATAAGCTACATTTTCACCCACAGAATCGTAGAAACATAAAAAGCTGCTTTATGCTAAGTTAAATTCTGCTGCCCAGGAGGTATGTGTAACTAGACACGATCCAAGAGCTCACAGTCTCGGCCATGGTTACCATCTCTCTGAAATGTGTTTTGAAGAGCCATAGTTTGCCAACATTGCTGAAATGTTTTAGCGACCAGCTCAAGTGTTAGATTACTTCTGCAAATAGGTGGTTCTCATGAGCAACAAAAAATAGCACGCAGGCTTTCATGTGAAGAGGCTTTCATTCATTGCTTCGAACAGAGAGGCATGGAAAGCAATGATCCATAGAGTGGCGAAGAGTCAGGCTCAACGGAATAATTGACGATGATGATTCCTCCCCTACCATCTCCTGCCCCCCCAAAAAAGATGGAGAAAAATATAATTATACAAATAATGCATTAGAAATTAGTGATAAATCAGTGAGGGCAAGCCACATTAGTCTGTTGCAGCAAATTCAATTGTGTGTTAGATCCCAGCATAAGCATTTAATAATAATAATAAATATGTGTTGTAGGTAGTATTTCAGTGTTACGATGGTACTGCTATAATTGCTTTGTGCACGTTATACGCATGCTGGGATTTCCAGCGTCTCTTTATGTTTATAAAAAGAAAACATCTCTTTATGTTTTTAAAATAAATTGTTTTTCGCTGGGAGAGTGGCAGACGGCAAAAAGATGAGTGGGCCACCCCTGCTGTCCGTATTTAGAGTCATAAGGACTGGTAACGCACCTTGAAGTTCATACTCTACTTCTGCCTCGTATTTCAGTTCTTGGGTGCATCACTTTTCATTCAGTCTCACCAGTTTGCCTTCTGGTTATGTGTGTTTTCTGAGCAGCCTTGCCCACCATGGCAGCCATTTTGTGGGAGCATCCACCACACTTGCAGAATTCTAAACGTGCCGACTGACCCCAAAAAATTGGGATTCCCTAACGGAAAGCCAGGTCCTGATGGTCCTCCTGGAACATGCCTTCTCATTATGCAGGCTATTCATTCACCATTGTTGGCTTTTAACGGAATCTTCCATTCCCAGAGAGCCCTAAATTGGCTATAGGTTGTGGTATATACATTTTAAAAATAAATAAAATTAAAAAAAAAACTTCCTGTGCCCATCATGGGGAAGTCCTTGGGGTTGAAAGCTATCTGTGGTTGCAGAAGAGCTCTCCAAATCACTTGTTCTGTATTATTCTGATGAAACAAGCCAAGGAACCTGCACTGAGGAAGAATGGTGTACAGTGCTTTTATGGAAACAGGGTCATAAGAAACCTAAGTCTCTCGGGTAGTACTTGCTGGCCCTAAGCATCAAACATTCATTCATTCATTTAAACAATTTCTATTCCGCCCCATTCGCAAAAAGCCTCGGGGCGGCTTACAACAATATTGTAACAAATATTTCTGACTTCAATTTAGTTCTGGAAGTACACCAGTTTTCAAGGGATGCAAGTGTTGCTGAGGCCTGGCTACTAGGGCAGGAGCCGTACTTGTCAAGTCGTGAGATAGGACAAAGTGTGGATGAAGTGGAAAAACTCATCAAGAGGCATGAAGCGTTTGAGAAATCTGCCGCGACTTGGGATGAAAGATTCGCAGCGCTTGAAAGACTTACTACGGTGAGTTGCTGCAGGAGCCATCTTGGGTTCTTTGTACCCAAGTGTTTCAGCTGTTTTAAGTACTCTTAAATAATTGCATAGGTTGTGGTAGATTGCTTGTTTGAAAAGATGAGGTCAATTAAATGTACATAAGAGCAATAACACTAATTTTGAAGCAAAAAGCATACTTTGTGATTTAATGTTGCATACTTATGGAACGGCAGATTGTCTCAGAAAAGGCATTCCGTCCAGCGTGAGTGAAAGCAGATAATGACACTTCCAGCAAGGTGCTGGCCATCTGCAGCCTTTTTAAACCCTTGGGTTTAAAATCATTTCAGAAAATTAAAATCTCTTGCAGATTAATTGAATGCATGTTTCAAAAGAACTTTCAGTAAACAATAATCCAACAGAAAATGGAGGGCGCATTTTCTCAGTAACTATTCTTCACTCCAGTGGATAACAGGACCCCATACAAGATGTAAGAAAGGACTAATATATCATAGATGCAATGCAATAAGATGGTAAAACAATATTCATAATGAAAATAAACCAAGAACCTAAAAACAGCAAAGTAGATTAGGTATAAACTAGCCTTAAAACATTAAAATGCCTGGACAAATAAATACACTTTATTCTAGCATCAGAATTATGCACATGACAGCTTCAGCTGAGCTTGGATGGGGAAGGCATTCAGAAAGTGAGGTGCTACCATGGAGAAGACCCTTTGTCTAGTTCCTTCACCATGGGAAGGCTTCCTGGCTTGGGGTTCAGTATCTGCAGGATTATACAACACTTTCGTGACCTGAGCTGCACTGACCGCAGTGCTCTAGCAGTTGTGGAGGGGAGGGAACCTTCTGTCCAGGGTCTGGTAGTGCTCCAAGACAAAAAGCCCCGGATGGCCCTTGGAAGATGGACCATCATCAGAAACACAGTAAAGGATGGGTGTTAAGTTTGGAGTGCCTAAGAAATAAGCCAAGCTGTTTCCCCTTTGTTAGGAAATAGCTCTGCATTTCCAAGACTCTCTCTAATACGCTGTGTGTGTGTGTGTGTGTGTGTGTGTGTGTGTGTGTGAGAGTGTGTGAGAGAGAGAGAGAGAGAGAGAGAGAGAGAGAGAGAGAGAGAGAGAGAGAGATGGGAGGAGATGGTCACCTGTCTCTACCTAGGTTGTTGTTCAAGTAGGACCTAACATTGTCTTTTTCTCAAACCTCTCCTGAATCCCTCCTCTCCCCACTCCCAAGTTGGAATTGTTGGAAGTACGTCGACAGCAAGAAGAAGAAGAGCGGAAGAGGCAGCCTCCTTCTCCGGAGCCAAGCCCCAAGACTGGAGAGGAGCCTCAGCAGTGGTAAGCAGGCGGGTGAGCTGGGAAAGGAAGTGGGAGACGCAGAGCTTGTGTGGCTTCCTAGCTGCATGCAGGCGCCGCCAGCTTGGGAGCCAGCCACACCAGGAGGGCTGTGTGTTGGCCGCCACCGTCCTGCACGAATTGAGTGTTTGTCCCTGAATCGCTTCCCCTCTGCCCCATGCCACTTGGGACCTTGGCAGGTACAGTGGCAACAACGCTGATGCAGAAACCATCCGAAAGGTTTACCCTTGTGCTTCTGCTTCCTCTCTCTACAGGGATGGCACAAAAGGAGAACAGGTCTCGCAGAACGGTTTGCCGCCGGACCAGGAATCTCCCCGGGTTAGTTATCGCTCCCAAACCTACCAAAACTACAAAAACTTTAATAGCAGATGGACAGCTAGTGACCGGCCACGGTCTGGACTCTGAGACACAAAACAATGTTCAGGAGGCCACTGGCTACTTCTCTTTCCATTTGTCTCTGATTTGTTTGCCTCTGAGATCCTTTATAGCTTCATTCCTCCACACCCCAATCCATGCAACTTTATTTAACGAGTAGCCATCACACCCCTTCCCCCTCCACAGCAGCCTGCTCTTTGATTTTATACATGTTTATATATATATATATATATGTTGCCTTAATTCTAATACTTCGGATGCCTTCAGGCACTTGGGTGCATTGCGACAAAGCTTTTGTTTCATGATCTTCTGTTGTGAGTTTTTCATTTTGCTAATAGCCTTGAGATTTTTGCAGCTTAAAGCCATCCCTTTATGTGAGTAATTGAAATGTAATGCGATTTCATCCTAATGGAAGACGAGAAGTAGAGTCTTGGCAGGTATGATGCTTCTAGCTATGCTAACAGGTTTGAGTCGCACAGTGCTAGCGAACCAAATGCACTTTCAGCAGATGCATTATGCACGCGATCCGAGCTTACAGACTGAAGGCACTCAGCAGAAGAGGTTGGGGAGGGAGTGATAAAGGAGAAGGGAAGGGAGGAGCAGCCGCACCAAGGGTACAAGTCAAGCGGTTAGTAAGTTGTTAAGCATTCCAAGTGAAATGAACCCATGAACTGACAATAAACACTAAATGGCAAGATGATGCAAAATTAGCAGACAACTGGATCTTTCTTCTTACTGTCTCTACAAGGGTTTCCAGTGTTGCTTTTGTCTAGCTGGTGGCTTCACTTATTGTCAAAGCCACCACCATTACTCTGTGGTTATATATTATTTTGGAACAGTGAGCAGATTTCAGATTCAACCTTAAATCTGTTAGAATGTCATAAGCCCTCTTGAATTGAGCAGGACCCCCACAAAGCTTTTCCCTATGTGACAATTACAGGCTGCATTGTCATATCATTTTAGGTACCAGATTCTGGCTTAGTAAGCCAGAATGACAGGGTTCAGACAACACGGTAACTCACACTCAAAGGGTGAGTGCTGGCTATCATCAGCCCATGGACTGTTGTTGAAACATGGGTTGTCATGTTATCTGAACTCAGCCATTTGTTAACCATGAACAACCCAACGAGAGAACCCATGCTTTGTTGCTAGATTGTGACCTGTAGGTTGTTCATCTCTGTTTGTTATCTCAACTGAGTTCAGACAACACAATAACCCATGTTTCAACAACAACCCACTACAGCAGATGCTCAGTCCATACTCTATCCTGAGTTTTGGTTATTAATTCATCTGAACTCAGTCAATGTGAACAAGTTGTGTGCTCAGTTGGGAGTAGGTAAGAGTAGGCAGCCCATCTTCATGAAAGTGAGTAAACAAGCCATGAAGTACTGCTTCATGTGAGGTCCAAACCCTGGACTATGTTTAAGTGCATCTAATTAAGCAGGGTTTGTAAAGTAATGACAAACCATGGTTTAAAGCTGGCTTTGTGTGTTTTGGGTATAATTAACCCTAATACCAGGCTTGGATCTTGTATGAGCCTGTTCTGCTCCTGATTTGTTTACATGCTGCTATGAAGGAGAAGCAAAGCGGGCATGGCCCAGCCATGGCTTGTTTCCATTCTGAATTGTTAAATCATCATTTTCAGCTTAAGCGTTACACAAATATGGTGATAATGGGAACAGAAGGAGAGCCATCTTTGCCTTTCCCCAGTAGCAGTTGCTTACCATGATGTGCTATTTCAGGCTGCAAACCCAAACACTCTGACAGATTTTTGCCAAAAGCAGGACTTCTGAGGAAACATGGTTAGTACTGCACAGTCCATGAGATGGGTCTTCTGTACAACTGTAAAAGCATTTTATGGACCACCTTGGAGATTTTAAGAATGCAAACTTGACTATTTCCACCAATTCGGTCCTTTCTTTCCCACCGTACAAATGAAAATTCTAAGGGGAAAGCTGTGGAGGAAAGAGGGAAGATGTAAGTGCATGAATGGGCAGCAAAGGTAAAAATATGTTGCATCATGTTGAGACAAGTGGCTCAAGGGTAAGAGGTCTCTACTACTGTGGAAGGAGGAGGTCCATCCTAGAGGTCCGCTGGAGGAGGGGGTGAATCATGAACCTTCACTTAGTAGAGGTTATGCAGAGGATCGTTTAGGAGCAAGTCAGAATTAATACTGAAACATTTGCTTGCTGACTGTTCCTTTCCAAAAGAGGAGGCCAGGTAGAGGAAGAGTAAAGCTACCAGCAGTGTAGCTACCACTGGACAGATCCCTTTTTGTCATGCTGGCATTCAAGGAGCAGTCGGCTCAAGGGGTTCTGTTTGACACTCATCACACACCAATGAGGTTAGTTAGGCTGATAGACCCTGATAAAGAACCATCTCAGCACATAGTTCACTACAGAGCTACTCCCTCTCCCCAGATAATTTCTTAGGAATTTCTTCCCAAAACAATTCTAGCAGAGTATTCTCAACATGCTCACAAGCCACATTTCCCAAGATTCTTTGGACAGAAGCGATGACAGTTAAACTCCACACGTTTCTAATTGCTGCAGTTTCTGGCCTGTGCCATCAAATTGACTCAGACTTACAGTGACCCTATGAAGGAATGCACTCCAAAAGGTTTTGTCCTTAGATTGTATTGTTTTTATACTTTTAGAGGCACTGCCTCTGGGATCGCCCTTGCTGATAAAAGAGCAATTCAATTAAATACTGTAGGTGCTGTATTGCCATTGCCGGTAGAAGTGGTGAGGCGTGTGATGCCCCCAACAAAACCCAGACTGGGTGGCGTGCTGTAATCCAGAGTTCGCCTCCCCATTAGCGCCACCAGTCCACATCAATCATGCATGGAAAGAGCACAGAAAATTGACACATTGTGCTTTACGGGTGGGCGAATCGCTCAAAAATAGGCCAAGCGGTGGCCACGTCATCTTGCGTAAAAGTTGCACTGAAAACCTCTTTCATTTACATAGGCTGAGATTATGGCATAGTTTATAGTTGGTTCCCATAATTTAAGAGAGATTGGTGGAATCTTCATAATTGGCACTTGTGAGTTTTCTCAGGTTTATTTTATGGCCTTGTTATTTCAGAAAGTTTTTCTGTTCTAGTGTATCCACCCCCTTCAAAACCTTTCTGACCTTTAGCAAATCCTCTGGTATGCCTCAGAGTCTTCATAAAGTGCACCAGATGTGTTTTGAATTTCTCAGTATTGTCCAGCAAAATTCATTAGTGTAAGGAGGTTGGGATTTTATAGTTGCATGCAAACTATGTATTTCTTCATTATCATGCATTTCTCTCTCTTTTTCTCTTGTCAGGATTTCAGCATATAGCTCCATAATATTCTTTAGATTTCCTTGTAACTGCATATTTATATGTTTTGGTGCTTTCATTCAACCAAGGTCAGGTCTTTTGCCCCTCAAAGTGCATTAAGTATGCAGGACTCAGAGCTGCTTTTTGAACGGTTTCTGTGGGAAAGAGGAATGGTACAATCTGTTCTTCACCCTTGAATACCTGAACAAGGTTCCATTTCATCATAATGGCTCTGAATAGCTAACGCCCAGAGGAGGGCTAGTATCAAAGAAGTCAAATCTAAATCCCGGAGCATAAGGGGGTGCTGTGATTTTCTCTTCCATTAAACACCACCTTTCTTTTTATTTTAAAAATTACGTTAATTTACAGAACAGTGTGTTGGCTGTCCTTTCTTTGCACATGTCTCTTGATTCCTCATCCAGTGGTGCAAACGCTTAAGGAAAAAGAGCAATCCTGAATGTAATATTTTTATTCATGCACTTTGAGAAATAAAGGGGGTATTTCCAGTCATGCCCTCCCCTGCTGCCATGCCACATTGTATGGGCAGGATTTACATCCTTTGAAAGCCAGCTACGCACTAAACCGACCTGCTATTAACATTCCAGGGATGGAAATGTGTCTTCCGAACATACTTGTGTTTATGTGTTTTTGCTGCTGCTCGTGTGATTAACCGTTGTCGCCCGTGGTGTAATGACTGCATGCTCAAAGCATGTTTCCCATTAAAATTTTATTCAGCTGTATTCTCATCCTGCCCCCCCCCTTGTGTCATCATAATCGTTTGCATACATGTTTACCTCTCCTTTGCTGTGGAAAGCATTGGTTTAAAAAAAAAGGTCATTAAGGTATTTGCCACTGAGTGTTAAGAAGGTGGTGCAGACCAGCAGCAGACGTTACCTGCTCAGGTATGGACGGCTCACTGCCATGATGCTTCACCCTTGCCTGCACAGGCAAGCGATTCTCAGGCAGTCCCCGTGCACAGCCTCAGCTACTGCATTGGCTCCCAACGGCCAGAAATTGGGAAGTGCCAATGGGGACTCAGTAAAATACACCAAGATGGCCTGCCTGTGGGACAGGGATGGAGCGTCATCTGCTGGGTGCAAGATCCTGTGTTCACATCCTTTGCTACCCATTCTCCATTACACAAACTTATTTTTCTACTTGACAGAATCTTACTAGGATGAATCCCACAATATCTGTATTTACATATCCTGTTCTGGCCCTGGCTGGATATTCTCCATAGCTGAGGACTTTTGATTGTTCAGGCTCACGTTCTCATAATCCCTTTCTAGTTATATTCAAAGATGAGAATAACCACACATTTGAAAATACTCTTGTTTGTCCGTAAGTTTTGCTTAGCTGAATATTTGGGTTGCCTGCTGGGGGCTTAAGCTGCATGATATGGGTTCATATTGAGACCTAGACTTGATGGAGACATTTGGCTGGTTTCTAGAACTGAGCGTTCTTACTGAAGATGTCAGATTAGCTCTTCTTACAAACTCAGTAGATTAGAAGAAAGCATACATCAAAAATATAAAACATTAAGAGGCTCTGAGGTAGCTTATTGTGCAATCCTAAACATGTCTACTGAGAATTAATTTATACTGTTTTTAGTGGGTCTCACCCAGAAATAACAGGGTCTCAGACTGCCCCCTTAGAAGACTAACTGTTCAGGGCCACTGGGAAGGGGCAAGGTTAAGGCTCTTCCTCACACCTGCCAGTAAATTACCTTGCTGCTGAAGCCTGCATCTCATGGTGGAGCAGCTGGGTGGCCAGGAAAAGTGGCCGGGCACCCTGAGATTGCTTGGTCTACAGGTCTCCATAGGCACTCTTAGGGTTTGTGCGGCTTGGAGAGCTGCCCAGCTGAGTGCATCATTAAAGCTGGTTTGGCTGCTTTAAGCTCATGGACAGAAGTATTTACCACCGGACCATTTGCATCCATTTAAGACTTTTTAGAAATCGTGTAGAAACATTTTTATAGCATAAAATCACATCTAAGCAATTGTTGCATATAACAGCACAACAAGAACATCTTGCAGCTTAAAAGGCACGTCAGAGCAAAACGGTTTGAACAATCCTGCAAAGGGTTAGGAGAAAAGGGGCTACTGAAGCCTCCCAAGGAGGGAGTTCCACAGATGAGGTGCCATGACTGAGAAGACACTGTTGTGCTGGAACACTGGAGGTCAGCTAACATACTAGGGTGAGAGTTACAAGATGATGTAGAAGCCCCATTCACAAGTGTCACACCAAACAGTTGTAGCTAAACCAGCGAATGTACAGCTTGCTGCATTATAACTCTACCGCTTCTGAATTGTCCCAACCTTGGCTGGAGCTGTGAAAGTGTCTTTTAATGATGATATCCCGAGGAGTCTCTGCTTGTCCTCCATGCAAAAATGGCACAAAGTGTTTGTAATCTACTACTAGAGCACTGAACAGCACTAGGCTTTAGTAACTTGCTAATCATAATCCCCACACTCCAGTTGTGTAACTCTTTGTGGGCTGCTACCGATGCCTTTTTTGTGGCCCAGAAATGGAAATCCCAAATTCTTGATAAACATTACCTATCCCAATTGGGTCCAAGCCTCTGTTGTGAGAGTTTAAAGCTTTCAGGATTTCGCTTGTAAATGATTTGGGGAATGAAATGGCTGCTGAAGACTTCAAGAATGTGACCAGTCAGAGCTGGCCTTGTAGGCATCTCAGTATCGGTACAACGGAAACGTGACCAACAAAGCGAGCGATGGCCAAGTCCTTGGTTCTGTCTTTGTTTGGGGGTAAATAGACGTGTGACGTTGAGTGGTTGTAGTGTTTTCCTAGCTCCTTTAACATCCGTTCCAATCCAATCCACCCAATTCCAAAGTCTGACAATAGAGACTTTGAAAGAAATTTAATATTTTTAACTTTTGACCTATCTCCTTCCACATTCCTCTTCCTTATAAACCTGCCTGTCTTTGAAAATCCAATTTCTTTAACAAGGATGGTGGACCTGATGAAAATGCATGCTGTCCTCTACCTACCAACTTCTGCATGTTGTCTTCTGATTATACTGTCACCTTGGGGATGGGATAGCTGGTAGTGGTGTTGAAGATGCATATGCACTTGTAGAAGCAGTGCTGTGATGAATTGTGAATGCTGCTGACTTAATACATGGAGTTACTGCACAGGCACAGCTGCAGTAATTCTATAAATGTATGAAAGATGACTTTTGTGAACCATTCAGATTTTTCTTTCTGTTTTTCTTATCTTAGGGAAGTGAGATTCTTGCTATTGTAGCATTCGAGCAATCAAAAATGTTTGCAGAGAAAGAATGTGACCACAATCTGGGGTTCCACACATGTGCCCGGTGCTCATGACCTGGCAAAGAACTGCATTCTCTGTAGCCATTAAGAGAGAAGGCAGAGTTGCATGTGCAATTAGCATTTACTAGAAACTGTGGAGCATTAAGGATTGATTAGCCAAGCCAGATGTGGTAAAACTCTCACAGATGGATGATCCCCTCTTCTTCCCCATTACTTCACCTCTGTCAGTTGGGTACTAATCTATTGATGTTTCCTTCAACCTTATGTTTCTCCAGCGGGGTGTAAGGACAGATTTACTCAATGGCCTAGGCTTTTGTAGATGGAGTGTGCAAATGAGCATCTTTTTTAAATTTTAAATAAAAAGGAAATGCTTTCTGATGCCATCTTACCCAGCAGCAGTTCATTCCTCACTCTTGTTTCTTAGATGGGAGAAGGACGGGAAGCCAATGAAATGGTCAACGGAGCAGCAGATCAGAGGACAAGTTCTAAAGAAACAAGTCCGGTTCCTTCACCAACTGCAGATCGCAAAGCCAAGACAGGCCTCCAGGCCCAGACAGCTGCCACCCTCCCAGCCAAAACACAAGAGATGCCTTCTGCTCAGATGGAGGGCTTCTTGCATCGCAAGCATGAATGGGAGTCCCACAGCAAGAAGGCCTCAAACAGGTATTGTATTTTGAATGAAGATCAGGAGAATGGAAAGATAGTTTGGTGAATCTGGTTTTAATCTGGTTCTGTCCTGTAAGCTAGGGCTCTTGTTCCTTTGGTCTGATGTCCCAATCCACTCAGCCAGTGTTTCCCTAACTTTTCATGGCCTCTCCACATGTTACCAATTAGTTCCTACTTCTCTGACTCCATGGCTTGGTTGTTCAGCTTTTGCATGTTTTCACCTTCTCATTCTAAAAGGCTGATTTGTTTATCCAAAGGATTAGTTACTGGCAGAAAAAGCTTTAAGTGAAAATTTTAAAAAAGCTTCTGGAAGTACACATTTGCATTAAAACAAGATGGTGCTTGCCACACACCTTGTTTTAAATGTAGATGTTCTACTTTTTGCTGTTTCTGACCCATCCTGCTCTTAAAGCCTTCAGTTCACTGACTAATGAACTATGGTAATGGAATTACACTCTTTTCTTTTTTTACTTGTTAGTGGCTGTTCTGTATTGAAAATGGAAAGACTTTTACTAGGGTTCTTGTTTTAACAGCATCTCACTGGCTGAGTTCACATGACATACTAACACACCCTGTGAGCAAGTGATGCGGTGTGGGTTATTCATGGAACGTGGGTTGCTCTGTTGTGCAGCAGGCATTTGAGCTTGCCATGGGCTGCCTCCCTCTCCTTCCCCTTGGTGTTCCCATAGGTATCCCAGGGTCTTACATGGCAAAACCTGTCTTGTTTGTCCTACTGTGATTGCCACCTCTTTTGCTGTGGCTTCCTCTTGCTTTTTGAAAACTGTTTTGTGATCTGTAAAATGACGTCCAATGACAGCCCCTCCAAAGTGCCCAAGCGGTATATTGAAGTGTTCATCTCACCACCTGGTCTCGTTTTTGCCAGAAATGTTTTCAGTAATTATTTTGAAAGTTTGGTCATTAGTTCAGAGTTGCTCATGTGTGTACAGCTCTGATTGCTTGAAACTGTTGTCAAAGTAAGCAACATCCATGGACATTGACAAAGTCAGGCTTCAGATACCTTAGTTTGCTTTCATTTGACAGCTGTCATATGGTGTGAAGTACAAATAAAGTTGCCAGCAGAGTTTGCTTGCAAAGGGGGAAGATCCTTAGGTAGTTAGGTTGGACTTGACAGTTCTCAGTGTTCTTTACATTTTCCCAAGACTCAAGGTGTTTGCGAAAGAGGAAAGGTGAAGCCCACATCATTTTCAGGAACACTTTTGTCAGCTGTCAAAAGAGAGCTTTCCTTTAAAACAGGTTTTTTGACAGGGCTTAATAGGCCTTTTGACATGGATATTGTATGTATGTATGTTGTATATGTCCCTGTCAAAAACCATACCATTGCTGCTTTCCTTATGAAAAAAAATAAAATGTGCTTAGACCTGACTAGTGCACCAATGCCAGAAATAGGAAAGCTCTAGAATGGTTCTATTTGGCAAACCACCTTTTCTCCTCCTCTCCTTCTGTTTCTTCAAGAACTGTGCCATTCATGCTTCTTGCACATTAATATATTTTTCAGGAAAGAGCTTTGATCTGCTTATGTAACACTACAGTGATAAAAATACAAAGTGAAGGTGTGCTTCCTTGTGACAGTTGCTTTTTTGTTTCCTTTGATTTCCCAAGATCTTGGCATAATGTCTACTGTGTTATTAACAACCAAGAGATGGGCTTTTACAAAGATGCAAAGGCTGCTTCCTCAGGCATTCCCTACCACAGTGAGATCCCTGTGAGTTTGAAAGAAGCAGTGTGTGAGGTGGCAGTTGAATACAAGAAGAAGAAGCATGTGTTTAAGCTAAGGTAAGAATTTGGCATCTCTCCCTGTGGGATAGGATTTTGTGCAGCTGGCCTGACAGTTTCTCTAAATCAGTGGCTTTTAGGAAATCATTTCCACATCCATGGGTCTGTCAAGAAACTCTAGTACATTCGCAACACACAGCCGGTGCACTGCAGAGGACACTGTACCCTAGAAACATAGCACCCTACGTTCATCAGGGCACTATTCAGGTCTGCTGGGCCTCATTCTTTCCCCTGTAGTCCTTGCCTGCCCCCTTTTAAATTCCAACATATGGTAGGCCTAATATAAACTGGATGACTTCATTTTGTGGCATTCTTGGTTTCAGAACAGGAACTCACCTTTTGACTATTCTGCTGCGACCGTGTAGACAGGGAGGTTTGTCAGACCAGCTCAAAAAGCACAAAGGGCAGGAATCAGTATGTACGTCCAAGGTCCCAGAATCCTTTTTCTTGTTTGCACTAGTATAGCTGCACTTCGGGGCTGATTTTTAATTTGCTACGCCAGAGGCTTTTGGGGATAATATTCCAGCATCAAACATGATTATTTCCACATTATTTTTATATCCTGGCTTTTTTCCTCTTTGCAAGGGTCCAGGGCATGGGCAACTGGGTAACAGATAATACTCTAGGACCCAGGAAACAAGGCAAGGTGGTAAAGCCAGATTCCAGTTACCAGTCCAAGTCATAAGTCCAAATTGCAGAGTGAATCAGGGCAAAGTCAGACCAGGAGTCCACTGTAGCACAGTCCAGGAAACAAAGGAGTGCTCAAACAGAAGCCAGGAGTCAAGAGACAGCATGAGGGAGCAGGTGCCAAACACAGCAACAGCTTCAGTACACTGGAGACCAGAGTTCCTTAAAGCAGCTTGTCAGGGGAAGAGCCAGTTCTTAAATAGCTCTTCCCTAAGGGCTCAGGTGGTGCTCTTGAGCACCCTGGCATCTGCAGCACTGTGGGACAAATCCTGCAACTACCAGGGCTGTTATTCTGATGCTTGGCCAGCAGGAGGAGCCCTGAAGCTGCCCAGATCCTGACACTCTTGCAAGGGACCCAAGGCAGCTTTCTCTTACCCATTTTATTCTCATAGCAACAGCCATGTGAAGTAGGTTAGACTGAGAGTCTCTGACTGGCCTCAGAGTCTCCCAGTGAGATTCATGGTTAAGTGGGACTAGAACCCGGATCTCCCAAGTCCGCAGCGCTACATCACACTGGCTCCAACATTGCACATAGTTGCAATGATCAGAGGCAGCCTTCAATCCTTTTGCTTCAAGGGCATATAGATGGCAAGAGTCTGTCTTCAAGGGGCAACACAACCAAATCCTTCTTCAAGGGATTTTAATAGTTTTGCTTCCAAATGTAAAAGAACAAGCAAAAAGCCTCTATACACCTTCCAGAAAGTCGCTTAGCATTAAGTTACCTTTAAAGAGAACAAGCAAAGCAAGTGAATATTATCTAAGCAGCTTGCCAAGATAGGGGAGAGATTATTAAGTTTCTTAAAAATAATAGAAGATGAGTTTGAGAGAAGCCAGCTCATCAACCGGGAAGCCAAATGCTTTGGAGAATTTCCCCATCTTCCCTAGTGAAGTCACAGAACCTCCAGCTGTGTGATTTATTGATGATTGTTCATATTGTTATAGTCCTTTGATGATCTTGATGCATTGTTAAGACCAGGAACTGCTGCATTCAGTGTGGCTTTGTGCCCCCAGATGTGCTACAGATGTGCGGATGACTACGAAGGAGGTAGAATAACTCCAACTCAGTCTGGCTCGTGGTCCCTTCCAGACGTGTTGAACTGCATTTTCCATAATTCCCAGCAAGTATGGCCAAATACCTTGCAAGTGAGGAATTATGGGAGTTGCAGTGTAATATGTCTGGAGGCCACCAAATTGAGGAAGGTTGGTGCAATGGTTAGAACCATAGATTTGGAGGGGGCCTTGAAGACCATCTAGAGCAGCCCCCTACCAGGACTAGAAAATCCCCCACAGAACATCCGCAGCATCCAGCTGTTGCCAAGAACTTCTAAATTCAAGTATTCTCTGAGATGGCAGGAATTGGGACCCTCTGGTGGTTCCTTTGAAGGAAACACTGGAGCCCCAGCTCTGAAAGAGGCTATTCCAGTTCAAAGTCAATAAAATACTGCTCTTGTACAAATCTGTGATATGCCCACACTAGAAATATGGTATACAGTTCTGAAAAAAGGACATTTTAATGTTCAAAAGAGTAAAGAAAGGGGGTACTATATGAGTGAGGGGATGCCGCAACTCCCCTTTGAGGGAAGGTCACAACATCTAGAACTGTTTACCTTAGCAAAAATGGATGAGTAAGAGGAGATATGATAGAGGTGTACAAAATTATGCATAGTGTGGAGAACATAGGAAGGAAGGAGATGGATTCTTCTTCCTTTGTCATAATACTGGAAGGCGGCAGGGTCATCCAGTGAGCCTGAATGGGAAATTGGAAACCCGGGAGAAGGACCTCTTCACACAGCATATCCCTAAAACTTGGAATTTGATACTGCCAGATTTAGTGACAGCCACCAGTTTGGATGGCTTAGAACCCATGGCTTAGAACCCATTTTGGTGGATCTCAGTGCTTGTGGGCTTCTCATAGCCAACTGGCTGGCCACCATTTGAACAGAATGCTAGGCCAGATAGGGTTTTGGTCTCATTCTAGCAGGCTTTTCTTATGGACTTAGGAAATCTTAACTTTAAAAATGTTAAAACCCAGAGCTATCTGGCTCTTATGAAGAATATTCTGGTGGGTTCTAGCTCCTCGGAGCCTCGGCGTTCCATCCTGCTCCCCTGCTGAGCTGGAGCGCAGTGTCTGCTTATTTGTTAATACCCCATTTTTCCAGACAAAATGCCTTCTGGAAAGCAGCTTATAGCTTAAATTCAACTTAAATATAATACAAATGGTTTTTTTTTAATTATGGAACCTCTTGAAAATTGTGTGTGGTAGAACTCCAGTGGGCACATCCTACTTTTGATGGTCATCTGATGGTCATATTCTACTTTTCAAGTGACAGTGGTGAAGAGTATTTGTGCAAGGGAGTACTGAATAATAAAACTGTATTCTGCACCTAGGTATTCCGAGTTCTGTGACCTGTATAGAATGTACAACTGAAAAACTTAGCATAATTTCCTTTTCAGCTGCATAATTTATTCTGCATGGTTTCCACATTTTTTCTGGTTTTACTAAATCCTTTAAAAGCTGGATTGCACATGGATGTTTGAGTATATCCTCAGAGAAACATAGTCTTTAAAAAAACCACGCAAACTGATCTTCAGAGGAAGTGGAATGCTCCACAGATAGTCCATCTTGTATTCAGTTTCTGTGCTCCCATAGAATTGCAGCAAATTCAAGCCATACTCTGAATCATATAAACTGCTCAAAGCTTCTTGCAGGTGAAAGTTAAAAGAAGCAGCACAACAATGTAAGAACAAGTAATAAACTATTAAGGAGATAAAACAATTTAGAAAAACAAAGAAACCAGGAACCAGTTAGGTTGTCGACCTGTTGGGATGAAAAGGTCCTCAGGCCATGACAGAGTTCCACCAATCCAGGAGCCACATGGATCTCCTGGGGACCAGGGAGTTTCATAACTTAAGCCCTACTATGGGAAAGGTCTTTTCTCACATCACCCACCAGCCAGGCCACTAATGGCAACAAGACAGGAATATGGCCTTCTCCCAGTGACTGGAGGGACAGATGGGTTGATGTGGGAGAAGATGGTTCATCCAGGGTATATATGTATTTTCCTGTTTGAGAAATGGTTGTGGGTGTCCTAGAGGTGGCTCTTGATTCTGTGACTTCAATGGAAGACAATGCCAGTGTCATGGTTCTGGTACGCCTGGTTGCCCTCCTGTCCTTCTAGGCTTTCCAGAAACATTTGATTAGTCTTTTTGGGAAAGGATGCTTAGCTAGATAGACTTTAGTCTGACCTTCTTAGATTTCTTTATGTTCTTCCTCAGAGATAAACAGAAATGTGAAGCTTTGGCTATGGGGTGGCATACAAATGCGATAGATAAATAAATAAAAAATAAACCTCCCTAAGCATGTTGCAGCTGCAGACCTGGGATGGACATCAGTGTCCTGGGAACACCCAGGCCACCCTTGAAAGTGGCAGCAGGGATACAGGATGCTCCGGAATGAGGACTGGAAGGTTCCGTTCTCAGATTGGGGAATGTGTGCACCACTGGGGTATAGCACTGGAGTATACGTGGGAGCCAACCTGAGTGCTGCCTTTGTTTTGGTAGAGAGGTTATGAATCAAATCGATAAATACTCTACGCTAAAGATGGCCCAATATGGGTGGTGCATACTCCAACAATGAGTCTCAATGAATGACTCAAGAACAAGGATGCAGCCTCTGCAGCTCTTCCCTGAATGACAGGAACAGCTCTCGTGCTTGATTGTGATGCAAATTTATCATTCCTGTTCTCAGGTTAACTGATGGCAATGAGTATCTCTTCCAAGCCAAAGATGATGTAAGTTTCTATTACTTGTGCTCTTCTTTTCATTTTGTCTAAATAATATTAGTGTTTTATTAGCAACCGAGTTACTCCATAATGTGTTAACTTCGCATTCTGCATTAAGGAATAGATTTTAAATTTTCCTGGTTGGCAAAGACCTTCATCTCACCCTCTGGCCTATGTGTTGTTATGCCATCCTAACACAAGGAGGTTCTAGATTTTCATTTTCTCATTTATGATAGGCACATACTTTTGGGGAAGGGTCTGCAGAATTTTTGAACTCCTGGGAACGGGGTGTGTATTCCAGACACCCCCTCCCCCAACTTCAGCGCACATTATGGAATCATGAATGTAATTTTCTTTTAGGCAATGTTTGTAAGATTAGCTGTTCAGATGTTTATGACCCAGATCTGCCAGTGTCCATTCTTTTCTGGAAGTAAAGACAAATAAGCTATCTGAATTGAGGATTTTAAACATTCCCTATCTGGAGTGTCGTGGGCAAAGCCTAGAACGTGCCTCCGCCAGATTTCAAGATGGAAGCTCAAGGAGGAGCCATAGCTTGGCTCCTGCTTTGCATGCAGATGCTTTCAAGTTCCATCCCTGGAATTTTGAGCTAGAAAAGTTAAGTGAAAGACCCCTTTCTAAATCCCTTGAATTCTACTGCCAGTATTAGTTAGGCTGGTCTCACCTGGCATGAGGTGGGCTATTGTTTCCAAATATGCCCATATCCCCCAGCTTCCTTTGATCAGACTGCAGACTCGTTCACTGTCTCCATCCAGAAGAGCCCGCCTCTGGGTGAATTTGCTATCGCATGTTCTTCAGCTCATTAGTCTCTTTCTGCATGGTTTCAATTTCAAAAATCCATTTATATCAGGTGCATTATTTCAGGGTGGGGGCCAGATCTGACCCACCTGGCCAATCATTGGTAATTTTCTGGGTTTCCCAACTTTTGTACAGCTTTTTCCCATTCTGGAAGATTAAAATGCCTCCTCTAAAGCTTAGCAACTGTCAGTAAGGCCTTTAAGCTAAAGTAGGCTGGATTTGAGGGGGGGCATACTTTCCTCACCCCTTGTTGCCTTTGACCCCTTCTACCACTGCAGTGTGCCCCCAAGAGGTTTTCTGTAATGAAGGTTTTGTAATGGTTCTACAAAATACTTCTACACCCCTAATTAATGCTTCTTCGTCGTGGCCTCTGTGCATCACACATACTGGTTCTGCGCCTGCGCAGTGCCTTTGGCCGGAAGATTAACAGCTAATGGTTTTTGGCAGGAACTCCACTCCCCCTCCCCCCTAGCATTATATAAG
This sequence comes from Varanus komodoensis, assembly GCF_004798865.1. Taxonomy (NCBI): domain Eukaryota; kingdom Metazoa; phylum Chordata; class Lepidosauria; order Squamata; family Varanidae; genus Varanus; species Varanus komodoensis. Next base: position 65,843,422 of record NW_025335568.1, read on the forward strand.
GAGCGGAGTGTCCGTCATTTTCCAGTCTTTGAAAGACCGACGTTCATTGTGCCTCGTGCCGCTTCGCTTTCACTAAGATTATTACTTACCTTCTTGCTCGTTCGAAAATCTCTCCTTTTTCCTACCAAGTTTGTATCCCTTGTTCTTGTTGTTAGTACTTCACTTATATTTCTTCTTAACTTTGCACCATTTTTTCCTCTTTATCGTTCCTATTAAAAAAAACAAAAACAAAAATATTACTTTCCCGCTTTACTATCTCCTTTTTTCTTCTTTCTACGATGGCGCAACGGGCGGCGTTCCGCAAGTGTGGAAAATGCGGCTCCAAAATGTCCGCCGCAGACCCGCATGCTCTGTGCCTCCTTTGTTTGGGGGAAGGGCACAGAACCGATAAGTGCGGTCATTGTTTGGCCTTCTCTAAACAGGCGAGGAAGAACAGGGAGAACTGCCTCTGCAAACTCTTATGGGACCAGGCTCTCCTCCAATTGGACCGGCTGGTGGCTAAGCCTTCCACCGTCCAACTTCGGCTGACCTGCCACAACGCCCGGCCTCTTCCTCCATTGCTCCGCCCTCACGCCCTTCTGAAGAAGGCGCTCATACCATGGCCAACCAGTCAGTTTCCCTGCCGAGGAAACAAAAGGAAAAAAGAAAGCACAGCGACTCAGATAAATAACCTGTGCATAAGAAGGCCAAGAAAGATAAGACGGGCAAGCCGGTTAAGAAGCCGAAGAACCCCGAGCAGGTAAAACACCGCCACTCGGGCTCGACCTCTTCCTCGATTCCGACCCCTGCTTCGGAACCGACCCCCTTGGTCCCGACCATCCAGGCGGCTATGAGGGTTACCCCACCGGGCTCACCGCACCGACCGACAGCCGAACCCATTCTGGATTCAAGGCGTGGTTCCATCTCTGATGGGGAAATACGAGACTCTCCATCTAGAGCTCGATCACCAATCCCGATGGATACTGAGATCGCCATCTCCCCTCCAAGAAGCCGTAGGAGCCATTCCTCAGATGCAAGGTCTGATGATTGGTACCACTCCAGGTACTCCTCCGCTCCGAGAGGGGAAGAGTACCACTCCGTAGCCTATTATCCGACCTCCAGGGGACAATCTTCGCCACCAGCGCCTCGGGAACGTTTCCATTCAACGCCCAGAGACGCCCCGAGGGCCCCATCTAAAGAAAGTGGCAGATCAGAGTCACCAGGAGATTCTTCCTCCAGTGTACCACCCCCCTACTGGATGGAATCCAACGAGTCTGAGGCTGACTCGACCTCGCCGGATGCAGTGGTTGCTTCTCAGGGCCCGGGGTCGCCTGAGGAACCGTACATATCGTTTAATGATCTGATGGCCAGACTAGTGAGATCACTCGATATAGAAGCCCACCAACAGCCGGGACCGAGCACCAATCGTTTTTATGATGTGGTCAGGGGCAAACAATCCACATCTATTGCCTTGCCGTTTATTACGACCTTACCCAGCCATGGGACCTCCCAGCTCACCCGCAACCAACTTCTCATAAATACGAGTCCATGTATCGGGTGTGGGAAGAGGACATCCCGTTTCTTCTCCGTCAACCCAAGCCGAATTCGGTTGTTGTAGAATCCTCACAGGGTCGGGAAGCCCGTGGACACACCTCTCCTCGTGACAAAGAGGGCAGAAAGGTTGATTCCCTCGCCTGCCGGGTATATGCAGCTTCGGGCCTTGGTTTACAAATTTCTAATTATGAGGCAACGCTGGCACGCTACCAATATTTCCTTATGCAACGCCTGGACACCATCATCGATACCCTCCCGGGAAACCAGGGCGAACTTGCTAAGACTTTCGTTAAGGAAGCTATGCAAGTGGCGATGCACCAGCTTTCCACCGCGAGGCACCACGTGGACTCTGATTCGAGGTCGCTGGTCGGCGCCATTTCCCTCCGCAGACACGCCTGGTTGCGTAATTGCAATTTTCCGGACGAGATGAAGCGGAGAATTGAGGAGATGCCGTTCGACGGTTCCGGTCTCTTCCATGCGAGGACGGATAGCAAATTGAAGAAAATCCATGAATCAAGGATGACGGCCCGTCGTATGGAATTGCAGTCTCTACCCCGACGTAAGTGGTCATGGTCACGTCCACAGTACCGTCAACAATTTCCGCCTTGGCAACAGCAACCACATCAACGTCAGCAGCGTCGCAGGCAACAACCACCCCAGCGCTTCCAACAGGGCTGCCGCCGCTTTGATACGGACAGGCGACAATGCTGATGCGACGAGCGAACCTCTCCTCTCATTCCAACTCTACCCTCCCCCCTCTCATTTGGGGATCGACTGAAGAGTCGGCTCTCCATTTGGGAGTCCATCACATCTGATGGGTGGGTGTTATCTATCATTCAGCACGGATATGGAATCAAATTCGACGTTGTGCCATCACCGAATCCTATCCGCTATACTCCGACTTCCTTGGTACTGTTAGACGAGATTCACCAACTCCTTGCTAAAGGAGCTATTCGTTGCCTGTCGTTATCAGAGGGATTCCACGGGTTTTATTCCAGGTACTTTACGGTCCCAAAACGAGATGGGGGTCTCAGACCAATATTGGACTTGAGAGCTCTCAATAAATTCATAACACCAAAGAAGTTTCGGATGACCACACTTCAAAGTATTCTCCCGTTGCTGGGAAGAAGGGATTGGTTCACCTCATTGGATCTGAAGGATGCCTATTTTCATATTTCAATACATCCAAGTTATAGGCGTTTCCTTCATTTTGTGGTGGACTCTGAAATCTACAAATTCAATGTGCTACCGTTTGGATTAGCCACTGCACCACGGGTTTTTACGAAGTGTATGGCTCCTGTCTGTGCACACCTTCGATTACGTGGAATTTGGATATACCTGTACCTTGATGATTGGTTGCTGGTCTCCGACACAGAAGCAGGACTTTCGTCTGCTGTTGAGTTTACATGTGCTCTATTGCACGATCTCGGACTCTGTATTAATCAACAGAAATCTTCCCTTCTCCCTACGCAGGTGATCAACTTTATCGGAGCCCAGCTGGATTCGACGTTGGCAAGAGCCTTCCTTCCTCGGGACAGACGGCATGCGATTGCTCAGTGCATCGCTCGGATTCGACAAGCAAGAACCGTCCCCGCCCGGTCTGTTCAGAGCCGGCTGGGACACATGTCTGCTTCCATCACTGTGGTTCCGCATGCCAAATTCAGGCTACATCCCCTTCAACTGTTCTTCAACGGAATGTTTCGACCACAGACAGATCCACCTACCAAACGGATTCGACTCCCGGCTTCCGTTCTTCAGTCCCTGTTATGGTGGATAGACCCAGCCAATCTGACTGTAGGCATTCCGTTTCGACCCCGGTACCCTACAGTAACCCTCGGCACCGATGCGTCCCTGCTGGGATGGGGAGCCATTTCCTCCTATCTACATACCCAGGGGATATGGAGTCACCGGGATTGCAGGAACCATATGAGTTTTCTGGAACTTCTTGCCATTTTCAAAGCCCTGCAATCATTCGAGGATGTGCTTCTACACCAGGTCGTCCAGGTGACCTCAGACAACCTGGCGACGGTCTTTTATTTGAACAAACAAGGGGGAACCCGATCCCGGAAACTAGCCCACCTGGCCATGCAGATTTGGGACTGGTGCATACCGAGAGGTATCACTCTTCTAGCGGTTCACCTTGCGGGCACAGAAAATACAGACGTGGATCTCTTGAGCAGACATATGTCATGGTCACATGAATGGGAGCTAGACCATCGGGTTCACGACATGCTATTTCACCGATGGGGCCAGCCAGACATCGACCTGTTTGCCACACAACAGAACAGGGCATGCACGGCCTATTGTTCCAGAGCGGGGATGGGTCAGGACTCGCTCGGGGATGCTTTCATGATCCCCCGGACAAATATGACTTTTTATGCTTTCCCTCCGATCCCTCTCATCATGAGAGTGTTGGCAAAGATCATTCACGAAGGGGCCACAGGGCTACTGATCACCCCCTGGTGGCCATGCCAGCCATGGTTCTCAACTTTCCTTCACGTCTCCCAAGAAGAATTTCTCCAACTCCCTCTTCTTCCTTATCTCATTACTCAGAGGGAGGGCACGATCCACCACCCAGACTTGCTGTCGCTGAAACTAACTGCATGGAGGATACGATGACCAGCTGCGATACATCGGTATCGACACCACCAACCGTCGTGGCCATTCCTGGTCAGCAGAGTCTACACCCAGACCTACAGTATATTCTCAAATCTGCACTACGACCATCTACTAGGAAGTCGTACGCGGCAAAATGGCAGAGATTCTCCAACTTTGCCAATTTACACTCGTTTCCAGCCCCCTTGGCTTCTGTTTCACAGATACTTCAGTTTCTCTTTGAATTGCATCAGTCTGGACTCAAACCTTCGTCCATAAAAGTTTATACAGCAGCGATTTCACATTACCGGGGAACTATACATGGTCTCTCCATTTTTGCTCAACCTCTGATTAAAAGATTTTTGAGAGGATTGAGTAATCTGCATCCAACTATAAGATCTCTAATGCCCACCTGGAGTCTTTCGATGGTTTTACAAGCGCTGACTCAATCACCTTTCGAACCCATGGCGACAATCGATCTACGCCTTGCTTCATGGAAGACTGCCTTCCTTGTTGCAGTGACTTCAGCCCGTAGATCCTCTGAACTCTACGCCCTTCGGGTAGACCCCCCTTTTCTAAATTTTCATAAGGAAAAAGTGGTTCTTTGGCTGGATCCATCTTTCCTTCCGAAAGTCGCTACTTCGTTTCACATGCAACAGGAGAGTGTTTTACCAGCATTCTTTCCGACCCCTTCAAATCCGATAGAGCGATCTCTACATATGCTGGACATTCGTCGTCGCTTAGCCTTTTATAGGTCCAGGACTGAGTCTGTTCGGCATTCCCATAGACTTTTTGTGAAATATTCGGAACATGACCGAGGCTGTCCAGTCACTTCATAACGTCTTTCGAAATGGATAGTAAATACAATTGTCCTGTCTTATCAGTAAGCTAAGTTCCAAGAGGTCATTCTACAAGAGCTGTTGCTGCTTCTTCGGCCTTTGCATCAGGGGTCCCGATAGAAGATGTGTGCAGGGCGGCCATTTGGGCTACCCTGTGTACCTTCGCCAGACATTATAGACTCAATGTCTGTGCCAGGCAGGATTGCTCTTTTGGCAGAGCTGTCCTTTCTTCTGTCCCTCACTGATGACATTTGGGGTAAGCTTGTTATTCTACCCATATGTGTGATGCACAGAGGCCACGACGAAGAAGAGCAGGTTGCTTACCTGTAACTGATGTTCTTCGAGTGGCCATCTGTGCAGTCACACAACCCACCCTCCGACCCCGCTTGGTGTCATGGGTGGTCCGACTATTTCTTTCGATACTATGATCTCTTTGCTATGTGTCGTACCACTACTGAATTTGGCTATCTTGTCATACTGACAAACCTTATAAGAACAAACGTTGGTCTTTCAAAGACTGGAAAATGGCGGACACGCCACTCCTTATATAATGCTAGGGGGGAGGGGGAGCAGAGTTCCCGCCAAAAACCGTTAGCTGTTAATCTTCCGGCCAAAGGCACTGTGCAGGCGCAGAACCCATATGTGTGACTGCACAGATGGCCACTCGAAGAACATCAGTTACAGGTAAGCGACCTGCTCTTACAAAACCATAATATGAAGCAGGAAAGCTGGGCTGCTATAGATCTCTCAACACTGCTGTCTTTCTTAAGGAGGAAATGAACACCTGGATCCAGGCCATCACCTCTGCGATCTCCTCAGACAAAATCGAATTGTCCTCAAGCACACAGAGCACCCCAGCTACGAGCCGTGCCCAGACCCTTCCTGCCAGCGTGACAATAACCAGCGAGTCCAGTCCCGGCAAGCGGGAAAAAGAGAAAGAGAAAGACAAAGAAAAGAGATTCAGCCTTTTTGGGAAAAAGAAGTGAACTACCTGCTTTTCTGTACACGCTGCACTTCTCCAATCGTTCCAGTGGAATTCCGGCATGCAAGCTCAGAACCAATACATTACTCTCCGTGCCTAATGTTCCTCAATGTGATTTAATTTTTTTTATTTATAGAGCATTTTTAAAAAAAACACACAAAATTCTAAAGCTACAATTGTCTGAGGTGCATTGGGCAACTTAGGAGTAAGAGAGAACACCTGGTTTCTTTTTTGTTTTCATTATTTTCCCTTTTTTCTCTTGGGTTGTTTTTTTTTTTTTTTTACGGAATTTAATGTAGATTAGTTCTTACTATTTAAACGGTTCCTCAATTTTTTGAGGCTGTCTTGAAAAACAGTGCCCCACTTAGTGTTATTGGTATGCAAGGCAGCAGTGCTTATAAAGTTAACATGCCCACCAGAGACCAATGTGCACAGTTTTATTTTGTTTTTTTCACTTCCATCTGAGTTGGTTGCACTGAGTCTTGACTACTCGATTTTCCCCACTGCGAATCTAACTTGTAATAAAATGGTAGCGTATTCTCTTTACCATAGTAGAGTGCAGCCCAACATTACTTACAGACAAAAACCATTTGCATCCAGACATCTGAATATTATTAACAAGATTGTGACTCTTTTTCCCTCCTGCATCCGGCAGCGACAGTTAAGAATGTTGGTATGGACAAGAAGGACTTAGCATACTGATAACAGTTTTAAATAATCTGTAATTTTGATTTTTTTTTTTTTGCTGAAATACATTATATTGTATGTTTCAGATAATTCTAGTAAAAAGTATAATAAGACTAGATGTATAATAAAAAACCCTTTAAAATCATTGATGACGTGTAAAAGTGGAACTGAATCATTTACTGGAAAAAAGTAATGTTACTCCAATGGTTAACATGCTTGTCAGCTGCTGCACTGTGTTATAATTTTGCTACATTACCTTTGCTCTTTGATACATAGTGTGCATTTCTTTGTCACTGTAACTATTGTAATGAACAATTTTCATCTTACTGCACAATCAAAAAAACATTTAATAGGAATGAATTCTCAATGATTGGGCCTGTAGTCAGGATAGTACTGGGACTGGCTTTCGGTTGTACGGAACTGTACCTCTAAACTTTTACCCTATCTGTTAAATATATGCTATGTCATTAAATGCTTTTAAAACTAATGCCGATAGATTTCTTCTTGCTTCTTTCTTTAAAAAGACATTAATATCTCAAATAACGATTGAGAAGAAAGAACAAAGGTGAAATAACTTCTTGACAAATGTATAAGCCAGGGTGGGTAACATGCGGCCCCCGAGGACGACTGTTGCGGCTTCCATTGGGTAACTGCCTGTCTGTGCTCTCTCCCAAGCCTGCCAAGCAACTTTAGCAGACCTGGGAGAGACTGATTCTTCCCATATGCTGGTTTTCCAAGAGCTGGTTTTCCAAGAGCATTGCTGGTTCTTGGAAGATTAGCACACTGTATTTCTCTGAAGAAGGGCATGCCATTCCCACCAGCTCTTTGATGGGTAGAGGAGGTGATCAGTTCTGCTAAGAAAAATAATTAATGCTTCTGGCACGCTTTGCCCCAGAAAAATTGCTGAAAATGCAGCTACATGGAAATTTCTGGTTGCAATGGTGGGTGCAGGGTAGAGGTGTGCTCTTGGAGAATTCCAAGGATCCAGTGCAGCTCTACAGTCCTCTGCAGTTGTTTACCCCAGTACAGGCAAAGGAACTTGTGCATCAGTCTGAGTTCCCAGTATCTTTTAGTTTTCTGTACTGTGTTGACCACTTTCCCACTTTCATTACAACCTAATATTCATGCACAAATAAACTGGAATTTAGGGGATGGGATAAGATCAGATGTGTCGCCCTGCCCCCACATCTACCACCATGCACAAATACTCAGTGTGCCCTTCTTAATCTGATTTTGGTGGAATGCGTCTGTGGCAACCAGTATTAAAATGACCTAGAACAAGGGGTTTGATCCAGATTTAGGTATGTGCATTGGGGCTGCAGAAAGCAGACTCCTCATGCAATATAGTCACAGTACAGTGGATCTATGCACTAGATGCACTGCATTTCCAGAAGCATGAAAAATGCTGTATAATGTAGCTATTACACCCCACCCCAAGGCTAAGATAGGTTTTATAGCAGATGACCTGCTTTCTTTTGTTCAAGGTACTGCACCGACCCACACCAAATGATGGTCCTCCTGTGGATTTACTATCATTTCTTGCACTGTTCTAGTTTGAGGTATATAACAGGCCTTCTATGAGCAGAATACACCTTTCATATTTGGAAGCACTTCTGGTATCCATACTCGAAACTTTTAATCAGCAAAATATGTGCACATATATTTAACATGTCTGCTTTTCCTTCTAAACATGACCTTATAATGCAATCATCATCTTCCAAGACTGATACATCAGTTCTTAATAATACCATTTATATTATTGTAAGCATGATCAACTGCTGGTGGAATCCACACACCAAGTGATTTTTGACATCCTTGAAACAAATGGCATCCCAATCTTCTTTACTTCCCTTCTCCTGCCTGGATTTCTGACTCACTCAGCTCCAACATGTTTTTTATCCTTTGTAGCTGTGCCAGTCCAGTCAGTTTGGTGCATCCCTTGACTGTCCATTCCATACACACCTGCCCAGCCACAGAACTTGAGAACTTGTCTTCAAACTAGATTTGTGTCTCTTCTCCGCCTTATAGTCACTGACATTGGGTCTCCCTGTTGCTGGGCTCATGTTCTCTCTCTGTATTGTTGGACTTTACACCCGTCCTTTGGTTCCCATTCCTCATGATGGCCAATCCATGAGATCAGGATGCAAGCTATATCGAGACTGGAACCTAAGAAGAGCCTCATGAGATCAGACCAAGAGTCCATCCAGCACGCAGTTCACACAGTGGCCAACCAACTGCCCAGGAGAAACAAGCAAGGCATGAGTGCAACAGTACCCTTATGCCCAAATTCCCCAGCAATAGGTGTACATAGGAATATACCTCTAGCACGGTAGTTAGCAAATAACCAATCAGAACTAGTAGCCATTGGTAGCATTTTTCCAAGTTTTTTCATTTTAGGACAGTGGCAAACAGGCAAGGTTCTTGAGTATGTGATGGTCAACCAGCTCCAGGCACTCTTGGATGAGACTGATGATCTGAGTCCATTTCAGTCAGGGTTCAGGCTTGGTTTTGGCATGAAAACAGCTTTGGTTGCCCTGCGAAATAGCCTGTTTCAGGAGAGAGGTAAGAGTGTGATCCTGTTAGTACTCCTGGATCTCCCAGAGACTTTGATATCAACCATGGCATCCTTCTGGAGCAGCTACCTGAGTAGGGAATAGAAGGTACAACATTACAGTGGTTCTACTCCTATGTGGACAGCCAGCTCCAGAAGGTGGTGCTTAGGGGCTATTGCTCAGTCCCTTGGACGCTCCAGCTTGGGCTTCTACATGGAACTGCTGAGTGGGGTAATCCACAGTTTTGGAGTGAGTTGTCATTGGTATGCTGATGACACACAACTGTATTTCTCCTTCTCTTTAGCAGGTGATACTGTGGATATGCTAAACTGATGTCTTGGACATCGGACTGGATGAGGGCTAACAAACTGAAGTTCAATCCAGGCAAGACTGCGATCTGTTAGTGGGTGGTTCTTCCAATTGGATGGAGGGGATGCAAACTGTTCTGGATAGTACTGCACTCCTGAAGGAGCAGATTGGTAGCTTGGAGATGCTCCCTGAGTCATTTGTTACTTGGGCCCAGGCAGCCCCAGTGGCACAGAGTGCTTTTACCAGCTTTGGCTAGTGGCCCAGCTACACCCCTAGCCAGATATGGCTAGCCCGGTTTCAGTAATCTATGGTCTGGTATTCTAGATTACGGCAATGCACTCGACATGGGGCTGCCCTTGAAGACTGTTCAGAAGCTGTAGCTTGTGCAAAATGTGGCAGTCAGGCTAATATCAGGGACCAGAAAGCAGGAATACATAGAACTAATTCTGGTCTGCCTACATTAGCTGCCTACCTGCTTCCAAGCCCGATTCAAGGTGCTGGTTTTTAACCTATGTAGTTTAGAACTACAATATGCGATGGAAGGCTTCAACCCACAATCTATGTGGACCCAGTCTACCAACCCATAATGCCCCAAGCACAATCTACCTTGACACTACAATCAAGAACTGGGGACTGTCTCTGCCACCTCCAAGGAAGGCTCAATTGCTGGCAATGAGAAGGGTCTTCTCAGTAGCAGCCTCCCCAGTTACGAAACAGACTGACCCCCCGACCCCCGAGGCCTGCCTGCCTGGCATCAACTTTAATGCCCTTTTGGTAGGAGGTTAAGATTCTCGTTTTTGACAGAGCTTTTGATTAGTTTTGCATTATATTGGAGCATTATGTCAATGCTTAACAGGGCTTATGATTTAATCCATGTAATGCATTGTAACTTAAAAATTGGTTTAAATTTTTTATATTCTGTATTGTATGTTTACATGATTATGTATTGTATGTTTTATTATTATTCTGTTCAAATTTTATTGTATTTTATTTGCTGTTGCGAACTGACCAGATAGCTTTGGCTATTGGGCATGAATCATCATCATCATCATCATCATCATCATCATCATCATCCTATAGTATCCTTTTGTACACAGTATTCTAAAGGTGGCTGCACCCTAAATGTGCATAAAGACAGTATGATCTTGGCACCTTTACTTTCAGGTGAGGCAGTGGTTGTCCTTAACCAGTGTCTGGCTAGAGTAATGGGTTCAGTGAAGGCCAGTAAATTGAGACTTAATCCAGACAGGATGGAGGTCCTGTTGCTAGGTGGTTCAACTCTCCAGGTAAGTTATTTTTGCCCTGTCCTGGATGGGGTTACGTAGTCTAGGCATGCTGCTCAACCCAGATTTATCCTTGGCGTTCCAGGTGACCACTGTGGCAAGAAGCACTTTCCTCCAGCTTTGGCTGATCCATCAATTACGCCCTTACCTGGATGAGCAGTGCCTGGCAATGGTGACCCATGCTCTGGGAACCTTACTATTGTAATGTGCTCTACATGGGGCTGCCCTTGAAGATGGTCTGGATACTTCAGTTGGTTCAGAACAGAACAGCCAGGTTGCTAGTAGGGAGCGGCAGATATATACACATAACGCCGGTCCTGTACCATCTGCACTGGCTTCCAATAGAAGTCCAGGCCCAAGTTAAGGTGTTAGTGATGACTCATAAAGCCCTAAACAGTTTAGGACCTGGATATTTGAGGGAGTGCCTCCTTCCATATACACCTGCCCAATCTCTAATATGTGGAGGGGAGTTCCTTCTGCAAGAGCCCTCTTTGAAGATCTGAAGAGTGGCTACCCAGAGAAGGGCCTTCTCTGTGGTGGCCCCCAGCGATGGAATGGACTTTCCAGAGAGGTGTGCCTGGCACTGACACTTTTTTCATTTTGGCACCAGGCCAAAACCATTTTATTTCCCTGGTATTTTAAATGTTAGTGTTGTTTTTAACGTTGATTATATATGTTATTGTGATGCTGTGTCTTGTTTCTGTTATCACTGTCCTGAGACATTATGAAGGGCGGGATACAACCTTTTTAATAGATAAATAAGTAACTAAATAAACCTAGCTGCACCAATAATAATAGAATCATAGAATAATAGAGTTGGAAGGAGCGTGGAAAGTCAATCAAGTCCAACCCTGCTCAGTGCAGGATGCCAAGAGAAAGCGTCCCTGAGGGATGGCTGTCCAGCTGCCTCTAGATTGCCTTGAATGTGGGACAGCCCACCAGCCTCCTTGTAATTGGTTCCATTGCTGTACTGCACTATGTGAGGTTCTGAGGCAGCACCAGGGCTCCCTCTTCTAGCCAGAGACCAGACTAGCAGCCCTGGTGGTTGCAGGACTGGGCCCACAGCCAACCACAGCCACCTGGGATGTTACGAGCACCATCTGGGAGCCCTGAGGGGAGAGCTATATAAGAACAAGCTCTTCCCTCAGATGTGGCCTCAGCAGCAGAGGTCTTTGGAGTGGTCTGTGTCTCCTGGAGCTGGTTGCTGTGCTCCTGGACCATGCCCAGCTTTACCTGCTCTGCCTTCTGTTCCAATACCAGGTATCTGCTTCTCTTCAGCTTGTCTCTCTGGCTTTCCACTCCTGACTGTCATTGACTGCTCTGCTCTATTTGGATTGTACTACTTTGCACTTCTGTTACCCACCTTGATCTGGACTCCCTGTCTATGATTTGGAATGGGCATGTATGTTGTACCAGTTGTCTGGGTCCTAGTGCCCTGACCCAATATCCAGCCACCCACACCCCAGATGCTGACACACTAAGAGTCAGGAAGTTTTTCCTGATGGCCAGCTAGAATGTGGCTTCCTGTTAACTTGAGCCCACTATGGCATGTCCTTCACTCTGGGATGATCAAGATGAGATCCTACCCTTCCTCTTTGTGACAGCGTTTCAAGTACTTGTAGAGTGCTATCATAACCCTCAATCTTTTCTCCTCAAGGAGAAACATGCCCTTTTCTTTCAATCTCTCTTCACAGGGCTTTATTCATGTTCCGCTGGTCATCTCAGTTGCGCTCCTCTGAACTTTTTCCCGTTTGCACCTTTCTTAAGCAGTGGTATCTAGAACTGGACACAGTACTTAAAATGGGGCCTAACTAGTGCTAAATAGAAGAGAAGCAGTACATGATCTGGAAGTGATACTTCCATTAATACACCCCAAAATACCATTTGCTGTTTTTGCATTCACTTCTCATTGTTGGCTCATATGCAACTTGTGATCTACAACAATTCCAAGGTCCTTATATAGCAAAGCTTTCAATTGTTGTTGAATTTCTATAAAGCTGGAATAGCTTTCTTCAACCAGGTGCCCTGCAGATGTGTTAGCCATGGTGGCTGGGGATGATGGAAGTTATAGTCCAACTCATCTGGAGGGCTGTAGGTTGCAAACGCCTAATTTAGCAGCTGTAAAACTCAACTGCTTGAGGAACTGTTCTCTCTTGCCTGTTCTAAATATGGATCTCATGGCAATTAGGATCTTTTGGAACTATTCTATTCTTGGTTGCTTAGGCCAAGCTTTACATAAACAGGATTGCTATATTTCAGAGCAAAAGACTTTTGTCTGTGCAACTTTGTCCCTTTGGTAATGCTCCTGAATAATATGACAAGTGCAGCATATAAAACTCATTGCTATTCACGTTTGTCTTACTAGGTCAATGGCTGTTGTAAGAAGAATGTTTGCACAATCTTACCGTCTATTGAACTGTATCCAAGAAGCCTAGAAGTCTGCAAATGCCTCCTTCCTTAGTGTCCTGCAGAGTTTGCCTAAGGAGGGGGAGTGTTAGTGGCACCAATATAATGTGGAGTTTCTGTTTGGGGAGGAGAGATCTGGAGAAAAAGCATGAACAGCTTGGCCTTAAAAGAATACAATGGAAGAGCAAATTGTCCATACTTTCTTCTCTGAACAGCCTGGGGCAGATCCTGGTGTACTTAGTGAGCAACCAAGTTCAAGGGCTTGACATTTCCCATCCCTGGGTCATACAGTCCTTGCTGTCCTGAAAGCTAAGTACCAGCATCTTCCACACAAGATTTCAGGTGGAATTATTGGCACTCTTGCTTCACTTGGGTCTTGGACATGCTGAACAAATCCTATGGTAAAGCCATAGACCATATGGAAACAGCATATGGAGTGACACCATGCCTGTGATCCTGCAGCCTTTTGAGGGCACAAGAACATTTGGCAATGCTATTAATTTGCTCTGCTAATTGAATTAGTTCTTTCTCTGCTGCTATTCAAGTCAGTTGTTTCACTTTGTTACTGCTGCAGTGTCTTTGTTGTTGTCCCGTCTTTCCTTCCAATGGTTCTTACTCATTACAGTGGAGGGGATTTTGTGTCAGAGGGGAAGCCAGGGACCTCACTGCTAACAGGGCTCAGTGTTTGCAGCCTCTCCAACTCTGCCCATCTAAGCTCCTGTGAGAGAAAGACTCAGTTCAGACAACACAAAGTACAAACACATGTTGAATATGGCTTGAGTATGAGCAGCCCCTGAAATTTTGTAATTCTCCTTGGCATAATCGATATGATGAACACTGCATGTTTCTAAAGGAGATACGGAGATTTGCTGGATCCAGTCACCAGTATACTCCCGTAATCAAGCATATTAATTTTGGGCACAGGAGGAAGAGAAATGCACACTTACAATCATAGAAGAGTAGACTTGGAAGGGTCCAAGAAGGCCATCAGGTCTAACATCCTGCTGTTGCAGGTCACCAATTTACACCATCCCAAACTGACAAAATGCACTCTTGCACTAACATGGATCAGTGCTAGTAGACAAGTGTGCATTAGCACTAGTAGACTAAAGTGCTTGTACTTTCCCTCCCCACTCCAGCCCCCTAAATTCCAATTCCATTAATGAATAGGTAGCCAAAGGAAAGAAGCCTGCCAGTTTGCAAAATGCAGAGACAACCAATTTAATGGAATCCATACATCTCAAGATTTCAATGGTACTATGCTAATACAGTGAATGCTTATTATATTGTTTGTACTGAGAGCCAGTGTGGTGTAGTGGTTAAAAGCATGGGTTTGGGACTCAGATTCAATCCCTGCTGGTCCTCTCTCAGCCATGGAGCCAACTGGGTAACTTTGGGCCAGGCACAGAGACTCAGTCCCTACCTCACAGGATTGTTGTTGTGGATAAGATTGAGAGCAGGAGGTGGAGAATTATATGAGCTACTCTGATTTTGTTGTTGCCCTCTTCTGGGCCTTTTCTTATTTTTCTCCATCTTTCTTAAATCTTGGTGCCCAGAACTGAACACAGTATTCCAGATGAGGTCTGACTAGTGTAGAATATAGGGGAATTACTGCTTCTTGTGTTTTGGAAGTCATACTCCTATTAATGCAGCCCAAAATAGCATTTGTCCTTTTTGCAGTTATATTGCATTGTTGGCTTATAGTTAGCCTGTTGTGCACAATAACTTCAAGATCTTTTTTAGCTCTGAGCCATGTATTCCCCATCCTGTATATGCATTCGGTTTCTTTTTCCTAAATGGAGGACTTGGCACTAAAACTACAGGAAAAGCTACATCTTGGCTACATTCATTTCACTGGGTTTACTCTAAGTAGGACTAACACTTGATATGACCCAATCAGTGGGAATATGCAGTAAATTTTGCAGGACACTGTATCAGAGTAATGAAACCAAGTTAGTTGTTTACTACCATTTGACAAAATAGAGAGCTTTATAGAAACTCAAGCTTTTGTTTTTTAAAAAGGGTTTGTTTCAAAGCATTTGTCTGCTTTTATGTTAACAAGCAGGTTGTGACTGGAGCTTACTTCATAACAGGGTTATACCCTTACCATTTTATTGTTTTTACTTTTGCACCCTTTCCTCACACAACGTACAATCCCCGTTAGAAACCGTCTTAAACAATCAGCGACCCAGCCCGTTGCCCTGGCAACTGTGGGATGAGAGGGCGGGATAGGGAGGCGCATAGAGGAGAGCGAGCGTGCACGGAGACAGGCAAGCCGTGATTGAAGGTGCATAGTACCTTGGGACTTGGAGTCTCACCGCTATTTCTTCATTAAACCAATGGAGGCACTTCGAACTACCAATCCCGTGAGCCTCTTGCCGAGCGGGTACAGTCCAGGAGGGCGCCTCAAGCCGCGGGGTTTCCAAGGGGATGCTGGTGAGGCGATGACGCAGCTGCGCTTTCCCGCCCGTCCCCCCGAGCGATGAGGCGCTTTCTTGTCAGGGCTGCCTAGGAAACGTGCTGAAGGCAGGGCGGGGAAGGGAAGGGGAGCGATGCCCTGCCCTGGGGAGAAGCGGAGGAGGGAGTGCGGCTTGCTCGCCTTGTAGTGTTGCTGCCGCTGTCTCCTCCTCCACTTCCTCCGGGCTCCAGACTTAGAGGTGTTGCTTCTGCTCTGGACAAGGTGACAGTCAAATCACTGCGTGAGGGAAACCTACTCTTGCTGAGGGGATGATGGTGACGGCTGTTATTCTATCGTTATGAATGCTACTCTGCAGAGTAACAAAAAGGACGTCTCTGGAACACCTTCAACCCCTTGGAAAGGAGACAGTATTTTAGACTTAGGATAGGGCATCACAGCTGTGGCTACTTGGATGTCAAGCCCCCGTTGCTACTGTGAGGTTGCCTCACAGCTAGTGTTGGGTGTGGGGGAGGCGCAGCAAAGCATTCATTATTACAGCTTATTATCGTAGCATTTGAATTGTTTAGAAGGGGAAGAGAGGCATTTATGGGATTTTCTGCCATGGTTGCCAAAGGAACTCGACCAAGCTTGGGTGTTGCACAGCTTCACATCAGGGAAAGGAGCACTCTTTGTTGCTGTGCTTGTGGGGAAAAATGTCTTGTTGACCCTGAGCTCCACCACATTCAGTGGGACTTATTGCCAAGAAATTTAAGCAAGGGTTGGAGTCTAAATGGGGATATAGTATGGGTTTATCGAAATGGGGGGAGGGACTTGGAGAAAATGCATAGAAGTTTTCCTTTCATAATACTAAAAGGGGGGTTATCTAATGAAATTGATTGGCAGAATATTCTGGTTGAAGAGGAAGCCCTTCATGCTGCATGTAAAACATCTATGGTACGCAGTGCTACAAGATGTCATGGCCATTAGCTTAGTTTGACATAAATGGGGATTTGATAAACCTGATGTAGGGCAAGGACCTACTTCCCGATTTAGGGGCACAATGCCAAATACCTAGTGCTTTAGAGCAGCTTTCCCGAAACTTGTGCCTTCCAGACATTTGGAATACAGTACCAACATTCCTAGTCAATGGCTCTGCTGAATTGGAATTCGGGGAGTTGTGGTCCAAATGCCTCTGAAGACCACCAGGTTGGGGAAGGCTCCTCTAGAGCAAAAATGAGAGTGCTGTCCCCTTTGTGCCTTGCTCGTGGGCTTCCAGGGGTATTTTATTGGCCACTGTGAAAAACAGTAAAGGGACTAAAGGTTTGCTTGGTCTGATCCAGGTTTACTTATGTTCTTACGAGAAGTTTCTTCCCAAAAAGAGTTTAGAACTTACTGTCTAAGTATGACACAAAAGAGAAATGGAGGTAGAGCAAACTTGGGAAGAATATGTTGTGTTTTACTTCATTGTAGTTACAGTAAGTTGTGGGAGTGTATCCAACAATGGTATTCCAATAATGCAAATTACATTGGGATAGCATAAGTGAGCTCTAGCATATTGCCAATAGTGTTAGGTTGTGTGACAAAACTCCTGTTGCATAAGCTGAGGTGTTACACCAAGAGTCCCTCACACTAGTGCAGTGTAGTTTATGTTCGTGTTATGATTTCATTGCCCTGATAATGTAATCCTAAACTAAATTTATTTAGAAGTAAGACTCTCTGATTTCAGTGAGTTGTATCCAATGTTAGTCTAAACTGTATCCATCGCTATAGGTTTGCTATAAAAAGGACTACTAGTGCATAAATCCCAGATAGTTTAGTCATAAGGGGATGCATCAAAGGCTTCACACAGTAGGAGTATTTTTTAAATTTACCCCCTTCTTATTTTTAAACAAAAAAACCATAAATACAACATCTCACAGCAATAATAATATAACAAATAATAAAGTGCCCCCACTATTCCAGAGACCATGCACATATTATAACAATAATATATAATATACTTCAATTATATTCATATCCCCTCCAGAAATTCATATAATCTTGCTTAGGTTTACAGCCTTTGCCTTCTATCAGTACTGCTTTTACAAAATCTTCCCAAATTTCATTATATTTATTTGCTTTCATTAACCCTTTTTAAATTTTTATTTCTGTCATCAGTTTATCATTAATTATCATATTCCATATTTCATTATACCATTCATGCCTTTGCAAAATCCAATTCTGTTTCCAATACTTAACTATCACTAGTCTAACTGCCATTATCAAACTTACAATCAATTCTTTCTTAGCTTCATTTATATCTTGTTTTTCAATCACCAGTGATAACACAATTCTCAGTGACATTTCTAAGTCTATATCTAAAGTTTCTCTAATTTCCTTAAATACCATAATCCAATTTTTTTGTATATTACCACAATCCTACCACATATGTTTATAAGTTCCAATCTCTTTCCCACATCTCCCACATATGTTAGAGTATTTGTCATTGATTGATTTAACTTAACTGGTGTTAAATACCATCTCCATATCACCTTGTATCCATACTCTTTAATTCTGACATATTCTTACATACTCTTCTATTCTAAATATTCTTCCAGTCTTTGTCTTTTATTTCACCTACATCCATTTCCCAAATTGCTTTTAAACTTTTTAAAACTCCATTAATATCCTGTAGATTTTGGCAATTCTTCCTTTACTTGTATATTCTTCCCCAGTCTCACATTCTTTTATAATTGTTTCAAATTTTGTTAATTGTCTTTCTTCCTCTTTAAATTTGTCCTCCATCTTTTATTTATTATTTATTTTATTTATTAAAACATTTTTATGCTGCCCCATTTGCCGAAGCCTTGGGGCGGCTTACAACAATAAATTAAAATAATTATAATCTTAAATTAAAAAATATAAGCATTAAATTAAAAATACAGAAATACAATATAAAATAATTTATCCATTAGTCTAACAGAATTAAATTTAACCAATTTAATTTAACCTTTGGCAATATACTCCTTAATTGTATTATGTTTTTATCCTATTTTTCCAGTCTTCCCATTTATATATATGGTTATTTTTAATTTATTAATCCAATCCTTTAATTCTGTTTTTGGGAATTTCTCCATTTTGACTACTGGTGTAATGGAAAAGTTCCCAGAATTAACTGTTGTCTCCATTTTTCCCATACTTCCATCGTATTTTTTAAAAAGAGATTTTGAATTCTCTTAAGTAATCTTTTTAATATCCTTTTCAAACCAATATGTCTCTAAATGATTGCCTATTTCCCTTAATTCTTTTAATTTGATATCACTCCATATTAATTCTTTATTTTGGGCTATAATATCTGGAACTATCTTTAATTGGTTTGCAACCCAATACTTTTTAACATCTGGAATGCCCAGCCCGCCTTTTTGTGTGTGTGTGTGATTCGTACCATAATGCTTTACTTACTCTTGCTCTTTTTCCTCAATTACAATAAACTTCCAATAATTTATGCATTTCCTTTAATTCTTGATCATAGAACCTGATTGGGATCATCCAAAACAAAGTATTATTCTTTGGCACAATTTTCATTTTTGTTAGTGCATTTCTTCCAAACCATGATAATTTTACCTTTTCATATTTTCCTATTTTATCTTTTATGTCCTTCTTTAACTTTTCATAATTTTTCTTTTTTAATTCTTGACTATCTTTCAGAATATCAATTCCTAAATATCTAATATTATCTACTATTTTTAATTTATATTTTTCTTTTAATATATCCACTTCTTCACTATTATGATTATATAACATCATTTCAAATTTTTCCCAATTAACTTGCAATCCACTGTATTTTCCCAAATTCCTTTAAGTGTAACTATATTCTCTCTATAGTATGCATTGGGTCTTAAAATGTTAGCAATGTGTCATCTGCGACTAAATTATTTTTGTTTTTCTGACATGCTCCAATTCCTTCTATCTGTGTATCATTCCTAATTGCATTTGCCAGTATTTCCATCATTAAAGCAAATAATATTGGGGATAAAGGACAACCCTGTCTTGTCCCTCGGCTTATGATTATTGTTTCTGTAATACCATCATTTACAATTATTTTTGTCATATTTTCTGAATATAATTGATTTATTACTTTCTTAAACTTTATTCCAAATCCCATCTTCTCTGTTAAGATCTTCATTGTTGGCCATTCCACACAGTCAAAGGCTTTAAATATATCTAATGCTAGTAAGCTTGCCTTTATATTTTGCTTTCCTTTTTTTCTAAAATCTTCTCATTTTAAAAATGCCTTAAATCTATCCTCCATCTATTTGCCTGTTTATAATCACATTTTATTTCCATTGTTATTAATGCATGGTCTGATATTTTAAATACTTTTATATCCACATTGACTATCTTGGACATTATTTCTGATGTTACAAATATATAATCTATTCTTGTAAAATGTTTATGTCTACTTGAATAAAATGTATATCTCTTCTGGTCCTCATTTAATTCTCTCCAAACATCTTTAAATCTGTTTTCATTAATAAATCTATTTAAATCTGTATTCTTATATTTTATATCTAACTTTGATGGGTTAGACTTATCTTTTTCTTCATCCATAACCATATTATAAGCACCCACCATTATCACATATCCTTTTATAAATTCTTCTATTTCTTTATATACCTTGTCGTAGAACTCCCTTTGATTTGTATTAGGTGCATATATATTAGCTAAAGTCACCTCTTGTCCATGCATCAGACCTTGTATTATAAGAAATCTCCTCAGTGATCCTTTTTTATAGCTTTTATTTTAAATTCACATCTTTTGGCAAGAATAATTGCAACACCTCTTGCTTTCGAACTACCATATGATTTTTTTGTATATGTCTGCCCAAAATATAATATATGCTTTTTCTTTACATAAAGATTTTTCAATTCTGGCTAGTTTATGTCTTTCTCCAAAGCGATTTACATTCTAAGACATAATCTTCAGTGTTTTTCCCATTCTTTCAATACATTAAATGTTCTTTTTGGTCTCCATATGTGATAAAATAAACACTCCAACAAGATCTTAACAACCACCCAAATCAACTCATCCCTACCCACACCATATTCCCCACCACAATTGTGTATAAAAGCCCCCTTGTCCATCTTCAGGAGATTCTCTCCTTTTCACCGCTTTAGGCTTCCGGGGGGGGGGGGGGGGGCTTCCCTTCATAGACCCCAGACACCCATTCCACCCTCCCCAATCATCTATACCCTTTTATTCTATACTTAAAATTCTCTTATTTCAGTAATACTTTCAACACTAACAAATACAATATATTCTATATCTATTACATATATATCTTATCTTTTTATCCTTCTTCCAAGTCTCCTCTTTTTCTGGATCTCCTTTCTGCCTCTATGGAGAGGATGAACTCCTGCCGCTATGCTTAATTTCTCCTTCTCGCTATCTCTTCTCTCCTTCTCTGTCTTCCTTCTTGAAAATGTGGATATGTCCTTTAACTTTGCCACGTATTCATCATCAAGGATAATTATTATTATTATTATTATTATTATTATTATTATTATAACATTTCTATGCCGCCCCTTGCCGAAACCTCGGGGCGGCTTACAACATGATAAAATACATTGAAATACAATAGTACATAATAAATTACCATTAAATATAACAATACAAAAAATACATTGATTTACAAATACAAAATTAAAATTATCAGTATAAAATAAAAATATAGGAGGAGAAAGAGAAGGAAGAAGAAGTTGCCCAGGCCAGATCATATGTTTTAACAATTGAAATGATGTTTAAATAAAAAGGTCTTTACCTGGCGCCGAAAAACCAGTAACGACGGTGCCAGGCGGACCTCTTTGGGGAGTGAATTCCATAGGTTGGGCGCCACCGCAGAGAAAGCCCTCCTCCGGGTACTTACTCTCCTAATTTCTTTCATGGAGGGTTCTCGGAGAAGGGACTCTCCCGCAGATCTCAAAGGGCGGTCGGGCATATACGGACGTAAGCGCTCGTGCAGGTAGCCAGGACCCAAGCCGTTTAGGGCTTTGTAGGTCATAATCAACACCTTGAATTGGGCCCGGGCTTCAATGGGAAGCCAGTGAAGCTGATGGAGGACTGGAGTCATGTGAGCATAACGCCCCGTCCCCGTCAGCAACCTGGCAGCTCTATTTTGCACCAATTGAAGTGTTCGGACTGTCTTCAGGGGAAGCCCCACGTAAAGCGCGTTACAGAAGTCTAGGCGGGAAGTCACCAGCGCGTGTGTCACCGTCGCCAGGCAGTCGTATTCCAGGTAGGGGCGCAGCTGATTAATCAGCCGAAGCTGAAGGAAGGCATTCCTCGCTACCGCTGTCACCTGAGCTTCCAAAGAAAGCTCCGGGTCGAGGAGTACTCCTAAGCTGCGGACCTTATCCCTAAGAGGGAGTGTTGCACCATTCAGGACCAGGTCATATCCACCCTCTCCGAAACCCGATCCGCCAACCAACAGGACCTCCGTCTTGTCTGGGTTGAGTTTCAGTTTATTGGCCCTCATCCATTCCCTTACTTCGGCCAAGCACCGGTTCAGCACAGCCACTGCCTCACCTGGATTAGTGGAGAATGAGAGGTAAAGCTGGGTATCATCAGCGTATTGATGATTCCGCAGCCCACACCTCCTGATGACCTCTCCCAGCGGTTTCATATAGATGTTAAGCGTCTTCAATAATTCCAGTGCTTCCTCCTTTGTATCCACTCTATAATATTTTCCATTATATGCAAACCTCATAAAAACCAGGAACCCCCAACTATATTTTATGGAATTCTTTTGTAATATTTGACAGACTTGAAACATATCTCTTTTCCATTGCAAAGTCTCATTACATAGATCAGGAAAGACTTGAACCTGATGACCTCCCAGCATAATTGATGTCATATTCCATAATTTCCACATCAGTTGTTCTTTTTTCACATATGACCAAAATCTAACCACAATGTCTCAGTATTTTTCTTCCCAGTCTTCTTGGGCCAACTCTACGTATTGCATTGATATCATATCTTGTAAAAGAGATGTCTGGAAGAATAGATTTGGCCCAATCCAATATTAATTGGATCAATTTATCTTAATTCACTTTCCCATCCTCTGGATATCCTTTAAGGCATAGATTCGATCTTTGTTGTCTATCTCGAATCTCAATCACGCTTTTAGAGACCTGGTCTATCTTGGTCATCTGTTTTTTTTTTAGCTTTTTATCTTGTTCTTTCACCTGAGCTTTCACTGCTATAATTATTTGATGATTCTCTTAATTTTGTTTAGCTAATTCTTTTATTCTTCCATCCATGTTGTCTATTTTAACATCTATTTTCTTCTTCTTTCACATCATTAACACCTGACATCACCTGTGTCTTCATTTCTCTTATTTCTTGTAAAAGTGTATTAGAACTATCCTATTGTGTTGATGGAGTCATTGATTTTTCCAGTGATGCTTTCTTTTTCCCATTTCCACTCATCTCAACTCTTTTTAGATGCAAATCTGATGGATGAGGTTTGTTTTGCCCTGGGTCTTTGCCAAACAGTCTTCAGTTCTCGAGACTGAGATCTCACGTTTTCTGCATTTTTACTGCGCTTGGACATACAGTCTACAACTATTATTTCCAGCTAAGAGGAGTGAGCTCTTGAACTTAATGATCTTATTTGCAGTACACCATTGAATTACACTTTCAACCAATAAAGAAATCAGCAGCTGCAATTTAATAATTAGCTAGCAGAGGGAGTTCAGCAATTCCTTTATGTAATTTTTTTTGGTCTGTTGTACTTTTTTGTTTGCTTTTTGTTTTTTTGTTGCTCATTATTTTCTTATAAACAACTTAGCAAAAGAGTTAGTCCTGGGGTGTTAATTTGATCTGCATTCCTTACAGCTCTGTCCTACTGTTTTCAGTTTTGGCACTCTCTTGGCCTTCCAGCTGCCCGGGGGGAGAGAGGAGAGTCGCGTCTTATCAAAAAAATAATATAATAGAAAAGTCCTTCAAGAAAGCAACCTCCTCTTTTATCTCCACTTCCCTAGCTGTTTTTAAGCTTATCATAACAAGCGGCCAGAGTATTTATAACAAACACTGTTTCTCAATCTGTAAACAGTCAAACTACAGCTTACTCTGGGCTGGGCTGGGTGCAGCAGTTCCAAATCACAAAAACAACTCCTAGTCCACGTCTGTTTCAAATCTTCCCAGGAGATAAACAAAGGAATTCACTTACGTATTATGCATTTATCCAGTGTTTCTTAAGTTGAGTATATTTTAATCAAGTTTTTGTCGATCAGAAGGAGTGAAGTTTTTTAGCATCCAGAATCCATTTCAAGCTAGCTCCGCCCCCACAAAGTAGGTGTATTTTAAGAAGATATTTGAAGGAATTAGAGGGGGCATCACAGAGGTAGTCCTAGCCCGCTACCCTTAGGGTAACAAGCATCTGGTCAGGCTCCTGTTGCTAATGCCTTTAACAATAATTCTGATGGGCAGGCAAACACTTAGCAGATTATGTTTATCTCTTATGCTCTGGGAAAAACTTAACTGGCTGTTTTCTGCAAATCATTCTGCTGTTAAAGATATAAGAGCTGGGCATAATTCTTTTCTGGGTCAGTTTGCAATCTTATCCTCTAGAGAGGCATATATATTTGAATCTATGAAAGCCAATCTCTAATTGCCCTGTTAGGTTCTCCCAATGTTTCCAGGTTTCTCTCAACTTCAGTAGCAGTTCCATAACTCAGTCCTGGAACGTATTCATGAAGCATCTTTAGCATATGTGAAGCAGTAATAATAAATTAATGTGCGCCACATGAATTACATCCATGGTTGTTGAAGGAACTTTGGGACAATATACGTGTAGCCTTGGAGAATGCCAGGAGAACTAGTGAAGTACTAAAATAAGATAAATACTCCCATCTTCAAGAGAGGGGAAAGGTAGATCCAGGAAACTGCAGACGATTCAACCTGGCATCATTGCTGGGCAAAATTCTTGAACAGATGATCTAGTGGTCAGTCTGTGAGAAATTAGGAAATCATGCACTGATTACTAGGCATCAATATGGGTTTGTCAGGAATAAGTCATGCTACAGCAACCTTACCTCATTTTTGATAGTTACTAATCTGGTATATTCTAAGAATGCTGTGGACCTAGTATATCTTGTTTTCAGCAAACATTTTGATAAGTTTTCCAATGCTATCTTTGTTGAAAAGATTGCAAAATATGGGCTGGGCGATACTAGAACTGGGTGGATTTACAGCTGGTTGAGCAACCATACTTGGCTAGTTCTAATTAATGATCCTGCATTCCTCTGAAGATCCGGCATAACTATGAGAGGGCTCTGTTCTAGGCCTGTCTGGTACTGTTCAACAATTTTATACATAATTTGAATGAAGGTGAATGAATTATTTTATAAATAATTTGAATGAAGTTGCTTTCCAAATTTGCAGATGAACCAACATTAGGAGAGAAAGTCAGCTTCACAGAAGACAGGATCAAGATTCAGAAGAATGCAGGAAGGTTGGAACACTGGACAGAATCTACCAAGATGAGATTCAAGCAAGATAAAATGTGAAGTTTTGCACTTAGGTCCGAAGAAATCAAAGGCATGTATAGGATGGGGTGACCTGGTTTGGGAGAGGTACCTATGAAAATGACCCAGGTTACTTAGTGGATCACAAGCTGAATATGATCAGCATTGTGATGAGGTTGCTAAGAAAACTAATGCAATCTTAGCCTACATTAACAGAAGCATGGTGTCCAGATCATGGGAATAATAGTTCTGCTCCATTGTGTTTTAAGTGGGGTTCAATTGGAGTACAGTGTGCAGTTCTGTGTGCTCCATTTGGGAAGGATATTGACATTGGAACACATGCAGAGAAGAGCAACCAGGATGATGAGGAGACTGGAAACCGAGTCCTTGAGGAACGATTAAAGGAGCTGGATATGTTTAGCCTGCAGAAGAGAAGATTGAGGGAAGACATGATAGCAGTGTCCAAATATTGAAAGGCTGTCATGCAGATGATGGAACAGATTTGTTCTCTGTTTCTCCTGAGGGCCTGGGCAAAACCAACAATAGGAAATTGCAGGGAAGCAGATTTCAGCTTAACACTAGGAGAAATTTCCTAACAGTGACAGGTCTTCAGCAGTGGAACAGATTGCCTTGGGAGGTGGTGGACTCCTCTTGATGAGAAATACAAATACATCCAATGCAGAGATTGGATGGCCAATTCATTCATTCATACTGTGATTTATATCCTGCCTTTTTCCTACAAAGGGCTCAAGGCAGCTTACATCATTCTCCTCCTCCATCTTATCCCCACAACAACAACCCTGTGAGGTAGGTTGGGCTGAGAGTCTGTGACTGGCCCAAAGTCACCCAGTTGGCTCCATGGCTGAGCAGGGACTAGAATCCAGATCCTCTGAGTCCCAGCCCCATGCTCTTAACCCCTACACCACACTGGCATTCTTGGGGATGCTGTAGCTGCACTGTGTGGTGCATTGGGCAGCTGATTTCTGAAACACATTTCAACTCTATGAATCTAAACATTTATAGAGAGCTCTAATGCAAAGCATGTATTATCTGGTATTAATCCTTTATACCGCAAGATAGTTCAGAGTAATGATTCCCATGTTGTAAATTACACGCATTTGGAGAGAGGTTTCAGTGAGTGTTACCCTTCAAAACCTAACTTGTAAGTTCATGGCAGAAATTATGTTCCAACTGAGAACCTCCCAGTTTTTACCACAGTCTTTTAAGGCACAACTCTATTTGTATTTAAACAGAAAAAAGTCCCACAATTCCCAGCAATCCCCAGTCTGTATGGAATCACACCATTAGCAGCTATCCTATACAGTCTTTAATCCTATGAGCATTTGGAAATAAAGAATTTAAAAATAGAGAAATAGTTCTGTTGCACATGGGTAGAATTCAGCCTCAGTAACTGGAGGTAGGACTACAGTTTAGGACTTGTCACTAGAGTGCTTGAACTCCAGGCACTGAGTGTTCAATCCTGGGGGCATTATGTTGAGAAATAACCATCAGTGCTCACTGACATTGTATTACATGGCTTTCTACAACTTTCTGTGGAACAGGCCAGTTTCTGCAGTGCTATCTCCTGCTTTTGCCAATAAATGGAAACAGCTTTTAAAAGCTATCCTGAAAATAAATAGGGGAGGCAGGGAAGCAGAGTTAACTGGAAACAGCCCCAGAACGTGTTTGAATGTAAATATAACAGCTCTGTAATTACAGCAGCCCCACCCCAGTCCCTCCCAATATATTAATATCTGAGAAGGTATAAAATCCATTCATTTTGGCACAGCTATCTTTTCTCTATCTCTTGGTTGTATAGCTGTAACCTAAATCAAAGTGGGTATTGGATATTGGTATCTAGGCCATTTTACTAGAACATACAATTACACTGTTTTGTGCAGCATTTTCTACCAAGAAAAAGTGCACACAAGATAGCATTCAGTATATTCATAAGGAGCCTGTCTGAAAGACAGAGGCAATCTCAGTTTTCCTGGGGACCCTAATGTATATTTCTGTGAGAGAAACATAACTTTCATTGTGGGGAATTAATATCAGGTCACAGACACTCTGTGTCAATTCTGCAGAGTGCAGTACTTCCATTGGGACAACATGCTTCTTGTGTGTTGCCCAAATATAATATCCTCACTCTTTCCAAGACCTCCCAAAGGGCTTGTTAGTTTGACTCTGGAATTTGATGAGATTACATTACCTCTTGAGATATGTTATGCAGTGGAAAGGATGATAGCTTCCCCCCATCTCTCGCTGTAGGGGAGTATTGTTACCCTCTGATGATTCTTCCCCACCATCCTTTCATTCTGATGCAGTGTTGTTGCTGCCATGTTAACTTAGGAGCACTTTGGTCCAATATAGTTCAAATATTGGATATGCAGACTTCCCTTTCAGTGTATTATTTATTTATTCACATAGTTATATGCTGGCTGTAACCCCCAAAGATCTAGACAGCTTCTAAGTAACAATATACATCAAAATATTTTGACATTCAAGGTGGCCAAAAAAAAAAAAAAAAAGCATCAGCTGTGTGAAACAAAAAGAATAATGAAGGTGAAAGCACCCTCCCAATACATGCTAGTTTCTGGGAGCTTCCAATCTAGGATAGGATACAAAGAAAAGTACTAGGAACTGTCATTGGGCTGTTCTACATTTAGGGTTTAACCTGCTGCTGTACAGAACTGGCTTATATTTTCATTGCAGAGGCGTTTTCTGCCATTCTGCCTATTCTATTAACCAACCACAAGCTGGTGCCATGGTATATCTGCAGATTTCTATCAGTTCTGAAGACTTAAGTTCAGGTTTATTGCACTTTAAGATGTAATAGCAGATTTTCCTCACTTAAAAAAAACACACACATTATTATTATTATAACATTTCTAAGCCGCCCCTTACCGAAACCTCGGGGCGGCTTACAACACGATAAAATACAATGAAATACAATAGCACATAATAAATTACCATTAAATACAAAATACAAAAAATACATTGGTTTACAAATATAAGATTAAAATTATCAGTATAACTTAAGTAAATAAAAATATAGGAGGAGAAAGAGAAGGAAGAAGTTGCCCTGGCCAGATCATATGTTTTAACAATTCAGATGATGTTTAAATAAAAAGGTCTTTACCTGGCGCCGAAAAACCAGAAACGACGGTGCCAGGCGGACCTCTTTGGGGAGTGAATTCAAAGTCTGGAATACCCAGGAAAGGTCTTTGAGATCAATCTCATTTTGAAAAGACCCCACAAACTTCTGTGAAGGAGGGATCATTAGAGCATAGAAAATGCCTTATGTGGAGAAGCCCATTGTGAGGGTAAATCTGAAGGATGCCAAGAGTGTATCTGGAAATCAGTAAAGGAAATGGGATGCAGTATTTTCTGTACACTGGACAATAAATTAAATCTA
Organism: Varanus komodoensis; assembly: GCF_004798865.1. Classification (NCBI taxonomy): domain Eukaryota; kingdom Metazoa; phylum Chordata; class Lepidosauria; order Squamata; family Varanidae; genus Varanus; species Varanus komodoensis. The sequence continues at coordinate 65,871,927 of NW_025335568.1, forward strand.
TTTTCTATAATTCTATATTTTATTGTTCTGTAAATCAGCTAATACAGTATCGTGATACTTGAAAGAATTTCATTTTCTAGTGGCTGAACAGGACAACTAAAAGTTCTGGAGAAATTGCTTATTACTTGAGCTAGAGAGGGGGTACTGTCCTTCCAGAAGGCTTAGCAATAGTTACTTGGGCAAATTAAGTATTAAATATTTGCTCAGAGACACATTTTTTTAAAATCCTGGGACATGTTTCATCTCTATATATGAGAGTGGTGGGATGGCTGAATTCTTCCAGTGATGTACCTCCTCCATCTAGAGTTGTAACCACTGGGCAGCTCTCTGCATGGGGCCCCACCTGCCCTAGAATCTGGGGGCAGAGGCCACAAAGCGATGGAGTCGGCAGCAAAGGAATGCTGACATCTTCTTGGAATGCCCCCTCCTAAATTAATCACACAGCAGGAGAAAGGGCCACTACAGGCCAGCTTGACAGTCCTTAACTCCTATCCCAAGGGGATTCTCACAGATTCCAAGGTGGGCTCCAGCACACATACTGTTCCAGACAATTGCATGTAGTCTAATTTACATAACTTTTTTACATTTTATTGATGAATAAGGCTGATTTCATTGCTCTCAGTACATTGAAATTACTCAATTCATCTTTTAAATGTTTGGGGGTTTTTAAGGCAGGAGGAGGTGCAACTGAGCATACTTGTGTTGTTATTAAAATTATAAACTTGTTTGAATGTATTACATTGAGATGTTTCTCTTTTCCTCTAGAAATGCCCTATCTTAGCACTGTTGCAAATGCATTATGAGGAAAATTCATAGAAGAGTGCTTTGCTACCCAGTCACAACATGAATGCAAGCTTATTGCTAGTATAGAAAAGGAACAAGATAATTATGCACATCCGTTGCACTTTTTGCACCTTTTAAAAACTATGAGCACATTTGAAATGCAGTGACTTTTGCTTTGCAAGGAGCTTAGAAGATGTGATGAGGAGGTGCACAGTCCCAGCGTTCTTCACCCAATGATTGTAACACAGTCGTTTTCTCCTTTTGGATGGAATTGACATGTATAGTTTTATACAGGACTGATTAGTCTTTATATAGGTGCCCCCTCCCCCCCAAGTTATCTGGGTTGCAAAACAGTGGGAAAGCAGCAGCTGCTCATCTTTGGCAGTAGAAGATTATGGTGGCGGCTCAGCACTAGCAAAAGCAGCAGTGGCGGCTGAAGCAGCAGCAGAGCAGGACTCAGCTTGAATGCATTTTTTACTGAAAATCATCAGCGTTGGAAAGTGCAGCCGGAAGACTTGGCAGCCAAGCAGGAATTGACAGCATTTGGAACGAAGAAAACAGGGAAAGACGAGCAACGTGAGGGTGGGGGTAGCACCAGATTTTTTTGTATGCTTCTGGGGAGGAGGGGTTGATTATCATGGCGGATCGGACAGCTCCTAGATGCCGGCTTCGTCTGGAGTGGGTGTATGGATATAGGGGTCACCAGTGCCGCAACAACCTGTACTACACAGCTGGCAAGGAAGTGGTTTACTTCGTGGCTGGAGTCGGGGTGGTGTATAACACCAGAGAGCATAGCCAGAAATTTTTCCTGGGGCACAATGATGACATTATCAGGTAAGAAAGGGGTGTTGTAGTATGGAGAGGGGATTTAGCAAAACAACCTTTCACAACTTCTCATGGTTTATCATGTCTCTGACATTTTAGGAAAGCAAATACTTCTGAATATGTGTATATGAAAGCTGGGGATATTTGAGTCTTGTCTCTTGTTTAAATTTTATGTTTGTGCCCACAGCCCAGTATCCTGGAAGAAATTAAGTTAAATTGCACTCCAAATTTGGAAGCTCATGCACTTGATTGAATACATTAATATTTTAGTTCCCAACCTCCAATGTTCATTACTATTACTTAAACAGTAGTATACAGGTGTAGATTATGCTGTTCCATCAATAACAGCTGGACTGTGATACCTATAGCTGTAATAAATCTGGTATTCTATTCAGTGTTGATACCAATTCCAAAATTTCAACATCTGGATAGACCTTATGGCCCCATTCTAAATGTTTACTATGAAGTACTGCTTGCTTTAAGCTAAGTATATTCAGGATTACAGTGTCAATTGTATTTTTAAGGGGAGTGGAAGATGGTGCAAACCTATACTTGCCTACTCTGGAGTAAATCCCATTAGGTTCAGTGGGACTTACTTCCAGGTAAGAGTGTATAGGATTGTAGCTTCAATGTCTGACAACACTGTGTCAGGAGCATGTTTGTGTTTTAGAAAGGAAATGTTTATGAAGGTGAGTTTTTCAAAGCTATTAAAGAGAATATGTCTTCTGTCAGAAATACACATAACTGAACTAACCTTGTGGTAGTACAGTTTCATTCATTATGAAACAGGTGTGACTCTTGAGCTGGCTTCTATATTTGTTAAAAGTAATGGAGGGAAGCAGCCTGGATTCCCTGTATATTTAAATGCCATGTTGAAGCTTTTTTAACTGTCACTTAACCTGCTTGCTTTGAATCTTTCCCGGCAAAGTAATACTACTGGGACTTGGATCAACACTATGGGGATTTAGGAATATACTAAATTCATTCAAGTCTACCTGTACATTCAGCAGGCTACTGTTTAAAAGGCTAGTGTTTTTCTGCTATTAAGATACCAACAGTCTAGATATCAACATTGTGCCAAACTTTGAATGAGACCTCTGGATGTCTTTGGTTGTATAATTTATGCTGATTTCTATTCTCCAGAATTGGTTTCCTAATTTTACTTTAATTTTGGTTTAACATCGTATCTCTTATTTGTGTTAGTCTGACATCTGTAGCTCTGTCATGAAATCAAAATTTATTCTTAATTTACAAAAATATATAATATGAATGACTTTATGTTATGCATAGTTTTTCTAAAATCATTTTACTTGGATTTGGTAGTGATGTTACCAGATCAACATTTTTCACATATCTTTTTTCACATATCTTTCCTCACTGAATGTAGTAAATTACAGCTATTGTGAAAAGTGATTGTTCACATCTCCTTGAATTTGATTTATAACCTTCTCCTAAGCATTGTGAAATCCGAAAGACTTGATTCCAATCAAGGCCTGGCCAAAACTTTTTTTTCTACCTGATATGGGATGTGGCGAGCCTTTCAGTCACACATTAACTCCATTTGGTCTTTACAGTAAACCATGATTTATTGCTATGCCCATGAGTTCTGGGCTCATGTGTTCATTCTGGGCTCATGTGTTCATTCTGCATGCCCACAGAAACAAGAGATTGGAAGCTTTTGTTTCTGATTCCAATTAATCATAGTGTTTCATCCAGATCCAAATTTAGACAATGTGAAACGGTGGTTTCTCTAAAATGTAATAAAAGTTTCCAAATTCCCCCTTCTGGACATGTCTAGGGAGGAAAGAGGAGGGGGAATTGCATGAGCTCAAGACTCATGTGGCTCAGTCCCATGACACTGCCTTCATTTAGACATGTGTTTTTCCCCAGCCTTCTGTTTCTTTTACTATGGATAGACTGTAAGCCTGGCCATATTGTGTACTTGCTCCTTTTCAATCTGCAAATGAAATAAATAGATGGAGAACAACAATGATTGAGAAATTAACAAAATATAACAATACAAATATTACACCACAAAAAATGCAATAGCAAGGTCATGTAGAGCATTCCCATGATTTATAGATAGGTTAGACTTTGCTTTTTACCATGGTTTGGGTGTTACTATAGGAAATCGAAGAATGTGCATGTCCCTAAAGAGTATTTTTCCTTAAATTTAGGTCTGGTGCACCCTTAGGACTTTAAGTTATGACAGAAGTTGCCACCATATCCCATGAAGTCAGCATCTATTTTCCTATACAAAATTAAATTATTAAATTCTATTTTCCTATGCAAAATTAAATTCTTAAATTCTGTTTTCCTATGCAAAATTAAATTAAGTATGCAATTAAATTCTTTGGCTGCCATCTAGGTCCATTTGCATATGGACACTGGGCTCCCCTTTCCCACCAGTGAATGGGAAAAGACCCTTACTAAAGCTCCTTCTGCCATAGCAGATATAATGGCAGACATACTCATGAAGAATTGTTTCTAATTTTCTTCAGCTGATTGTGTCACATTCAGAGCTGTTGAGTCACAATACAATCCTATCCACAAGGAGTTTTGTTTTGTTTTGTTTTTTTGCAAAGTCTGCATTGCCTTGGTTGAAATGCATCTGATCCCATATTCCAATAGATGGTGGGGCTGGGGCAAAAATAGGTGAAATTATGGATGTGATATTTACCTTAGTTTGGTACACAACAGGAAAAAATGGGATATGTGTTCAGGCATTCATCTTGGCTAGTTTTGTGCTAGGTCCCTCCCACAGAAAGAGAACCAAGACAGGACTACTAATATCAGTCTTGGAATGGGGTAGGTGAGGAGGCATGGCCTGGGGAGAATTTGGAGTTCTGGATTGAGAGGCCTGCAGGTCTCTGCTTACCCACAGGCTGGAACCTTCCTATTCCTATGTTGAAACTAACAGTGTCAAAACAGAGCCCTCTACACTTAGGAGGGGAGGTGCCAGGTAGGTATGGGTGAATCCCAAGGCTGAAAAACTTACCTAGGATCTTTAGAACCTTGTCTCCAGGAAAAGGAAGCCAGTGAGAACTAAGCGTGCTCAATGGGCATGGCATGTTTATCAACTGCTGCGGGGAAATAGTCCAGAAAGGGAATGGAATGGAATATCCTGTAAAAAGGCTATAGCTGGCTAGAACCCTGAATAGGATAATTTCGTTTCAAGTCTCACTTAATTTATAAATGTCAATAGCATGTTGATAATCCATGGGAGCCAGTCTGGGTCTATGTAATTTGGAAGTTCCACTGAATGCAAGTGGGGGTCATTTCTATGTAAATACATAAAGTTGCAGTCTTATCCAGCATTTTTGTATTTTATTTTCTGTTTTTATTTCATTCAAGTGGTTCTGAAAAACAGTATATTGCAATGAATTGGTGAAGCTTGTCAGGGCAACTCATTTTAGTCAATCCTTTTGCAAAGCAGACCATCTTAACAGTTACTTGAAACGTACTAAGTTACATCTGTCCATTCATGATCTACTTCCTCATACATTTCTCATGCCTTGTTTTTTTGCATATTGGTAGTGCTTTATGCTCCCCCCCCCACTTTTTTTCTGTATTACTCGATATGCACAGTTATTCTAAAGGGCTGCTGAGCTCTATTTGTTCTATCCCTGATTTTGCTTATATGGTAACCAAGTTTAACATGAGGAATAAAATGAGATATGCCAATGTGATGGCAATTCTGAGGCACTAGGACAGGAAACTGCAGAAAGACCCGGCATAGAACAAGATCCATTAATTGGACCCCAGCATGTTTGCCTTATTTCCTTTTCCCCATTTTTAAGTTTCAAAAAATATTGCTTCAAATTGGCCAACTTTAAAATATGTTAAGGTAATTGCCTAAGTGAAATGTTTCACAATTCATACTTGTCTGTGCCTTTCTAAAAGTCCTGTTTTAATTCTAAAGCTATGATGGACTGTTTAGTACAGTTACTTTTGATAATAATACTAGATGGAATCAATGGCAAGTCCAGAACTTTATTTTGACTGGTGCGAATTTGGTTGACTTTAAGATAAGACCTTAAATCCTACTGTATTAACTGTGGCTTTATTGTGCAATTCTTTGCCTTTGTAGTGAAACTACACAGTAAGCTTGCTAATCTCTGCTAAGCGATGCTGTAAGACACTTTATAATAATGTAGGAATTGGCAGACCAACCCTATTCTAAGTTGGTTTATTGTGTGTGTGTGTGATTTAATGTGCAACGGATGGTGGGGTTTCAGGGTTTTATGAATGCAATGAAGGTTCATTTCAGTTGTTGCACTGATTATCTCAGCAGGCAGAAACCATATTGGACAATGTCTACATTTTGCTCTCTTGACACAGCTGTAGCAAAGAAATTCCATGCTTGAAGCAGTGTTATCCTTTGATGGGTTCATAGATGTAATCATACAGGAAAAGCTTCCAACAGTCAGAAAAGTTAGGGTTGGTTGTGGATAGTATTTTCCTTGCAGTGAAACAGCAACAGCCAGAGATAGATAATCTAGCAGATAGCCAATAGATGCGCTCTGACTCTTATTTCTTATTGCATTTTTATACTGCTCCCATAGCCCACTGGGCTCTCTCAAAGTTTACATTTCTTCTCTATTTCTTCTCATTCATTTTCTTAAAAGGGTTATATATGAACTTCCAAATCAGTGGTGTCCAGCAATTCTCTTGCAAGTTGCACCTTACCAGTTTTGTGCTTGTTTCAGAGATGCGGCACTTCATTGGCTAGTGGTGGCTCCTCCTCCACTAGTTCTGCCCCTAGCTCCCTGTGTTCTTCAAATGTCACTCCCACTTATCTGGGCACATCCATGGCTTCAGCCTCTCCCCCACAGGCTCCTCTTTTTGAAAGCCAAAGAAGGAGCACTGCTGGGCTCTGGTAAGTAAGTAATGCACCAAGTAAAGGACTGAGGATGATGATTCTTCTCTTGCCCTTACTTGGAACAGTTTGTGGAGAAGTGTCCCTTCAAGCTCTAGTCCCAGTTCTTCCAGTGGTTCACCCATAGTACCTAGGACGGTACTGGAAGCACTTCTAGAACTACAGTGCTGTGCTGGGCTTGCTTTTCCCCTTCTGCAGACAGGTGCCTGTGAGTTGCTGGTAGAAGATCCCTGAAGTCTTGAGAACAGATCTCCATACTTTCCCTGGTCTAGCTCCAAGTTCATTTCATAGAATCATAGAGTAGTAGAGTTGGAAGGGGCCATGAAGCCCATGGGGTCCAACCCCTGCTGTTGCAGGACTCCACGTTACACCATCCCACTCAGATGGCTGTCCAGTTTCTTTTGAAAAGTCTCTGGTGTGGGAGAGCCCACCACCTCTCTAGGCAGTTGGTTCCACTGTCATATTGTTCCAACAGTGAGGAAGCTTTCCTGATGTCCAGGCTGAATCTGGGTTGTTGCAACTTGAATGGATTATTCCGTGTCCTACACTCTGGCATCAGCAAGAGATCTTGATATTCCTCTTTGTGACAGCTTTTGAGGTACTTATAGAGGGATATCATGTCCCCCCTCAGGAAAGTACTCCAGACTGCTACCTGAATGACAGTACTCAAGTCCTATGTGTTAAATATAACAAGGAGAGAACTGAAAATAAAACTGTCAAGATTGTACTCCCCTTATACAGCTCTTTGTTGCAACTGCACTTAGAATGTTGAGTACAGTTCTGGTTGCCTCACCTGAAAAGGATTATTTGAGTTGGGAAAATACAGAGAAGGTCAGTTACAATGGTGAAGGGGTTAAGAACAACTCCCTTAAGAAGAATGGATACAACTGGGATTGTATGGCTTAGAAAAAAGGTGAGTAAGGGGAGACTAGAAAGAGCTGTTTAAAATTGTACAGGGGGTGAAGAGAGATACATTTTTCTCCCTCTCAAATGTACTAGAATCTGGGGTCATCCCATGAAGTTAATTGGTGGGAGACAAATAAAAGGAAGTGCTTTTTCACACAATACATAGTTAAACTATAGAAATTAATTACTGCTACAGGATGCAGTGATGGCCACCGATTTGCATGGCTTTAAAAAGGGAAATGAAGAAATTTGTAAAGGAGAGGACTATCAGTGCTTACTAGCCTTGCTGACTATGTCCTACCTGCATTATCAGGGGTGGTATACCTGCATACACCAGTTACTGAAGAGCTTGGGCTGGCAGAACTCTGCTTGAGCAATCCTATGGCCAGCTGTTTACCACCATGTGAATGGAGTGGCCTGGATGGACCATTGATCAGATCCAGCATGCTTTTCTAATGCTTCTTTTCATTAGGGGGAGCATCTCTTGGTTCAATTTGGCATGAGTGCCTGTCTGGTTTCTTTTCTGACAGCAATAGGCAAATGTTGCGATGCTTGTATTAGAGGAGTACATTTTTGGCAGGCTTGTGCCAGAAGAAGAATGGCTCAGTTATTGGGGTAGGATAGTTACCAACTTGATACAGAATGGCATGGAATGTAGCTTGTCCTGAGTAGCAAGCCTTTCAGCTCCTCCTTCCAGGCAGTTCTTTAGTGTTTTAGGCTACTGCTAAGCTTGTGTTGTCCAAATTTCGACGACACAGGAAGCCCAACAGTGGATACAGAACCCTGCTACGAGCCATGGCAGGGTTAGGCTCACTTATAAGCTCACCCAGGTAGTCTTATAAGCCACCCTTCAGGAAGCAAGCTGGGTTCATGCAGCACCCTAAGCCACAGTGGCTTAGTGTATCATGTGAACCCAGTTATTGTATTATCTCAAATGTTAGCTCTTCCTAACGTGTTCTTCTGGGATTGAACATGGATGCTTAAGTATGACAAAGTTTGCTGTTCTACTGAGCTATGGTTCTATTCTTGGTCTATATACACAGAGAGCCTGTTGTTTCTCCTCCTGTGGCTTTGTGGTTAAGATGTTACTCTCTGGAGTGGGAACTCTGGCTTCTGACCTGACTGCCACTCTCCATCTAAAATTGTTGCCAGCATAACATCCAAAAGGTAACCTTTTCCTTGTGAAGACTATGTACCTTCCCCTGGAAACAAAAAGGCACCTGGAGGGCAGCCAGGATAGTTCTCTTCACCCTTGCAGTGAGGGGGTGGCTCAGCTCTCCAACTCATCCTTTCAAGGTCAGATTCCAAGCTATTCCCAAACAGGCCTGTGATTCCTGGGATGCATTGCAGGGGACCATAGAATTGCTTTTTTGTAGGATAAGGATCTGTAAGTATCAAAATGTAGATGCATTTTCCTTTTCTTTTTTGCCAAGGAAAGATCTTTTTGTGCATATAATAACCTTATTCCACTAGCAAAGGAAGACATGAATTTTGAATTGTTCCAAGGCTCTGAATCCTCCAGCTGTAATTAGAATGTCAGTTTCTGGCTCAGAGTCAGGACCAGTGCAGTTTTTATAGTGACTTTACATATTTTTTGAAGGACATGTCTAGCAAATTATAAAAAGACTCAAGATCATTGTGAGCTGGAGTCAGCTACCAATTAATAGTGGTGGCGATATCCCATTGGTCCTTATTCTAATTGTATCAAGAGCACTATTTCTTCTGGAGAGCTTGGAAGCCCAATTTGTCTAGCCTACAAAGAAATATAGGCAGGCTTAGAAAGAATAATCCTATGGGCCCAAATCTTAGGTCAAAAAAGTTAGGATAGCCCTTTCCTGTCCTGCTTCTCTGAGATTGTAGGAGCAACTTCAGAGAAAGAGTAAAGAGGATACGTCAGGGGATAGCAGAGAAGGGTCTGCCAGGATGTAACATTTCCTGGTGATATTTCAGCCTCATCCTCTCCCTGTCTGAAGCACTTCAGCCAGATGACCAAATAAGCTGCCTGGCTGGTTTGTATGGAAGGAGGAGCAGGGAGGCAAAGATCACCTCTACACTGCTCCCACCCTGCATAGGGTACACATAGTCCCATTGGACTGTGACCTAAAAAAACCTTTTTGTATAACCAACCTCCAAGTATAAGAAATGATGACTGTAAATGACAAGTTAAGGAATGTATTTAAATATATATTCTTAACATACGTTTTTTAAAATCTTGCTTTGCTTTTAATATTACTTAGGTGTTGGGTGTATAACTCCAATAATACAATTTTATCTTTATCCACTTCACCAGTTGTGTGCTTTGTGTCTAATTTTAGATTGTAGTCCACTTCAAATGGGACTTGTCCTCCGGAGGAATGTTGTCTGTGGGGTCTCGATGGGTCAGACGCCACTTTGCGACTAACAAAAATGCTTCATAGGTGGCACTGTATAAACAGCACATTTAAATTTTTACCTGAGATGATTTTGCTTTATTACTGGGCGCCCCACTCCTTCTGAAATATGTCTATTGCATGTGTGAAAAAGATTTAATGATAAAACAGTTGCACACCACATTAATACTAAATACATTGATAGACCGAAATTTTAAGAAGGGTACTCATGTGTTTAGCATGATATAAAAATGCATTTTCAAGTCCGCCTGTATAAATTCTTTGAACACTTCTATATGCCACGAAAATCCTTCTGTAAATAAGTGTGGTGTTATCCCTTTCTGGTTTCTTTCAGAGAATCTCTATACATCCCCACTCCAATGCACTTCTGAACACACTGTCAGCATGCTTCCAGACAAAGCTTTTTATCATGCAAATCATCTTGTCTCCTTCACAGAGTTTTAGGAGGGGTCCAGATAACTTCTACCATATATAACCCTCCTGTGACTTAGCCCCAGGCAAATCTGTTAAGCAGGAAGAGGTAGAATAACAGCAAGGGAGTGAGGGTTCCATTTGGTAGTGCTGGAGCCATCTGTCTGGAAGCACCAACAGAGAATGAAAAGCACTCACAAACCACTAGAAGAATTCCTCCTGGGCTTGCCCACAGTATTGTACCCTGCTCCTCCAGGTGCTCTTATCACAGTTGAGATCATTTCTAGCACTGAAACACAGTTGGAAAGAAAAATGCCTAGGAGTGGGGCAGGAGGACAGGACAGACTGTAAGTATGCATCCCAGGATCTGCTTTTCTCAAAGATTTGTGTCGTACATACAGGAGCATTCTTTACAAAGAATGCTGTGTGAAAAATACCAGTTAGTAGACTTTTCCTTTTGGAGCTGTTGGCATCTCAAAGGGAACTGTGGAAGGGAAGGACTTAGGGCTATCAAGAATGCCAGTTCATTAAGAGGTTTAAATTGTAAGACTCCTGCTTGAGCAACTGGTGTGTTCTGTGGTTAGTCTAGTAACACTGTCATGTTCCTGTCATTTGACCAACGTATTTCTTACTGTGCTCTCATTGTGAAATAAATCCCACATGAGCTTTCCTCCTCTTCCAGTTTCTTCTTCTGCAGATAAGCACTTCAAAGAGAATTGTCTTATGGAACAGTGATGCTTAATTCATGCAACTATGGAAAATGCTTGGTTTAAAGTTAGTGAGAGTGTTAACTTGCATGACAGTGAAGAGGGTAGAGTGGGGGGGGGGGTTGCCCCTAACTCTTCAGCACAGATAGACAGCAAAAAATTACTTGGTAGACTGCCAAGGTATACCTTGGCTTTTCTTACATTCTTTACATGGGCTAAGGAGGCCCAGACCTTAAAGAACCTTCCTACTTCTTTGGAAATAAGGTATTTATTTATTTAAAGTTTTTTGCTCCCATCCCAGAGTCTTTGAATGGCTTACAAAAAACAGCATACCACCAAACAACATACTGCATCCAACTATTAATAATAAAATCAAAGATAAAACCAATTAAATATTAAAATGTTGGGAAATCAAAAGGTTTTTGCCTGATGCTGAAAAGACTAAAGTGATGGCGCCAGGTGAACCTCCCTGGGGAGCATGTTCCAAAGTCATGGCGCCACTGTGGAAAAGGCCCTTCTCCAGGTAGCTACCCTCCTAATTTCCTTCAAAGAGGACTCTCGGAGAAGGACCTCTGCCTCAGATCTCAAGGAAGGAAGACGCTCCTTCAGGTATCCAGGACCCAAGCCATTTAGGACTTTATAGGTCATTACCTGCACCTTAAATTGGGCCTGGAGTTCAATTGGCAGCCAGTGTAGATAGTACCAAGCCAGCATTTTCTGTTTCAAGCTTCTAGGTCAGAAACTTGAAATGGTAGCAAGGTGCTGGAAATTAGTATTGAGGTTTTTCCTGGAAGAAAGCACACGTATCTCAAAAGGTAAAGAACAAGCTTAATTACATAGAGAAGGCAGGGAAAGACAAAAAATGTACAGAAATCAGAGACCAGCGAAACTCTTCAGATTAGTGTGGCAGACAAAAATAACAAAGCAATACATAAGCATTTAATATATCTTAGTAAGTGTCTTCCCATAGGACAGGGTCTAGTTCAGGATTCAAAAGCTCAAGGACCCAGAGTTAATGAAGCAAATGAAGCATGAAGACAAGAACAAAGCTGAAAACAAAAATGGAGACCAAATGGCAACAGAAGCCTTTCTGGCTTTATACCAGCCTACCCAAGAATTCGGACAAATTCAGGGTGCACCTTCTTAGCCAATTCCTGACTATCAGAATATTTTTCTCAAAAACAAGCTGCTTTGTCCAATCACCAGTGGGTACATAACTTCTTTGACTTCCAGGAGGAGAGAGGGGAATGAAAAGCTTTCACCAGTACCCAGCCAATGTCATTCAGTCTAATTTGGCAAAAGTTCCACACTCTGCCCTTTATGTATGGTTGTATGGATTTGATGACCCAGAGACACCACAACATGCAAGATGCTTCCATAAATGCATGCAAGTTCCCCTCACAAAATGGAGCTTCCAGGCAGCTAAAGCTTAACATGGAAATGGATTTCTTGGTAATGGCAATTTTATGTAGTTTGTGATTAAACAGGCAAAAGATTGTGCAGAAAAATTAATTTAGAATTAAATATATCTCATAACTGCATATCAGAAATATGTTATAGATTCATCTGTTTGCTTATTTCACAGTGGGGGGGGGGAGCAAATAGACATCAAATCCATACAGCCGTAATGTTCATACAGCCCAGTGACTTAATTTTGCACTGTTTGTGCCCATTTATGCCACAGGTGGTAGTATTCACAGGATCAGTGCTGGCTGTGCAGTTTCTGTTTAAGAGCTACAGTTTGAACCTGGCAAAAAGAGAACAGAACATAAGGACATAAAAAGAGCCCTGCTGGATCCAGCTAAAGGCCAATTTTGTCTGGCACGCTGTTTCCCATAGTGACCAATCAGATGTCTGTGGAAAGTGTGCAAGCAGTACATGGCAGTAATGGCCCTCTCCTGCTGCTGCTCCTCAGCACTTAGTATTATGAGGTGGAGGTACTCTCCTAGTTTATTTTATGAAACATTTTGAATCCAAATTACTCTCACTTCCATTTTTGCACATTAATTTGAACTCAGAGTAGAGAAGCTATTGCCTGGCCATGCCCTAAAGGTCTAATTATTTACAGCAAGGTTCAGCTCTCTCTTTTAGTTTGGATGTTGACTGTCATTGCCTTACAGAAGGGTTGTTAGGTCTTTTATATCCAGAGGTGAGGAAGTTTGTCAGATTAAATATGATTTATTAGTACTGTGGACTGGTTATCACATAAGAGCGAACAAAGCTGGATTTTCCCAGTGTCGTGATGAAGTGTGTCATTACTGTATGGTGTCCAGGTAGAAAATTCCCTCACTCACTGCATCTTTTAATTAATTCAGAAATCTAGCCCATGACCAGAACAATGGACTGAGTAGAGTCAGGATGAAATACTTTTAGTAATTTCAGTAAGAAATTTAATTACATGCTTAATTCTCTTCAGTAAAATTAATGAGACCTACAAGCCATAAGGTTGTCTTGATTATTTCCTTTGTTTGCGATTTAATTCTAACTGTGCAATCCTTTATATGTGTACTCAGAATTAAGCCCCATTGAGTGAAAGGATGTGCAAACCAGTGCACAAACTATCAGAAAATTATTATAGACATTTGTAACCTCTCAGATACTAAAATCTTTTATCAACCTATCAATTACCCACATATACTTATCCAGTTGGCAAATTTTTACACATAACCATCTGTAAGGTAGGAGCTGTGGTGGCTGCAGCATATAAAGAATTCACCTTGAACTAGTGGTTTACAGTACGGTGACATTAATTGTATGCCCAGTCCTAATACACTGTCTGAATCATTCATTCATTTTTCTTATGTGAAAAAAGATGCATCTTGGCAACAGTATGAAAAAACAGAACATACTGTATTGTGGACCACTAAATGCACATACATATGTAAGATACTGTGTAGGCATGTTTGACAAGAGTGGGAATGTAAAAAAAACTAAAAACTGAAGAGCTAGTGGAAGCAAAAAAAGACCAGTACAGTATTTCACTCAGCATTGTAAATGTTCCCATTTGGAAAGGTCAAATCTTAATGGTGTCTGAAAGCATGCTATGCATTCAAAAGCTGTAAGCATGGGGGGATGGATTCTGTGGGAACATTGAAGTGCTCTTAAGAATCCTTAATCTACAAAACAAATGTTGATTTTGCAGATATATCTGAATATAGTTTGAACATTTGAGGCAAACAGATTGTATGGCAGGCTGATATAAAGTTATAAGCTAATCTGCCTTATAGTATTGCATTATCTTCACTGACTGTGGTAGATAGAAGCACTTCAAAGAAAGATGAATTATATCTTTTATTTCTGAAGCATGCCCACTAAGAATAAGGGCATACAATTGTTATTTTAAAAAGCAAATTTATGAAATACAGAAGGTAACTACAACTCATCCTGAGTCAATGAGCAGGGATAAATATTATTTGGCATACTCTTTCAATATTTTGGTAGAAAAAAATAAATGAATGAATGTATACTTTAGTAAATTATATGTGGCAATTGCTTCAGCTGGCTGAAGTGATCCCAGTTCCTCTGTTCTGAGGCAGTGCCACAAGTCAGTCTCCCATCTTGATTGCAATGGCGGTTGGGGGTGGGGGCAGGTAGGGAAAAAGTAATTCTTTCTGCAGTTTCCTTTGGATACCCATGGCGGGGGGGTGTGGGGGAAAGTTAGGCAAGGTTCCATGATATGTCCAATTATCCAGCAAGCATATTGTGGTTTCTAGGGCAAACAACCCACACTGTGTGGCTTGCACTACAGTATGAGTTGTTCTGCAAATTCTCCCATGTTTCAGTTAATTTAAGCCGAATCAGGGTTTGAGTATCTGTCTTTTTAAGCAATATTTGTAGAAGGTTCTGTCAATCTTCTTGTTCTTTCTTCATGTTGTTCTAGCCCAAATTCCACTGGAGATCTAAGTGTTCCTTTTAAGTGTTTTGAAAGATTAGTGTAAAGCTGCATCAGTATAAGCAATTCAAGGGTAGGTTCTAGCACCATGTTTTGTTCCGGTCTTTACCCAGAAAAATTCCGTGCACTGTCATCATCATCAAAGCACATGGGAGTGTTCATAATACTTTGCATACATTACCTCAATGAATCTTACAAGGACCTTTAAATGTTTTTCAATGATCATAAGTAAATCAAAAAGAACAGGTTCTGCAATTGACTTGCATGTTTATTATTTTGCAGGTCTGGAGATGTATGTATGTTGCATATTATGAGTTGTATCCAATATCAGTCTAACTTGTTCCATTTATTTTAGTGGGTCTGCTCTAAGTACAACTAACATTGTTTATATAACTATAATGAAAAGTGAGATTGCAGTCAAAAGAATCAGATCAAAATTATTTATCATTTGTGATTATCCTGAATTTTCTGTGTGGTCTGACTAGTGTGTTGAATTCTTTCACTCAGGGAGCTACAGGACTCCCAACTGCCTAAAGGTAACTGATCTCTTTATTTTGTCAGTTAGCTTGACACAATTTATTAATACATAATGACAGTCCGGAGAAATGAACAGAAATGGTTTCTTCTGCTGTTATTTTCCCTATTTAATTTTGATTTTAAATATTTTTACAATATGAAGAGCAAAACTAAGGGAATTATGATCATTACAAGCCTATATTGAATTAAATGTGCAGTTCTTTGAGATATTTATTATAATTAAAGTATCTGATCATTATTATCATATATAGTCATTTCTGGCATTGCATGTTGGGTGACTGGTATGTATAATATTTGCATGGGTATCTGATTTTATGATTGCAAATAATGAATTTCTATTTCTAAAAGAAAATTGTTTTCCATTTCTTGAGAGGTAAAATGCATCTCCAAGGCACAATCTTCTAATTTCCTTAAAAGGCAAAGAATTGGACAGTATCCGGTTTTTCATACAAGTTATTTCAGCATTATATCATTTGCTCAGAAAATAAAAAGAGCCAACTATTCTGCTCTTAACAGGTGTTCAATAGCAGGTATAGCTGTTTCTTCTGCTAAAAATGATTCAGTTGTGTTGCAAAAATGTAATGGAATTCAGAGTTATTTGAAAGCAATTATTAGTAAGCCCATGATTGGCTGATGTTAAGCCTTTATCAAACTATTCTATTTCTAAGCTTGTTACCATGATCACAGGAAAAAAAATGTTTTTCTCCAGGGATGTTGTGTGCCTGCCATCTGAAAATTCCATCATGTCTCCAACATTCCTTCCTTGCAAAGGAAGCTAATGTTGAAAATGTTGTCCTAGAACATTCCATTACACAAAGAAAGTGGGAAAACCTTGTATTAAACCTTGCTATATATAGATTTGTAACAACAATGACATACGTAGGTAACAATAGAACACAACATAGGTTTAGGACAAATGAAAGGGAGTACTTCACATAATGTATAGTAAAACAATGGAGTTTGCTGCCATGGGAAGTGAATGTGGTTAGCTTTAAAAGGGGCTTGGGCAGATGGATGCTAAGAGATTATCAGTGGCTACTCGCCTTGCTGGCTATGTGCTCCCTCCTTTAGCAGAAGTAGCATGCCTGCACACACCAGTTGCTGAGGAGCTGGGCAGGAGGAGGTCTTGTACTCATCCTGCTTGAGTGATCCTGTGGGCAGCTGGTTTGCAACCATGTGTTCAGAAAGCTGGAATAAAAGACCTTTGGCATGGTTTTTCTTACCTTCCATGGATAACTATTGAATCCTGGTATTTTAACAATTAATTGTTTTTATCCTTGTTTTTATCCCTCTTTTTAGATGCAGTGTGCTGTGTGTTGTTGCTGTTATGATTTTTGTTCCTTGGTTTTTTTTGCTCCTTGTAAGCTGTCCAGAGACTTTTTTAGTAATGGGCGGCATAGAAAAACTTTAAATACATACATACATACATACATACATACATACATACTGATGAGTTCGTGATCTTCTGTCTGGGCAAGTGAGTGAGCCCTCCATTCTTCCTCTGTGCAGATGAGGAAGAAATGCAACAGGCTGTTAAAGGAGAGGCATACTAGCCAACAGGCTTGTAAAATTCGTTTTAGTGGCTAAAAAAGACTCAGCTATGAATTGTGGGCTTATTTACATGGCTGTAACAAATATAATTGCTTCAATATGTCCAAATGATATAGAGTATGTTTTTATCATCCCCTCTGTTTAAAAAGGGGGCGGGGGGGGTTGGGAATGCTATAATTCTGACCCAGTGCAGAGACTCCACCAAACATTAAGAATTCATCAGTTGTACAATTTTTGGTAAAGTATTCTGAAAGAGAGACATGGACTGAAAAAACTTTAGAAGTCATAAATAACTCTGAAGTTATAATGCAACATAGACATAGAATGAAGAGGGAGAGGGACTGTTCTTTGCTTATTAATGTATAAGCAAAATGTATATTTTTGTCAACAGTTTCTATTACAAGTGTGACAGTAACTTTATATCATGGAAAATGCATGTGAAATATCAGAAGCTGAAAATATTGTGATGCTATTCTGTTTCTAGATAAAGAACTCCTAGCATTAACAATGAAAATGCAGTGTATCGCTATTCCATCTTTTCTTCCTTGATTGATATTTTTCTGGTAAGAAAAAAAGATGGAAGACGCAGTGTGAAACACATGGGAGGGCTACAAATTGAAAACAATGTAACCTGGACCCATTGCAAAATTCAGTGAATGAGGTAATACAATTGCACAATAAAAGCTTCATCTGGAAGGACTCCTAGAGAGGGAGCTTTATTGTTTTGTTGGGAACTAGTATCTGCTAATCTCAAATGAGAAAGACAAAAATAAATTAGATTTTTAGTTCAATCACTTGTTTTCATTTACTTCAGCTTCTGAGGAACTGAATTCAGTTGTTACTTGCATTTTCAGTTATGTTGTTTCTAGCATTTATTCTCAAATACCATCAGTACTTACTAATCAATTGTCTGTCTGTCTATTACCAAGGAATATTGGGAAGAAGTCCAACAAGGAATCACATTATGTCTTGTAGAATGCTATTAAACTTCCCTGGCATGTTTACGGAAATTTAGAAAAGGCATTGATCCACCAAAGTGTCAAGAGTTAGTAGTTAATCTTATTATTGTAAGAACAGAATTAGCTTACAGGTAGAAGAGGAACTTGAGTTTGGTAACTAGTTAAAACATGTATGAACGCATGTAAATGTGCTATAACTTACCTGTATAGTATGGTATTTGGAGATAGAATAGCTAAGCTATGTGACAGAACACATGCATTCTGTGTTCTACAGGAGGCCCCAGGTGGAAAGTGTGGTGGCATCAAAAGATGAAAGCTTGCAAGCTTGCTTGAGATCTTAAATAGCCACTGCTTGTTAGATAAGACAGTACTGGCCCAGGTGGACCAATGGTCTGATTCAATCTACAGAAAGTTCAGTGTATGTAAAACTTTAGTGAAAGTTCAGTTCAAGTCTTTTATTTTCAACTTGAATGCACTATACGAGTGAAACACAAAATGCATCAGTTCAAATTCTACATTTTACTTACCTTTTTATGTAGGAAATAACTGATGTTGGCAAGCAATGTGATATTATGACCGTGCTAAAGTAGGCCTTGATTCAGTAAAGAGGAGACTATCAGGTTTCCAAGGAAAGCTCCTTCAAAGAGACTGAACACCAGATCTGGGTTTTGAACACTATGCATGTGACATTTATTCTATGATATAAAGAATACAGAAGTATAAGAATACAAGTTCAGCAATCACCAGCAACAATATCAAGAGGCCTCATTCACACTCGCATTCATGCAACACTCATCCTCACAGCCAGTAGACCCTCCTGGTGATCCATCGGGACTGTAGGTGACCAGTAGCAGCGCTGTTCTGACACACACGGGAGCTGGAAAGCCCAGTCATTTTATACCTTTAAGTTGATGCTATCAGCTTGGTCAAAGTGGATTGAACAGCGAACTCCTCTGAGCAGAGCTGACACAGAACATGCTGGTCTTTATCTTGAACACACGCACTCTGGTCTCATTCCATTCTCTCTCTGGATGGTACAGCGTGGGCTTATCTGATCTGTTATGTTCCATTCTCCAAACACTCCCGGCCTCTCGGTTTTCTCAGTCTGGTCAGTCCCATCATGCTTTTTCATTCTTCATTTTCTTCTGGGTCTTAGGCCTTCAGGAACCCATGCACACTGTGACAGTATGTTACTCCATTTATTACCAAAAAAAAGGTTAAAAAACAGCATTCTAATTTTACTTTTTGGAAGTAAATCAGTAGGATTTCTAAATTCGCATGGAGGCAGTTGCTTCTTATAACACTAACATGATCTGCACATCTCTGAGTTTTCTCATTGGTGAAACTGACATTAACCCAAATACCTTATTGTGCAATGCAATGTTTCTGGGCTATACTATTCCAAACTGCTGGTTTGTATGATTATCACACAGTTAGATGAATTCCTTTCAATCAAATATATTTTCCAAATATAGAAAATTAAATGTCATCAGGAAAGGTTCTAACTTGCCTTCTTCCCGACATGTTAGATGTACTGGGATTTTGTTTGAAATGAGGGAACTTGCAGACATGCAGTATGGCATAGCTGATAAACATTCTTATTACATAGTGAGCTATTTGTTTAGACAAGGCTGATTTGACTGACCAGTTCTTTTCTCAGAGAGTTGGTTGCTATAGTCTGAGCTATACGTGTGTGATGGGGAGGGGGATCCTGTTTGAAATTCTCTACATATAAAAACTTATCTTAGGAAGAAAACTAGGATGGGAGTGGGGGGTTAGCCTAGATTGCTCCCTGCTATGCTGCCTTGCTGTGTGCAAGGATATATTTTTAGTGTTTTGCATCCAGGAAGTTTTTTAAACTGTGCAATTGACAATTGTTTACCTAATTTACCCTTTACCCTGATGGAAGTTCTAAAATGGACTCCCCCTTCATTCTGATGGAAGTTCTTTCAGAGAGTATAACTTTCAGGCGAACTTGAGTCCTGGAAACTCTCAGTATAGAAATGAAGCAGTGATGATGCTGTGTGCCAAAGACAAAAATACCACAACAGCTTGCAGGAATATTCCTGTTTATAGTTATTGCTTATTAATTTGTTCCCTAAAGGATGGTCAAGCAGGTCATCCAATTAAAACAGAAGGGACACAAGCATTATGGCATAGCTATGTTGGCATTGTCAAGGCACCAGTGTACCTGTTTCTGGAGAAATATGACAAAAAGGAGGCAATGAAGAAACAGTACTTATAGTCAGGAGGAGAGAGGGAGATGGAATTGCTGAGGGGATGGTAGATAAATGGTAGTAGCCTGAGCAAATGATGGGTAGTACTGGAGTTAAAGAAAGGGGAAGACGAGAAAGAAATGAAATTGGAGCAAAATTTTATATAGGACCTGGAGAAAACAGGGAATGTGCACTACTGGCAGACAGGGAAGACGAAATGTTTGGTGGGCCGTGTAGTTTGAGAGAAAGCCAAGAGAGCATATGTTCATTAATGGTGTGATCATATGCATATTTAGGCAGAAAAGCAGCCTAGAGGTGCCAGCAAGCTCCAGCCCAAGGCATGAGGGCCTTTTTCTGTCCAAACATGGGTAACATTGTGAGTTAAGTTTCTAGAAGCAGAGTGATAGGATTTCCCCCCTGATTTTCTACTGCCACTGCTGCAGTGGTGATCTAGCAACCCCAAGGGGTACCAGTTCTTAAAGGGCGATGGTGAAACCAAATTTCACATGTTAGTTTGAAATAACCAGTTAATTTTCTGATCTATAGCATCTAACGTTTAAACTGCTATTAATGCTATCTCTTACTGCTTAGAATGGGTTGGTGCTTCTTGCCAAGATACTATGTAATTAAAGTGTAAGTTTAGCTTGGCATGATCACAAACAAATGAAACAGGATTTAAAGAGTAGTTTAAATGTTAGATATTAAACACACTGGCAAAAATCAAATACAGTCATGAATTTAAAATCTGTATTAAATCCTCCTGAGAATCCAAATGAAAGCACACAGTCGAGAAGCTGCTGCTGTCAGAGACTCTACAGCTCTAAGCATCTTGAGAATCTGCCAGTCCCTGATAGTAAAAAGGAACAATAGCAACAAAACTAAATAATTGTTTTAGCTGAGGGAAAAGTGCAATAAAGGTCTCTATGGTATTGTTATCTGGTGTTGCTTGCCTAACCTTGCCTACCCTTGCTAATTTTTCCATGGCACTGGAAAACATCTAAGAACTGAATGTCTTTGGCACTGTTCTGCATAATCAGACATGCGATTGCTCACTTGAAGACCATTTCTATTTGAAGACCACTATGTACCTGTACAATTGGAATCTTTCATTTAGAAGAAATCTTGGCATTTGGCCTCAATATGCACTCCCTTTACTCATTTATGTCAGAATCCCTCTTCTGAACTCTCCCTTCTTTCCCCCACAGACTTTTAATATCATGAATAGGCATTTTCTTGCATTTTAACTGGTGCTTCAGAGAGATAAAAACAAGAACTATGAATGTATCAATAGGATAAAAGGGAGTGGTATGTGACTGAGCAGTCTTGGAAAGTGATCTCTGAAATTTCTTTCAGGTTCCCTTGCATTCCCTTCAATACAATATAAAATAACACATTCTGTAATAATTCAGTAAAATACAAAAGCAGCAAAGGTACAGAGATGTCATAGGTAAAGCAACATTTAAACAAAACAAGCAGGCAGGTCTTTACCAACTGGCAGAATACATCCAGAGGGGCAGCTACCAGTGCTTTGTAAAACAAAGGTGTTAAACAAGAGTAGTGCAACTACTGTAGGGCTTGACTCTTTCTCTTTTTATTGCGAGCGTCAGTAAATCAAAACAAAAGCAAAATTGAAAGCCATTAAAATGTAAAATGAGTTACAGTAGTATACTTTTCTTACACAAGATCTGAACAGATCTGTTATAATACGTATGTACTGCATATCCTATATATTGTTCAGAGTGTGAGATATACCACTAGCTATAGGAATAGATACACATAAGCTTCAGCAAAGGCAGACTAAATATTAATACATGTATGCATTTGCAGATTACCACCTCTTCAAAAATGAAAGCATAGTTAAGTCCTCAACCCATTTGTTATCAAAGATGGCAATTTGTCCTTCCTGTAATATTAGTCTTTTATTTATTTATTTAAACTGTCAAAAAGGCACAGAGAAACCATTTATGTTGACTGTATGGAAGCAAGTAGATAAGAATAACATGTGTACTGGCTAATATTAAAGAACTTTCCATCACAAACTGTATATTATTAACCTGATGTTTTTTGGACATAAGTACAAGGTCTAAATAGATGGATCCCATGTTAAACAATCTGAGTCATTACATTCATTTTTAGTTATATTTACCCTGCCCCTTAAGCTTATCCTTAAAGATACCCATCTCTCAACATCCCATAAGATCTCAGTCAACTTACTCAACTTTAGCTCAGTCATTTGAGATATAGGGATGAGTATTCCCAGATAAGTAATAAAATCTGGTTGGCACCTAAACTGCCAGTTAACTAGTACGCTGTGGGATACGGTATCTCCAGTTGACTTACACCAGTTAACTGACTGGCCAGACAAGTAACCAAATTACTAATTGTCTGTATCTAAGTTGGAACTGACAACTAGAGTTTCAAAATGAACAACAGAAGGCCAACAGCAACAATGAGTTTAAATTATAAGGGTTTGTCTTCTGTAATTATCAGTAGTGCCACACCCTAGATCTTTCCTTTCTTTCCCTTACAACTTTTATTTTTAAAAAGAAAATGTGCTATTTGTGCGGTTATTTTTTATACTCCGTGGTGGCTTACTTTGCTTTCTGTCCTGTCTTAGCTGGCCCTGTCTGGATATGGACTGTGTTCACTGATGTGTTAATTTAGAAAGAGCACAGTATCTCAGGGAATCCCAAAGCAGTTAATTACTCACTCTGCCTTAGGGAGAAAAATTACGTTCCACTGTGCTTACAAGCACAGAACAAACTGTAGTGAGATTTGATTGACATTATCATGCTCTAGGCATTTAATTACTGCATATGCATTTGCAGTTCATGATTGCTACCAGTTTTTAAGGCTGAATGCCTTATTTATTTATTTTTTCCTTGTGTTATGCCCAAATGTATACATTTGGGAACAAACTCTTAATTCAAAATTCAGTATGCGTAAATTGCTGTAATGCCAAAATTTGCTTAAGTCAGAAAATAAACCCAGGCAACCGGAACACTGGGGATTGTTCTTAAAGGAGGGGCCAATATATGGTAGCATTTTATCCAGGTCTAGCTTGTGCAGCACTCAATGCATGTTATTGTAATACTGTCATATTTATTTTTCCCCAGACTGCTCAATTTATTCACTACATTTCTATACCATCCAGTAGGCAATGCTCTCTTTCCCAGAGAAGTAGCCATGATAGGCTGTTGCAGCAAAAAACAACAAAGAACCTTGCGATATAAAGACTAAGACTAGTTAATTAAATTAAATTAATTTAATACATTTATCTCTTGATAGGGATTATTTGTTTTAATTTAATTTTGGCTAATTTATTGGTTGTCCTTATTGGTGTGTATGGATATATTTTATTATGTGGTCTATTTTATTGTTTTATCTATTTTATTAGATTACTAATTGTTTTAATCTCCTTTATGGATCACTGCCTTGTCGTGGTGAAGGGGCTTGCATAGCTCAATGAAGCTATGAGCTACGCCGTGCAGGGCCACCCAAGATGGACAGGTCATAGCAGAGAGCTCTGACAAAAGGTGATCCACTGGAGAAGGAAATGGCAACCCACTCCAGTATCTTTGCCATGAAAACCCCATGGACAGTACCAAAAGGCAAAAAGATATGATGCCAGAAGATAAGCCCCTCAGGTCAGAAGGTGTCCAATATGCTACTGGGGAAGAGCGGAGGGCTAGTACTAGTAGCACCAGATACATCTGCAACTGAGTGTCC
>NW_025335568.1:65895811-65903625 GCF_004798865.1 Varanus komodoensis
CCTTCTGGAATCGACCGTCGAGATAGGAGCGGAACCACTGCAAAGCAGTGCCTCCAACCCCCAATATTCACTAACACATGTCCAGAGAATGCAGTTACGTTTGGAGCAATCACTGCCTCAGCAGTACTTCCCAAATGAAAGTTATTTCAGGTGTTTGTTTATTTTGCTCTCTTGTAAAGAATATCTCATCTACAGTAGCTATTCAGAAGCAACAAAGCTGAGTTGATACAATATAACAGTGTTCTTCAACAATAGCTAATAGTAATTTTCATCTGAAACAAAATAATTGAAAATTATACTTAAAACTGATTTATTGTACTCGATCACGTCCTTTTAAAACTGCTTATATGTACAAGTTGGGCAAGAATGAATAATGATGCATCTTCCTCTATGAGTGCTCATTCATTTATTATATTTATATCTTGCCTTTTTAGCATTTTAAGGAATGCAAAGCAGCCTACATAATTCTTGTCTTCTCAGCCTTATCCTCTCAAAGCAACCCTGTTTGGTAGGCCGGGCTGAGAGTCTGTGACTGGTCAAAAGTCATCCAGTTAATGGCATTGCTGAGAATTCTAGAGTCCAAATTGCCTACACTCTTAACCACTACATCACACTGGCTTTTCTTGTCCTAGATGCAAGTCTGGTAAGAAGGAAAGAAAAGACAAAATGGCTGCACTGTGCATTTTGCCTGTTAGCAATAAAAGCCCTGAATCCGTAAGCCCTTTGTTTCCACATCCATAAATAATATTTTTGTTCAGTGGGTAATATGGATAATGTTTAACTCTCTGAAAGTGGTGTAGTTATTCCCTCCCTCTAGATTTCTTTAGTTAGGTTCAGTCTCTGGATTAGAGATTTCTCCCCCCCCCCCAACCCCCAGTGTGTGTGTGTGTGTGTGTGTGTTTAGCCTGAATCTTTTTTGAGATGTGCATGATTCTATGCACATCACCAGTTTACCTTTTGCATGATTGGTATTCTGTTGGGCTTTGTAGGGAAAAATATCTGATTTGACATTTGGAGCTCAGTTCCTCAGTCAGGTTACTTATTTCTGAGATTCATCAACTTTTCTTCTGTGAAATGTGTATTGCAGCAGAAAACCATGGTTCTGGAAAAGTGATGTTGCATTATAGACCTCAAACTCTACCTCTTCCTTGTTCTTTGGTTGTCAGGCAGGTTACTTTTCCTTTGGTTTCACCTGGTCACCGTCAGGGAAATGGCTGTTTTGTAACTAGTCATACCATTATAGCATCCACTTTTAAAATGGGAAAGCACCCCTTCCATGGCAGCCGTTTTCTGTGCCTCAAATTTTAAATTATCACTGTCAAAATGTGCCCATGAACCTAAACATTTTGGGAATCTTGCTCTGTAACTTCAGTGAAGTCTGATCCATTCTCAGCAAATTCAGCTTTCACACTTCCATGAGAGCACTGAGTTTATTATCTAGCCAAAACACTTTTGTTTATCATATTATGTTTTTGTAGGTCCCTTATCTACATGCTTTGACCTAGATCATTTCAGCCTCTAGGTTTCTACTGCAGTACCACTGAAAATTTCCTATGACACCCAGCAGCATCACACTGACACATAATTTGTTGCCAGTGTTTAGGCTGTTTAGGTAGCTGGAATAGTATCACCTTCACAAAAGATAGCTTCTTTGCACAATGCATAGTTACTCGAAATGTGTTTTCACCAAATAAAGTGATGGCTACCAATTGTGCACCCCAGCATTTGAAGATAATTTCTAGAAAGGCTTTTTAGCATTTGCCTTACCATTTTTGTTTTGTTTTGTTTTGTTTTGTTTTTTTTTAAGTCAAGGAACAACTTCTATTATGTTGTGGTTGGTCATTTATATCCCGCTTTTTTTCCTCTTCCAAAGTGGCTTACATAGCTCCATTTTACCCTCACAGCAACAACTCTGTGTGATATGGTTTTAATGGCATTTGAGTAGCTTTTATAAATTTTGGTGGTTAACCTGTTTTATATTTGCTTGCACGGTTGCCTGACATGTTGCCTTTATTATTTTGATTATCATTGCTTTTAAGGCACTCTAGAAGTAGAAATATTGAAGGGCACGGATAGTCTGTTAGCACATCTGTCATTGTGCCAATGTAGCTGTCATTCTGCTAGTGCAGTGGGACTTCTGCCAAATTTTATGGCCCCCAGCCAGCAGAAATCAAAGGTAGAATTGTGCCCTACTTTTCATTACGGATCTTATTTGGCTCTGATATATTGCTAATAATGAACTAAAGTCTTGTTAAACAGCTATTGCTATTTTGGATCTTGTAAGAAAAAATAGATGTGCCACTGCTTTTACTGGTTCATTAAGATTTTGTGGGTAATGGGGTATGAGAGGACAGATTCTTTGGTCTGAAGAGGAGCTTTGCAGATGTTGGCCCTGGCAATTAATAGGAGGACATCATTTAAATACAAAATAGCTACTTTTCATTTCCTTCTCTAATACATGTCCCATAATTCATGGCATCCAAAAATTAATTTGCTCTTCTCAGCTATCCATATAAATGTAAATTGATTCAGCATTTCTTCATATTTGTCACTGCTATACTTTCATTGTGGTTGCAGCAAATGCTGGATCTCTCATTTGTCTTGCTTGACAAGTAAGTTATCAATGAACTAACTCCTCCAGTTACAATTAACATGTAATTTTCATGATTTCTTAAGCAACATTTACCTGTGGGGCAACTAGATTGTGTTCCTCATCTAGAGCAGGGGTCCTCAAACTTTTTAAACAGGGGGCCAGTTCACTATCCCTCAGATTGTTGGTGGGGAGGACTGTAGTTTGGAAAAAATATGAATGAATTACTATGCACGCTGCACATTAAAATTAATTAAAAATTAATTAAAATTTTAAAAAAGAATTAAGAAATTAAAAAATGTTTATTCTGCTCACTTGGGCTGCAGCAGAAGCCCAAGATGAGGTGGGGAAGAGCATGTCCATATTCATGGGACATAGCTACAAGGTCTGTGATCGTGCTGGGTGGGAAAGACGGGTGCGATCATGCTCAGGGAGAAAGATGGCCATGATCACGCTCATGCAGGGAAGGCAGGCGGGATCGTGGCCATCTCCCCTGCCCCCCAAGCATGATCGTGGCCATCCCCCCCCCCCCCGCACAACCGCAGTCATGCCTGTATTCCCTTCACAAGCATGACCGTAACCGCAGCCATCTCCCCACTGAGTACACCTGCGCAGGCTCAGAGCTTTTGGACTTGCTCGGAGATCGTTTTCTCTGAGCGAGTCCAAAAGCTCTGAGGCAGGCCGGATCAATCAGCATGGCGGGCTGGTTTTGGCCCGTGGCCCGTAGTTTGAGGGCCCATGATCTAGAGTTTTCTAATGTCTGTGCTCTACATTTTTATTTGATTAGCATATAGGAGCATCAGAGAAAAAGAGATTTTAATTTGCCTGAAGTTTACACAACCCAAGCATAAAGAAGAACTGTGGATGGATGCTTTTTTCTTTTTCTTTTTTGCCTGATACAGACTCATAACTGATGGCAGGTTTTGGCTTGAAGCTGAAAAACTGTTGCTTCTAATCAACAGAGATCTCACCTTTTTTCTAGAAAGACATCCTGTGTAATTGCTGGGAAACTTTCTGGTATGTGTATGTCTGTGTGAACATGTGATGGACTCATGCACTGTACACTGAGAGTAATCCTTATTTCTGGAAGGCATGAATTGTACATTTTTAGTTATTCTGACAGTATAATCTAGTGCATATCTACTCAGAAGTAAGTCTCATTCAGTTCAATGGAATTCAGTTTAAAGTGACTATATACTGTTAGCTTATCTGGAATCTGTTTGGGTGTGGACCAGTATAGAAATACTATAAATAAATAGATAATGGTTAGACTTTTTTCTTTTTGTTTGCTTACTACGTTGTACCAATTAAAAAAAAAAACTAATTTTGAAATTATTTCTAGTTCATTTAATTATGTTGTTGTTATGTGCTGTCAAGTCATCTCTGACTTATGATGATCCTGTGGATGAAAGCCCTTCAAAATGTCCATGCCAGCCCTGCTCAGCTCTTCTAAATTCAAGGCTTTATGGCAGGGGTCCTCAAAGTTTTCCACCGAGGGGCAGTTGAAAGCTGCCGGTGCTGGGCATGGGCCGGAAAGGTGGTGCCGGCGGTGTGTGTGGGCTGGCATGGGGGTGGTGCATGTGTGCACTGAGGTGGGGGCAGGACAAGGTGAGGTGAGGTGCAGGCAGGCATGCATGGCGAGGGGAGGGGAGGTGCAGGCGGGGGTGGGCATGCGCCGTGAGGTGGGCGCATGAGGCAGCGGCTTGCTCACTTAGAAATTGTTTTCTCTGAGCGAGCAAACTGCTGCATCCCTGCGCACGGGGTGAGGTGGGCAGCGGTGGGCTTGGGCGCACGCATGGCAGGTCCAAAAGGGCATGGTGGGCTGGATTAATGGGCATGGCAGGCCGGATCCAGCCCCAGGGCCATAGTTTGAGGACTCATGCTTTATGGAGTCAATCCATCTTTTATGGAGTGAATCCATCTCATGTTTGATCCTCCTTTTCTGCTTCTGCCTTCAACTTTGCTTAGCATGATTGTCTTCTCCAATGAGACTTACCTTCTCATGGTAAGTCCAAAATATGACAGCCACCATTATTTCGTGTTTGAATCTGGAGAAAGTTCTGTCTTGATTTGATGTAGGATCCACTTGTATATCTTTCTGTGAATCCAAGTAATTAGCACTGCTCTCTTCCAGTACCATACTTTGAACAAATCAATTTGCTTACTGTCAGCTTTCTTCACTGTCCAGCATTCACACCTGTACATAGTCATTAAGAATACAATAGTGTGGATGATCTTTTCTAGTGCTTTAATTGCTGCCCTTCCAGGACTCAGTCTTTGAATTTCTTGGCTGCAGTCTCTGTTTGAATTGATGAACCTTTTACAATTTCAATTTCTTCTTTGTTCTGTGATTCTTCTGTAGTCATGATTTTTGTTTTCTTAATATTAAGCTGCAGTCCTTTTTTTGCCCTTACTTCTTTCACTTTCACCAGGAATTGTTTCAATTCATTGCTGCTCTCTGCCATTAATATGGATCTACTGCATATGTTAAATTATTAAAATATCTTTGCTCATTTCCTTCCTTTGATCCTAATCTAGCTTACCTTATGATAGGTTCTGCATACAGATTGAACAGATAGGGAGATAAAATGCACACTTGTTAGATGTCTTTGCCTGTAGCAGGGGGAGCTTGGGAGCCACATGTGGTTCTTTCAGTTTATTTTGTGGCTTGCAGCTTGCCACCTGTGGATGTCTGTAGCTACTGCCCATGGGCACATGCTTGTTGTTTGCCATCCATGGGTGTCCACTTTCAGCTCTCAGACATCTGACATTTACCATATGTGGCTCTTTGGTTGAGCAAATCTGGTCACCCATGGCCTATAGGAAACCATTCTGTTTCTCCATATTCTGTCCTAACAATAACTTCTTGTCCATAATACAGTTACACATTAGGACAATCAAGTGCTGAGGCACTCCTGTTTCTTTCAGGATCTTTCATAGCTTTTAATATCCACACAGTCAGAGTCTTTGCTGTAGTCTATCAAGTACTGACTGTTAATTTTCTAAAATTCTTTGTTGAGCTCCGGTAGCCAATGTATAGTTGCAATATATGTTGGAAGATGGGCTGTTGCCAAGGGATGGGTTACACCATATAAAGACTGGAAAGGATGTATTTGGCCACAGCATGAAGAAGTTCATTAGAAAGGCTTTAAACTGAATGCTATAGAAGAGGGAGAATACACACTGGAACTTATAACTGAGAACTCATGCTAAGAAATATACCGCATGTTGTAGCCCTAATTTTTAACCATCACTACTTTCACAGCAAGCATTCTAAAAATCAAAATGGAGCACTGTTGGAGCCAGTCATCTCAATACTTTTACATGCTAACCATCAGTGCTGCTTCTTGCTAAAATGGTAAATGAAGTGATCTTTTCTAGAGGTTTGTCACATACACAACATAGTATAATTGTGATTTGACAAACTGGTGAATAGCTACTTCAAAGTGGGAATATTGCCCAAGAGCAAACCAGAGTGAATATTACAAGCTGTATTTTCTCACAAATATCTGACAGAAAAATGCTTTGTTAGTATGCAAGCATAGTACATGAAACCATATACTAGTTGTAATAGGGCTAGCAAAATGGAAAGATAGAGGCAGATGAATTAACATTTTCTAAACAGAGTGGGGAAGGCTCCATGGAAATGGCAAGGCAGGGTTCTGGAATCTGTATGCCAGGTGAGAAATAGTGGGTCATATGGGGATAGAACTTACAGACTCAAAGGAATAAAAGGAAAATAAAAAGTAATAACATCAGAGAAGTTATACCGTATTTTTCCGTCTCTAAGACGCCCACATGTATAGGACGCCCCCCACTTTTCCTGTCGATTTCCAGTGAGCAAGGTGCCGCCATGTGCGCACCGCCTTGCCACCCCCCTGCGGCACTGCATCTCCCCACTCGCAGTGCCTCATCCCCCCGCACGTGCCATCCTGCCAATCTCCCCCCCCCGAGCACGCCCCCCATGTATAAGATGCACCTCCATTTTTAGCTAAATGTTTTAAAGAAAAAGTAGCGTCTTATACATGGAAAGATACGGTAGTTCTCTCCTTTTGAAATATGAGGAAAGATCTCGATGCCTGGCTGAACAAACTGTTCTTGAAAATTCATAGCAGGCACAGTTTGCAGGAAGCCTGATTCTAGCATCAGGAAAACCTTTCCGACTAGAAGAGCAGTACAGGAATGGAACCAATTACCTAAGGAGATCATGAGTTTTTCTTGCAGTAGAGACATTCAAGAGGCAATAGGACAGCCATCTGTCAGAGCTGCTTTAAGGCCATTGAGCAGTGGATTGGACTCATTGGCCTTATAAGGCCCTTCCAACTCTAATATTCTATTTTGTTGTTGTTAGTCGCGAAGTCGTGTCCGACCCATCACAACCCCATGGACAACATTCCTCCAGGCGTTCCTGTCCTCCACCATCCCCCAGAGTCCACTTAAGCTCACACCAACTGCCTCAGTGACTCCATCCAGCCACCTCATCCTCTGCCGTCCCCTTCTTCTTTTGCCATCTATTGTTCCCAACATTAGGCTCTTCTCCAGTGAGTCCTTCCTTGTCATTAGGTGGCCAAAGTATGTGAGTTTCATCTTCACTATCTGGCTTTCCAAGGAGCAGTCAGAGTGGATCTCCTCTAGAACTGACTGGTTTGATCGCCTTGCGGTCCAAGGGACTCACAGGAGTCTCCTCCAGTACCGCAGTTCAAAGGCCTCAGTCCTTTGGCACTCAGCCTTCCTTATGGTCCAGCTTTCACAGCCATACATTGCAACTGGGAAAACCATAGCCTTGGCTATACGCACTTTTGTTGGCAGGGTGATGTCTCTGCTTTTTAGTATGCTGTCTAGATTTGCCATAGTTTTCCTCCCCAGAAGCAAATGTCTTTTAATTTCTTGACTGCAGTTTCCGTCTGTGGTGATCTTGGAGCCCAGGAAAATGAAATCTGTCACTACCTACATTTCTTCCCCATCTATTTGCCAGGAAGTGAGAGGACTGGATGCCATGATCTTAGTTTTCTTAATGTTGAGTTTCAAGTCAACTTTTGCGCTCTCCTCCTTCACCCCCATCAAGAGGCTCTTTAGTTCCTCTTCACTTTCTGCCATTAGAGTGGCATCCTCTGCATATCTGAGGTTGTTGATATTTCTCCCAGCAATCTTAATTCCAACTGATGATTCATCTAGCCCTGCCTTTCTCATCATGTGCTCTGCATATAAGTTAAATAGGCAGGGC
>NW_025335568.1:65903725-65932630 GCF_004798865.1 Varanus komodoensis
CACAAAAGTTAATGTGTCGCTTTTAAATACAAATTCAAACAAAAATCCAAGATAGCTTCCTCAACTGGGTTGAGCATCTATAACATAGAAGAATCAGCTCCACGTACAGACTCTTAAAAACCCTGGAATAAAATACCAGTTCAAGTGCATATACATGAATTCACTATGTGGATTCAGCCCTCCAGCATAAACATATAGGAATTATCTCTGGTCTGCAAGGGCCTTAGCAGTCTAAGTGGCAACAGCAGCTCCTGCCTCTTCAGTTCTCCCACTCTTTCCAATTCAAATTACTTACTCACAGCTCTTACCCACTCTTTCTTAGTCCCACTCCTTTGGACTGAACCAATATTTCATAGGAGTTACACCAGCAAGGTAAGTTGGTAATTTCCTGGAGAGACCATGTTTGATAGTATTTGCTTCCCAACAGATATCAGGGTAATTAAAGTTTCTTGTCAATCCTGCATACTTCCTTGTAATATATCTTCAGTTTGCTGTTGGAAAGTGTCATCCTTATCTTGTCTGTTTGGGTGGTAGTAAATTCCAAGCACAATATTGTTTTTATTCCTTCCTCCATTTATTTTAATCCACATATGTTGAATATGGCCAGAGTTTTTCACCTGCAAAATTATTCTTTCCTTTTTTTATTAGAAATAAAATAGAAAAGGAAAAGTTATTTCCTTTTTTAGTACACTTCCATGAACTAGATGGATGGATGAGAAGACCAGCTGAGCCCCAGAATCATTGAGCTCCTTTCCTACAACTTCATAATCTGACATGATGCTGTCCTTGGCAGTATTGTTTCCTTTAAATACAGATAAGCAGTAGGAGATAAAACTTATGAGGCCCACTAAAAATGAGTTATCAGCTTTGTCACACCTCGAATTTGTGGTCCTGGGAGACAGGGCACTTCTTGAACTGGCCAGCATCCCCCTTTCTTTTTTTACAGTAAGAAATCAACAGCAACTACCATCCTTATTTTCCTCTTGCTGCAAGGAGCAGTTCCATCCCATCTGTTCCGTAGGTCTCCAACATAATGCTTCCCGTCATGAAAAGTCTGCTGTACATCTTTCCAGAGAGGCACTCTCTTCCAGACAAGCTTCAGTGCATTTTCCTAGCTCCAGTGGCATAGAGAGCCTTCTAAATCTCTTTCCCCTGTTACTGATCTCCATGCATATTGTTCCTCCTTTTGTTCAATCTGCCTCTTTTCCTAAGTGGCCCCCTGCAGTGGTCTTTGTAATACTTCCTGTGTTCTGTCCAGTAACTCTTCATTATTTCTCATATGTGGAAGTGTGACCACACAGTGTTCCAAAAATTTTCCCTTCTGGTAATGTAACCAGCTTGCACTTACTAGAAATGTATGCCACCTTATCTTCAGGCAGGAAAACAAACACATCCCATATTCTGTAAGTCACCACTGATGAGTTTCATCTGTCCATTTAATCTTCCATGGAGCAATCTTTCAATTTCAATTTATCTCTGGTTCTCATTTTTCCTTTTCCAATTTCACCTTTGGTTTTTTCCCCAAACTTGAGAATTATTTTAAAGGTTTGGAATCTTCATGAGACTATTTGTACATGTTTCTCATCTTTGTATGCACTTTCCCTAATATACACATTTTAGCAAAGCAATATCCTAAATATTATTCTCCCTAATATGTTCATTTTCTGTGAATGTTTTGATTGGAAAATGCAACAGAAATTTTTCAGAAGTGTAAATTTCTAAGGATAACTGTATTTTCATTCACATAGTATTTCAAAGGTGTAAAATAATGTTAAGTGTGTGTTAAAATGCAAAAAAAAAAAAGGGGGGGGGGAAGAACCACCATCACTGAGAGTAGGACATTTTGACAAATAGTCAAAATTCATACATAGAAGATATGAATTATATGCTTCCCTTTCAAATGTGAGGAACCAGATGCTCTAAAGGCTTTACCCACTTTCTTTTTGAAGCTACAAAAATGAGCTGCTTGATAGCAAAAGAGACAGCAAAATGAATAACTAATTGTCTCTAGAATCTGTTCAAACTAGCTTCAGTTCTTATTGGAATGGTTATAATACAGTTTCCAAGTTACCGTTATGGTTTCAAGATAAACCCATCCATCTTTTTTAATTGGGAAAGAAAAGGGAGCAATTTAAATTTAAATATTAGAAGCAGGCAACAAAAGAAAGATAGTTGTGTTGGCCAAAAGAATAGTTCTAAAGGAAATTTCTAAAATCTATATTACTGCAAAATAGCATTCTTGAACCAACTTAGTCACAAATACTGTGCATTTTTTCAGTTTTCTTCCAGGAAGTAGTGGCTAATCCAAGGCACTCAGTCACCACTTGGTTACACTCTTACAATGGAAAGTGGAAGTACTCTGAAGATACTCAAATAGAGCTCCATCACATATAGAGTTGTTTTCAGGTTGCCTTTGGGTTCCAGTGTGAGAACACTGGAAAAGAAGAAAACAAATGGTCAGTCCTGTTTGTGTGTTTCGCATGGGCAGCTGGTTGGCCACTGGATGAACAGAATGCTGGGCTATATGGAACCTGGCTCTTCTAAAAATTGTGAAATTACACAATTTCATTACATTAACTTTTATAATGTATAACACAGTGATGGCAAACCTTTTAGAGACCAAGTGCCCAAACTGCAACCCAAAACCCACTTATTTATTGCAGTGCCAATACTGCGGATTCAAATATGCCTGGGGGACAGCACCACATTAAAAGAATCTCAGTCTCTTAATTAGAACATCTCTTTGCTAAATCTTAGATATTAAGTTTCAATTTTTCCTAAGAAAATTCAAAGCTAAAATCTTGTGTTAATAAAAACAAATGTATTAAAACTCACAGCTAGTCCAAGCAAATCTCTCTCTTTCTCTCCTTGGCAGAGCACTGACCGGCCATGCGAAAGCTTGGACGAGTTGCAACTAATGAGTCATGGCTCGTGATGTCATCGCCTGGCACTGCAACTCCTTTCCAAGCATGCGCATGGACTCTATGTGTGCTGTTATCCGATGCTTGGCTGCTGGGGCAATGCTGGGGCGACTTGGCTCGTGTGCCGACAGAGAGGGCTCTGTGTGCCCACTGCAACACATGTGCCACAGGTTTGCCACCACTGGTATAACAGATAATCAAGCAGCTGTCTTCCAGATAGAACTTGGTGCTTCCACATTTGTCACACGTGTATACAAAAATTAATTGCTGGACCAGACATTGCCTCATGTTTATAACTGTAACTGTGGGTAGATGATCCCAGTAGAGAGCATTTCCTTAACCTGGTGTAGCTGTATCAGGAATCCCAAGGAAGTTCTTAAAGGGTTTATATGGGAAGACACCCAGAAGATGGGATCTCAAGTACTAGCTAGTGCTTCTCCCTATTCTACTTTCTTTCAGAAATTATCTGTGGGGAGTAAAGGTGGAATAAAAAATACCTAAATATGTTGTCTGAAAATCTGAAAGAAAATATTTCATAATTGAAAGCTGTTCTTTGGGGGGCAGGGAAGCAAACATTCCTCAAAGCAGAAAAAAACAAGGAGAAATGTGTTGCTTTTCCAGATTTTTCCATGTCTGTTTCATGGAGGAGCTTCACATTTCCATTGCTGACACTGGAGGTGAATGCATGATGGGACCAAGTTCTAGCTAAGAATATGGGTTGTTATGTGTGAGAAATATCAATATTTTTACCTTGGAACTTCTGTTCCAGCTATTTTCATCCTCTAATGTCACCAGTAACTTTCAGCAACCATGTGCTCTCCTATAGCCTGGTCTGTTAAAGAAATTCCTGTAAAGTACTTGCTCAGAAAAGCTGATTGGGAAAGATGGTATGTTTCAAAGTGCATGTATGAAGCTGGTGTTCTTCAATGCAATGAATTACATTTAGTGTTATGGGCAGTATCCAACACTGCTGCCCCCTTATGCTGTTAATGTAATGCAAGTATAAATGGCCACTAGTTGTGCATCGGTAGCATAAGCTAGTGCAATGGGTTTTCCAGAGAAAACAGTCATGACAGGTTACACTATTGGCATGCTAGAGGTAATTTACACTATCAATATATCAGTAGTATACACAGAATGTTAGTGTTGGATACTGCCCAAAATTTCTACTGCATTAAATTAAATTAAATTAAATTAAATTTCTGCATTAAATTATCATCTCAGAGTAGTTAGTGGATAAAGTAGGAAAACTGCTCTAGTTGGCCAGTTTAGTAAAGGGCTAATTACGGCTTGAATGATACCAAGTAAAATTATATGGAATGGTATAACCACTGGTTGACACAGTACAAGGCAATGGAAACTGCCAGAGAGCATTGGCTGTGGGATGGAAATGAAATAAATAATACACAATAATAATGTGACTATGTGGCATTCTTATACAAATATACTTGAGAGTAGATTGCTCTTAATTTTATAGAGCTTACTTCTGATTAAACATGTTTAAAATTATCTTGTCATGTATGTTTTGCTGGGTTAGTAAGAGTTAATTTCCATACAGATTTAGCATTTGCCACCATTGTCAACCTGGCTTGTGAAAGCCTGGTCTTTTGGTGAGTAAAGATTTTTTTTATTTTTAGTCATTTGATCCAGCATATAGTTAATTAAATAGTAAATATTTTCATTAGCTCCATGGAACCAATGGCCTTCTGGCCTCTTCCAACTGTTATTTTATGATTCTATGAACTGACAACTCAAAGTCATGCAAGAGTGTATGATGATGATCATTTTGACAAAGAGATTGAATGGCACTTTAAATGAACATACCGTATCAGGTATTTCAGGAACCATTAAAGTTGAGCATGATAAATTGAAAAAGAACATGTTAAATAAGAAGCCATCCCTGGTAGGTCTTCATTGTCATTTCTGCAATTGAAAATGCCCATTTAGGAGATCTATACTTCTCCTAGGAGACAATCATTACTGTTCTGTGTAGTTAGTGAATGAAGTATGGTTTGTGCTAAGGGTGATGTATGCTTCCACCTGGAGCTCTTTGTTGGAAACATAAAGCAATGGGAAAGTAAATGGCATGCAGCCAGCTCTATTCACATAGTGCTTTTGGCATCTTTTCTTGCTGTTAAGCAAGTCTGCTATATAAAGTATTTTACAGAACCCAGTAGGTAGCCTCACAGTTTCAACAGAGCTTTATGAATATAATTTTTGACCCCTGTGAAGATAAATAATGGATTTCAGTGAAGCATAGAACCATGGAAAATGCATGCATAGAAAAAACATGTCTTTACTGTTATTGCTTCTTTCAATTTTACTGCAATGTTTATAAATGGTACAAGCAACTATTCCTGAATAATATGTTCTGGTTTGCTCTGTTTCTGGATTTTCCAAAATGTGTTTTGGAAATGTATTAATCTAGATTCAAGGGTGGCATATGGATCTAGTTAAACATATGCTGGAGTCATCTGAGTTTAGTGTGCACTTATTGGCTTCTCTCCTCAGCATAAGATTAAATGAAAGAATGGAACCTGTAGAGAGATCGCAATAATGGAGGAATAGAATTAAAAGTTTGAATATACGTATGTTTGCTGGATGGCAAGGATCTCATGCATGTGGTCCTTTTATATGTTTCAAAGTCCCCTCATTTGGTGACAGTTCACCAGTTGATAAACTTAGATGAATGCATGGTATGTGCAGGGCTTGGTTGTTTTCACAGATCCGTGCCAGAACACCTTTAGAAACAGAGGGAGATACTAAGCAGGATAGAGTTAGAAGTATAAGTGCCCACTCAATTAAAAATGAGAGTGGAAAATAAATATTTATTAATATGATTTTATTTATGTAACATATATCTCAAAATCAATGAAAGTTAAAAGGTTTAAATTAAATCAAGAAAAAATATTACTTGTCTATATGTCTGTTCTTCCAAGTTGTGTGGGTACAAGTTTTGTCTAGCTCACACTTTTTATCTTGAAAACTCATCTGTAAGGCAGGGCAAACTTCCCAATCCTAATTTGACAACTATTATACTGAACTAGCTGTCTTAATAAAAGAAAAACGTGTCATTCTAACTCCGTATTATTCCAGACACAGTTTTGGCAAGGTTATATATGTGCTAAAAACCAGACAGACTATCAGAAGTCAAGAAACTGCATGTACACCGACCTGTATCTTTCTCGTTGTAAACCCACAAACACTTGCTGCCTGCTTTCCTTAACTGTCCTTTGGAATCAAGAACAGTGAGTGAGTTGCTTCATAGTAGCTATATGGCAGAGGTGGCCAGATGTGCTCAATGGAAAAACCACATACAGTAAATGTTGGATGTTTGAGGGCACGTGGCACGGGCAGTGAGTGGCAAGCAGGTGCCCATGGGCACTTGCAGCAACAAGAGGCAAGCCGCAAAGTAAACTCAAAGAGCTGCATGCAGCTCCCAAGACTCAGTTTCGCCACCCCTGCTATATGGAATGAGAAAAGAGACAGCGGACTGGACACTATCTGTGGCCTTTCCATTGCCTATACCTGTATTAAATATTTATGAAAATAAAGGTCTTAGAACAGTACACAAGACTGTTCACATAACTTTTTTTTAAAGCTAATGGTCACGTTTCTTGGCCAATGAATTTTATTTTACTGCGTTGTCTGTGACGATTGCTAATAGTTTCTCTTCCTGTCTTTGCTATAAGCAACCGTTGAAAATATATTAAAAGAAAAGCAGCAGCAGCAAAACAGTAGCAAACCTGAAAAGGTATATTTTCTTTTTTAGTTGAGTTTGAGAAAGATGGAGCATTCTGGACAATGAACAGAGCACTGCAGCATAAATTGCGGAGGTGGTAAGAGACTGCCATCTGGCAAAGCCCCTCAACCGGATAGATTCACTAATGACTCTTATATATTCAATCAGATTCTGCTGCAACACATGACTGGCAAATTTAATTGTTCTAAATTAACAGTATGTGTGCCAGATAGGCTTTGGATATGGAATTCATAAGCAATGCTGTTCAGAAGATTAAAAGGCATGCATCCAAATAATTTTGCTTCATTACATTAGTTAAAAATGTTAGAATATTAGCCAAGATTAAGCCTTGTGGGTTATTTCTCAAGGAGGTTATGCATTAGAGTAATAGTTTTAATAATGTATTTTTGTTATTAAGAATAAATTGACATGACATTTTCAAGAGACCTGATAAAAATGCTTTGCTTGGAATTTAATGTATTTGGCTGAAGCAGAGGGAGAGGTGAAAAGCAGGGCCAATGAATGAGCTGAGCTGAGCTGAGCGAGCATCTCTATCAGACTCTTTCCTTGATCAGAGATGAGAAACCTATCCAGAAATTGCAGGAGTCCAGCTCCCATCACCTATCACAATGTTGGCTGAGGCTAATGAGAGCTGTAGTCCATTAACATCTACAGGTTCTTGGGAGTTGATCTAGCTTCAGCAGAAGAAGAGATAGGGAGCAAATCCCCTTCATCTACACAACTGGAGAACATAGGAACATAACAAAAGCCGTACTGGATCAGAATGCTGGATCCAGCATTCTGTACACATGATGGCAAACCAGCTGCCCACAGGATTGCTCAAGCAGGATGGATGCAAGATGTTCATCTGCCCAAGCTCCTCAACAAATGGTGCATGAAGGCAAGTTACCTCTGGTTAAGGAGGTAGCACATAGCCAGTGATATTAGTAGTCACAGATAGCCCCTTCCCTCATGAATTCCTCCAGTCCCTTTCAAAGCCATCCGGATTGGTGGCCTTCACCACTTCCTATGGCAGCGAATTCCATAGTTTCACTACACTTAAGTTATATGAAGAAGTACTTCTTTTTATCCATCCTAAACCTCTCATCATGACCCCTAGGTTCAAGAGTTACAGATAAGGAAGAAAAATGTCTCCTCCTCTACTTTTTCCATACCATGCATTATTTTAAACACCTCTATCATGTCTCCTCTCACTCACCCTTTTCTAAACTGAACAGTCCCAGTTGTAGCTGCTCCTCACAGGGGAGTTCCTCCAGCCCCCTGTTCCGTTCATTCCGTTCCCGATAATAATGTCCTTTCTCAGGTAAGGCCACCAGAACTGAACACAATATTTTAAGTGTGGTCATATCAAAGATTTATACAAGGAAGTAAGATTTCAGCAACTCTATTTTTTACTCGATTCCTAATTATTCCTAGCATGGAGTTTGCCTTTTTCACAGTACATGTGCATCCACCAGGACCCCCAAAACTCTTTCTTGCTTAGTTACTATTAGTTCAGCTCACGTCAGGGTAACTTGTAGCTAAGATTTTTTAAGATCCAATGTGCATTATTTTATACTTAGTTATACTGAACTGCATTTGCCATAGTGATACCCATTCTCCCAGCTTGGAGAGATCCTTTTGGATTTCCTCACAATCCCTTTTGGTTTTAACTACACTAAAATAGTTTAGTGTCACCAGCACTAATTCCAGTTTTTTATGAATAGGTAGAAAAGCATTGGTCTTGATAAAGAATCCTGTGGGACTCCACTGGTTACATCTTTCCATTGTGTCAGTGTCCAGGGCGAGGGCGGCTGACAGGGTAAAGGCACCGGGACCCAGGCAGACTGGGCATGACAAGTCCAATACACAGTCCAAAAGGTCAATCCAGAAGTCAATATACGAGCCAAGTCCGTACAGACAGGTAGTGTAGTTCAGGGCAGGCCGAGGGTGGGACCACCGAGGAAGGCAGACCAGTCAGGGAGAGAAGAGGTACAAATGGGGGTCACAGGAAGC
Organism: Varanus komodoensis; assembly: GCF_004798865.1. Lineage (NCBI taxonomy): Eukaryota > Metazoa > Chordata > Lepidosauria > Squamata > Varanidae > Varanus > Varanus komodoensis. Next base: position 65,912,405 of record NW_025335568.1, read on the forward strand.
AGGAGCAGAGTTCCAAGTCTAGCAGACCAGGAGGGCTTCACCAATGTCAGGAGACCTTCATTGCTGAGAGAGCTTCTGAGGGGAAGAGCTGGTTCTTATATAGCTTTTCCCCAGGGCTCCCCAGGTGGAACTCATGAGAGCCCTGGCAGCTGCAGTGGACTGAGGTCAGAATCCTGCAACCACCAGAACTGCTCCTCTGGCCCTTGGACAGTAGAGGGAGCCCTAGAGCTGCCTCAGAACCTCACACACTGGGAAAAAATGCCATTTATTCTCACCGTCTGTCTTCTGTATTTTAACCAGTTAATGATCCATAAGAGAACTTCCCCTTTTATTCCATGACTGCTTAGTTTGCTCAAAAGCCTTTGGTGAGGGACTCTGTCAAAGTCCTTTTGGAAGCCCAAGTAAACAATGTCTTACTGACACTCTCAAAGAGCTCCAGTAGGTTAGTGAAATAGGACTTCCCCTGCAAAAGTTGTGCTCATTTTTTCTCAGCAGGACTTATTATTCTTCATGGTCTCTGTACATCACACATGTGGGCTCTTCTTGCATGCATGTAGTTGTTTTCAGGAAGCTTCCAAAGCTGATTAATTAGTATTTGATGGGAGCCCAGCCTCCAACACACCTAGCATGAAGGTGGGGCTCCCACAGAGACCTCACTTCTTCTTTGACCACCATTATGAGCACAGCAGGAGGTTCCTCCTCCAACCTACCTTGCAAATTTGCTCATCTTCGATGACTCTAAACCTCCAGGTTTTCCCTTGTAATTATCTTCTTGCTAGAAGCAAAAAAAAAAAAAAAAACCCAAGACAAAACCCCCTAAAACTTTCAACTATGGGAGTGCACAGTGAAAAAAATCTTCCGGTGTTAGTTCCCTATACCGCTTCTCACCTCATTGAACAGACAAGATGGCACTGAAGGCCCCAGAGTTCTTTGCTAACTCTACTATACATATCATCTGGACTGGGTGACTTGTTAACTTGCAGTTTGTCAACAGAGTCGAGAATTTCAGCTTTTGTCACTACTCTCTGCCTTAATTCCTCAAGTCCCTATCAGAATAGATAAACTTAGGGACAGGTATCTGCTCTTCATTCTCTGCTGTGAAGACTAATGGAAAAAAAAATCGTTCAGCTTCTCTGCAGTCTCTTCATACCGTCTCAGTGCTCCTTTAATTCCATTAATTATCCAAGCTTCCTAAATGGTTTCCTTGCTTCTCTGAAAGATCAGCTGCTCCGGTGATCAGCTGCTATTAGTTTCCTTCAGTTCCTTAATGGGTCCCATGAAAGCAGAACAATAGAAGAACTTTGTAAGAACTAGTCCTTGAGGTTGCTCATTTTCCTATTCATCCCTGTTTCTTTTTGTGTCATATCTTTATATACTCAGCCTGAGGGCACAGCCTGTCTTGTTTGGTACAAAACTTGTATAACCCACTTTGGCAGCTTTTAAAGCTCTAATTGAGGTAAAAATGTTGCAAATGAAGTAAGCCATCCCAAGATGTTTATAGGAATGGGATAGAAAAGCCTTTAATTAATTAATTAATTAATTACTATAGTCATAGACCACAGTTTTGATATGCAACAATTAAAGATTTTTTTTAAAGGTCCAAGATACTTTTTTCCTAATTTGCATTGCAGTGAAAAAGAAATTTATACCCCTCTCAGTATTACTGGATAAATCATCCCTTAGGCAGGACATAACCATGTTTTTACAAAATCTTACTGGAAGAGTTCACAGTAGAGGGAGAATCAGCCTCTTACTGTAGTCCCTTTGCAAATTTCAGTACAAAAGGATGTGGTCAACAGGGTCTATTGCTCCAAATCCATACAAACATGTTTTTTAATTGGGATCTTGTTAAATATATGCTTAATGCTGCAGAGGGCAACATACTGAAGCGAGCAAGAATAAATTCTTGTCTGTATTTGGTAATAGTTACTCTATGCAGTATGCGGAGCACCAAAGAATTGAGACCTTTGAATTCTGGTGCTGGAGAAGACTCCTGCGAGTTCCTTGGACTGCAAGGAGATCAAACCGGTTAGTCTTAGAGGAGATCAACCCCGACTGCTCTTTAGAAGGCCAGATACTGAAGATGAAACTCAAATACTTTGGCCACCTAATGAGAAGGAAGAACTCACTGGAGAAGACCCTAATGCTGGGAACGATTGAGGGCAAAAGGAGAAGGGGACAGCAGAGAATGGCTAGATGGAGTCACTAAAGCAGTTGGTTTGAGCTTAAGTGGACTCCGGGGAATGGTGGAGGACAGGAAAGTCAGGAGAAATGTTGTCCATGGAGTTGCAATGGGTCAGACGCAACAGTCGCAACTAGCAACAACAAACAACAACTCTGTGCAGATATGAAGCTCAAAAAATTCCATATTTTAGATCACTGAAAATAGCGGGGGAGGGGGGAATGAATGAATTAAAGTTTGTGCAGCTTATGCAGACCAATTGTTCCTCAGGATCCTATGTTGAGATAGTCTTACTAAGTGCCAATTTTCTTCTAAGTTTACTGCATAGCATGAACACTCAAAGCAGCAATTACACATTAAGGAAAAAGAACTCTTTTTATTCTGTATACTTTAGAGCCCCAGCAAAAGTGACCATAGTCGATGGGGCTGACTGATGGGAGCTGTAGGTCTTAGAGGATCACAGATTGCCCCTTTCTGCCTTACAGGTTTAGGAATGTTTAGTTGCTCTAATTAGCTCCAGAAGGAGAAAAAGAAACTTCAAGACCTAGTCTCTTGGATGAAAAATTTACACATAATATTTAATGTACTTTAGCTTTTACCTTGCTGATCTCCCATGGGCAGTTATAAGAATAGCATGCATATTGAATATTTAAGTTCTAACGTTGAGATACTTTTGAAATAGAGAGGCTGCCAAGATGATAGATATGATTAATGTGCTTGAGCTAGAAATCCAAGTTCACATTCCAGTATACTCATGGGCCAGAAGAGCAATCATGGACAAACCAGCCTCAGATTCTCAACTGTAGTGTAACAAATTATTGACCAACCTCACAAAGCTGTCAGGATTAATAAAATAAGGATACTAAGATTCACTCTACTTTCCTTTTTAATTTTTTTCAGACTTAAGTCTGATTAGTCTTCTCCAAGAACAAACCTGGGTAGTTGAGTACTAGCAGGAGTGTAGCCAAACTGGGGCCACTGAGCTATAAGAGAAGTGCCATTATACTCAGTAAGCTCTGAGGAATAGAGATACACAAAACCTTGTTCTGAAAAACACAGGGGACAATTCCTCCCCCCACCCCAAAATAAAAATCCTGCCAAATGAGAACTGGGTATGTTCAGTGGTCTCCCGAAGTCATGACTAGGTAAAGAAAAACAGAGGACCTGCGTCTGGACAGAAGAGTGACTGAAGGCCTGAAAATGGGCACTTCTGTTAGAGGGTAAGGATGCATTGCAACACTGAGTGCATATATGAGTGCAGACAGAACAGGTTTCATGTACTATTGAAATAATTGTGAGAGTGTCATTCAGGATATAAATTAATGTGTGTGTTCTAATAACAATGACTGAGATAACGACATGCTTATGAATTACATGATGAACTCTTAACTTTTTTTTCAGCCTAGCCCTGCACCCGGATAAAACCCTAGTTGCTACAGGGCAGGTTGGAAAGGACCCTTACATTTGCATCTGGGATACCTACAATGTACAGACTGTTTCTATTTTGAAGGATGCACATACCCATGGAGTTGCATGTTTGGCTTTCGATTCGGATGGCCAGGTGTGTATATATATATATATATATATATCAAGTTTTTATTTCTGTTGTAAACAAATCACACACTGCACTCGCAAAAGTGTGTGTGGGAGCAGTCACCACCTATGGAATGGTGTTTTCGTGTAGCATTTTGCTACATGTTAAAAGACCACCAAGAATACAGCTCTGCAATTGTATGTCTAGGTCAGGCATTTCTAGCAAGACCTAGAAGGAGATGCTGTGGGCCATGTGTCCAGTTTGTGGGTTTCCTGTGAGCAGCTGGAAGCCAGCTTGCTATCTATAACAATTCCAAGATCCCTCTTGCTTGTAGTATTGCAACACCCCACTTGTTACCTCTCCCGAGTTTGAGAAGGTGCCATTGATGAGCATTCTTTGAGTTTGATTCTGTAACCAGTTCCATCTAGCCCACTTTGAGCTTGTTGGCTAATCAGGTTATCATGGGGCACATAAAATGCAATTAGTGTTGACACCCTGCTATTTAGGCTGAGAAAACTTTCAGGAAAGCAGGAAAGAAGGACAAAGTTCCTGAGTGGGCCTGGGCAAATTTTGTGTTAAAGAGGAAGTTTCTTTATTCTTTATTCTTTCTTTATTTACCAGCTGCAATTCTGCTGGCAGCTACTTACTTTGCTTGGCATTAAGCAAATGTTCCTTTTTATATAACTGTGAAGGCGGTTGGTAACATTGATCCAAGTGGGCTTCTTAGTTCTCATCTCTTGTCATACACAGGCCCATAGTAGAAAAATTAGAAGCTAATTCAATTAATTTGCTTGTAAATGTATCACTCTGCAGAGATACTAGACGACCAACAGCATTAGATAATGGCAATTGTTCTCTGTAGTAAGCTTTATGGTTAACTTAAGGACAGGTATGTGCTTTTTTCCATTAGAAAAGTTTGGCAGAAATCTAGACTGAGCCAAAGCAGCCCTTTCCCAATTTCCTAACTGCAGTGATACAGCTGTAAATGGAGCACACTTCTATAGATTTCTGGGATTGGGCAGAGAGAGAGATTTTATCAAAATCTTTTATCAAAAAAGATGAGGGTGAAGGTTTTGAATTTGCCTTACTTAACCTCCATTTCCCTCCCCCACATCCTTCCTTTTTAACTTTTTTCTTTTTAAAGCTAAAAGGCACTTTGTAGGTTCCTGTGAGCCACACTTCCCAGAATGCTATGGGAGCAATGGGATGTGCCATGATCTTCCTCCCAAGACATTCTAGCAAGGGCTGCTGGTAGGAATCATAAAGAGAGCCTTGTGGACCTATGTATGCTGAAAGCCCTTTGAAAGAGTTCATAAATGGAAAAGAAAAAGGGAACACCTTAACTCACCTTGAAAAGTAAATAGCAGAACCCCATTTGGCAAAACCAAATTCAAACAATTGTATTTACCTATAATCTTTTGAATAAGGAATTTTGCCCTCATTCATTGTACAAATAGGTTTAAAAATGGTTTTTGGCCCAGACTTAGCCAGAATGCCAGGAAATAACTCCTGCCACCTTTAATAGTATATTTAAACTTCATATTAAAGCTTCTTCCATTACATCAGAAAATTCTGGAGATTTTGGAGAATAGTTAGCTCCTTCAAATTGCTATTCCTAAAATACTTTGCAGGGTCATCACACTTTAACTGGTACAAAATCTGGTGCATTTGTCTTTAAGCTAGTAAAATTAGTTACCATTCAGATTGTTTAATTAAGGACTATTGAAAACAATGAGGTACAATTCCATTTCCTGAACTGTGTGGAGGTTATTTATTTTCTTTCTATGGTAAGAGTAGTCAAGATAATATTTTATTCACCCTACAAATGTATGATGGTCTATGCCTGTTGTTCCCTGACAGACAATAGTTCTAGTGTATAATAAAAGGAGTATAAGACAGAATGCCTTGATATGAATACTGCATGTATAAAGCATATATGTGGTTTCTTTACAACTCAGGATTTTACACTAGTCCAGGGAGAAGGTGACCTTATAGAGTTTAGATTAAAAATTTTTAATCTAACATTAAAGGGGAATCTAACACTTCTGGGGGAGGGAATAAAAAGGGAACACAAATGAATTTTAAATACAGGTATGAAAAATATGCTAGAATTTCTACCAAGGTACTATATAGAACTGTGCTTATTCACTGTTTTGTTCCCATAAGTTTTAGTTAACAGGGATACAGTGGCCCACTTTGCATGAAACAACATCCCACCATGGCTTAATTTCCCCATAAGAACAGTTGCATCATGCCAGTCACCCTAGGCGCAAATTTTGCGTGACTTCCATGTGTGCCTGACTTGCTTTAGTTTGTCGTGTCATGTAAACCTAGGCAGCAGTGGGGGATTTTGTGGGTTAGACAGTCAATCACCCTGGCTTGTTTTAGGGTTGTTTGAAGTTTGTCTGACCCTAAAACAACCAGTGCCACCTGAGTTTATACAGTATCACAGACCATGGCAAACTGGACACTATGCCAGAATGGCACTTGCAGACATGCAGCACAGAGCAACAGCCCGTTGCAGCTAAATTTGGCCATTGTGAGCTATTGCGCCATGTGAACCACCCAGAGAGCATCAGCAATGGGCAGTATAGAAATGAAATTTATTAATAATACTAATCATCAGCTAGAGATCTAGTGCTATAGATATTTTCCATTAAACCAGAAAAGCCCATTCTCATGGGGGAAAAAAGATTGTATCTTACAGAAAGACATCAGCTCAATGTTATAGCACAAAGATTACATGAAAAAAGTTCCAGGTTCAGTTCTTGGCATCTCCAAGCAAGGTTGAGAAGGAGTCACCTCTGAATCCTTGGAGAGCTACTGACAATCCATGTCAGCAATATTGGGCTAAATCAACTAATGGTCTGCCTGGCACATTAACAAAAAGTCATGTTCTAATTAATCATGGTTTGCTGAATTGTGCTTAGTTGTTAATGTGCAAACCTAGAACTAAGGATATGCTATGTGTTAGCCACAAGCAACATACAAAGCATGTTTTGTGCTTTGTTTAAATGATGGGTTGTCATGATCTGAGAACCCAGAATTATGTCTTGTTCATGGGTTGTTTTACCAGGTTACAGGGGTATTGGTTAAAAGCAGTAAAAGCAACTACCCCCCCCCCCGCCATCTCTTTACATACTGCAGGACTGCTAAGGCATTTGAGAAAAAGCGAGGGAGCAGATGAAGGAGGATGGAAGCAACTCAGGGACTGAGAAAGCAAGCTATGTTTTTTTCAATCTCATGGCAGATGCTGGTTTAAATAAACTGTGGGTTAGCTGGGTATCATAGCTTTCTATATACTATCAGAAATGCAATATTATTTGGTGGCATTAGTGCACCCATTCACCTGCCATTTAGAAAATGAAGGTCATTTGATTTCTCCATAGAAATTCAGAATGAGAATTTTGGGTCAGTTTTAAAATGATTTATATAGTTGTGAGAAAGGTAGCATGTCTATCACCATTTGCTACCTTAGGGAAAACTCCTATATATTTGGTTTTATGGCCTCTTATGGACTTAATCATTGCACAAGTTATAAATTACCATGTAATTCCTGTAAAATGTGAACATATTGTAAGGTGTTTCTGAATTTTACACTGATGAACCTTAAATCTTATATTCTGAAACATGCTAAAGTGTTTTTATAAACTTTTGTGGAAATAGTAGAGTTGTGAGCATTGTGACCATTTATGCTAACATTTGATTTCTTCCTTGTATTTTTAACATCCTTTGTACACTTGTTTTCTGATGTAAAAAGTTATGCCTGGGTTTATCCATATTTAACAAGGATATTTTTGTGCTTTTTCTTCAAGCGTTTAGCTTCAGTGGGACTAGATGCCAAAAATACAGTCTGCATTTGGGACTGGAGGAAAGGAAAGCTACTGGCATCAGCTACTGGCCACTCAGATAGGGTAATTAGTTAATGAGTTTACTGTAATTTTTCATGTCATGCTCTGAAATAATTTATGTATTCTCTTTCGGGTTTCTGGTGCACTTATCTAAATTTTTGTATTAAGGTAATGCTCACAAAAATAGATAATTGTAATTAGTTTGTAAAATAACTGTGGGAATCTTTGTGTTTGATATAATGGAAGGGCAGCATACCTCAGCATATTTTCTTGGCTTAAAAACAGACAGAGTTTGCTAATTTGATGAGAGAAGGGACTCTGGCAGAGGGAAATATGTATCTCCTCTGCCAGAGTCCCTGGGACTTATAGCAACTTTGACGGGGTAAGTGCAACTTTGGTTGAATAAATGGAAATAGGGAGAGCACCCCTATTCCCTGCCCAGAACCTTTTTCCTTATACTTGCCACTACTTTGAACTAGAACAAAACAAAGCAGTAATAATAGACACTGGAAATCTCCCAGTGTCCATATGATTTGTTACTAAACTGTTCTCAAATAACATGTCTGTAAAAGTTTAACTGGTGGAATAACTCTGCCCAAAAATAATGATCAAACTAATTTGCATTTATTTATGTGGGCATTCTTCCCTTCAATGTTTGTTTCTTAGATTGTTTATCTGGAGCAGTGGTGCTTAAACTGTGTTCTGGGGAGCAGTGGGATTCTTTCAAAACTTATTAAGGTTACCCAATGGCATGATCATTAATGATAGACAAAACTTTCCTGATTGTTTGTCTACTGCTGCCAGTTTTCCTCAATATGTTTACAAAAATATGTAATAAGCTACAAAAATATGTTTATTTTCTGTTTATACCTTATCTTTCTACTAAATAATAATGGCATCCAAAATGGCATTCAGCATGTTGGGTAGAGCCAGCTCCAAGTCTGAGGGGCAAAGTGCCCTCTGGGGGCTCTCCTGTGCCATTGGACCTGGTAGTGGTGGCTACATTTGGGGAAATAAAAGTGGTGACTTCAGGCTAGCTGAACAGGAGAAGCAGAGCAGGTTATAGTGCAGTGGTGGTTCCTAGAGACCCCAGCAATTGCTGAAGAATGGCATGTACTGATGCCAGGCATGTATTGGATACTATCCACAGCCAGAATAGCTTGTGCAAAGCAAGAATTTTTGGTATTTTTGAATCTAATTCATATCATTTTTCCCAGTTCCAGAGTTCACAATTTTTCAGAATACAGAATTTGAGGCAGGGATTTTGGATGTGGGAGAGTCAGAGGAATTGAACTCAAATGGAGCACACTGCTGGTAATAAGCATATAGGAAGAGGACTACTAGTAGTATAAGTAGGTTGTGCCTAATCTAACAAACGGCTTGACCTTTTGTACTGGACTGTTGGTGTTAATTTTGCCATTGCTTATATAAATCCTTTCCAGTACTGAGGAAGAATTGCATTTTTTTATCCATCTGAAACCTGAGGTGTATTCACATAGACTTTATCAGACTTTGTTCAAATGAGGATAATGTATATTGGATGTAGGGCATTTCTGAGATTTGATACATGTGGTTTCTAATTTAGTGTAGCAGTTTTTAATATTTTTGGCAGATTTTTGATATTTCCTGGGATCCATATCAACCCAACAGAGTGGCTAGCTGTGGTGTGAAACATATCAAGGTAATTGGTTTTGATGCTTTGCATTACCATAGAACTCTTTCTAATTTCCTAGTATATTTTCTTTTACTAACTTTGTTGTTTTTGAATCTGTAAATGTTATGCAGCCAAACAAAAGGCAATATGGCAAACTTTGAGTGCTTTGCAATCTTTATTTATTTATTAGATTTCTATACTACCCAGTAGCCAAAGTTCTTTGGGCAGTTTTACAGTATGCAGTGATTATGGTGAAGGACTGCTTATCAAATTACACATAGTGTAATTTTAAAATACCTATTTCCAGTGTAGTTTTTGCTCTCCATTTAACCTATGATACCTTGACTTAGAATAAAGACCTGAATTGACAGTTTAAATAATCATCAGATGACGAAGTCTGTAAGTAATCACCAGATCCAGACCCAGTTGCAGTCACCAAATTTAATCACATTTTCCATTTGTACTTCATTTTTTCAAATGACACATTTTCATCAACTGCTTTTCCCAGTTCAACATTTTCATTTTCAGCTAAATTAGGCATCATTCTGCATATTTGATTTCAGGCTAGTACTTGTATATGTTATTATGCACATACATTTAGTCAGTTATTTAGCTTAATTTGTTTTCAGGTCTTACCAGTTAGACATAAAGGAAATATGATGGTGATAAATTTGCCTAAAGTGTTTTTCCATGACTGAAGTTTTGGGTGATAAGACGTCAAGAAGAAGCATTGTCATATAGGGATGATTAGATTTGGAAGTGCAGTAGAGTGCTGCTGACCTCTTTAATTTGGGCAGTGGGATACTTCAGTCTGCTCTAATTCCTGCTAGGTTACTGATTGATAGGGACTATCAGAGCATTTATCTACATTTTAGCCTGAAATAAATGCAGTGCTAAACTATGATTTATCATTACGTGAGTGAGCCTTAGGCTCACAATCTCCCACCCTCTTCAGCACAGTCACAAGGAGGGGACTAGAAACTTTCACTTCTATTTACAGTTAACCACTATTTAACATTACATGTGAAACCCAGCCCAGAGATGTGCAGAAGATAGATCTCCAGATAATTTGGACCAATTCCTAGAAGGCCCCATTAGCATGGCCAGTGGTCAGGAATACTGCAAATAGAACTCCCAAATATCAGGAGGTCTGCTTTCAGCCCGCTAAACTGTGGTTGATTTGAACTATGATTAGTGAAAACAACTAGCTTCATAATTTTAAAAGTTCTTGATTTGTAAGTCCTGGATTACAAAAAACTGAAGTCCCATGCTTTCCTAGAATTCTCTGAAGTTATTTTGGTCCTGATATTTGGGAGCAAGTTGTCTCATAGTTACTTTTTCTTAATTAAGTGGGCACAAATACATGGATAATTTCTTCTACCAAGCCTCTTGCACATCTAATCTGGCACTGTGTTCATATCAGAGGTGGGACTTGGTAAAAGATATGCCACTTGATGTACCCTGCAAGAAACTTAACACCTGTTTTTCTTGGCACTTTGGATCTGTAAAACTGCCCTGATTAACCCAAGCAATTGTCACTAAAGCCAAATACATTGCTAAAAACGAAGTCATGCCAAAAATTAGCTTACCATGGTTAAGCACTGGAAAACAATCAGTGCTCCAGTCTGCTAGAGATAGACATAAATTGTTTTTTTAATCCCTGTGTTATTGGAAGTGCTGTATCATGAAGAATTACCATTACTTTCTCGAGAAGGAGAAATTTCTAAAACTGGAAACTGAAATTGTTTTTGTGTTTCTCCTCCAAGTGAACTATTCATTTGAATAGCATGTTGAATCCTATGTGTGTTTATCTGAGAATAAGGCCCACTAGCCTGGTTTGGACATAACACTAAAGAATCATTTGTTTAGCTTAACTCCACTTTGTTTGTATGTCTGAACCCAAGCAGGATCACTAATCATAATTTAAGGCAATTAACCAAGTGTCATAAAACCATGATTTGAAATTGGTTTATGGATTAAGGCTTGTAGTTGTTACATCTGAACTTAGTATCCTAATTTAATTCTGGTTTGTTATATCACTCATGAAACGTCTCAAGTTGCTAAGGGAATCTGGCTAGATTTTCTCAGGCCTCTCTGCCTGGCAATAGGATCCTTTCCCAGTCACCTTTTCACTGACCTGCTTTTCCCTTGCCAACCAAGCTCACTAGATCTAGAGAAGCCTTGCCTGTGGATTTTTTTAACAGTATAGTGAGTGCTTTTATCTATATTCAAGGAGGGATGTATCTGAAAAGCACTCCTTTGTTCTTAGCAAACTATACCAACAGTTCAGCAGATGTAATTTCAGTTTTCCCTAAGAAGACTTACCCAGTGTTCCCTGTTTCTTGCTAAATTCTGTTTCTATGACAATTCATCCACCCTCGTTTTTATTCCGTGGATCCAAGTTATTACTAAGGCTTCTCTTCTGAGTGTTCATCAGTAAAGTTTTAGTATTGGGGTGGGACGGGGGAACAACAAACACCTGATTCTTTACTGAAACTTTTGTTCAGGTAGTTTAGTGGGAAATTAATTTTGCCTGTATCTAGGTCATCTAATAGTAAAGGTGGGTTACAGAGACAGAGAAAAACAAAAATAACTGTAAAAAAAAGATAAAACGAAAGGCAAAAGTTACCACACAACAATGACTGCAAGTGTATCACTTATAAGCAGAAATCCAACAAATAAAAATATGCAGCACTATACCCATTTAAAAAAGAGAACAATCTATATACTAAAACAGTGTTAGAACTACTATCACCTGGTTCAGACACCATGATAACTAACACTTAGAGGTTGAGTATATATTGTGTGTGGGTTATTGTTGAACTGTAGATTGTTGAAACATGAGTTAACATGTCTGAACCCTGCTGTGCTAACAAGCCATTTATTATTTTATTTATTTATTTAGAAAATTTCTATGCCGCCCCATTCACCAAAGCCTCGGGGCGGCTCACAAATAAATCAATTAAAATACTATAAATTAACAATATAAAACAAGTTAACAATATAAAATAAGTCGCCCTGGCCAAAGAATAAAATAAATAAATTCTATTAACAGTTAAAATGACATTTGAATAAAAAGGTCTTTGCCTGGCGCCGAAAAACAAATAACGACGGCGCCAGGCAGACCTCTCTGGGGAGCGCATTCCAAAAATTGGGCGCCACCGCAGAGAAAGCCCTCCTCCGAGTACTTACCCTCCTAATTTCCTTCACGAAGGGTTCCCGGAGAAGGGCCTCTCCCACTGATCTCAGGGGGTGGGTGGGCATGTATGGACGTAAGCGCTGCTTCAGGTAACCAGGACCCAAGCTGTTTAGGGCCTTATAGGTCATCATCAACACCTTGAATTGGGCCCGGACTTCAGTGGGAAGCCAGTGAAGCTGACGGAGGACTGGAGTCATGTGAACATAACGCCCAGTCCCCATCAGCATCCTGGCAGCTCTATTTTGAACCAATTGAAGTATCCGGACTGTCTTCAAGTGTAGCCCCACATAGAGCGTGTTACAGAAGTGATTTACAGAAGCCATGGCTTGTAAATCAAAGACAACCATTGAAGAGAACCCATGGTTTCCTTCTAGATTGTAACCTATTAATTTCCTATTATTCAGCTATTGAATGGTGGGCATTCCTCCATGTATATACTTCCATCCCATATGTTTATAAAAATCATTCAAAAGTCATGTAAGTGTAACCCTGCCAACTTGCTAAAACAAGTCATAAATTAATTCAGGTATTTTAGCATGTTAAGTTTTAAAATCATAAAGTTCTTCAAGTGAGAAATCAGCCAGTTCAAATATTTGAACATATATTTTATCAGAAATGTATAAAGCAAAAACTTTGCAATATGTACTAAATAGCAGTACAATTCCAGTTTCCTAAGTACCTCTCCAAGAAAGCACACTGCACACAAAATAGCAAGGCAGTGTGTGATATCCGCCAGAGCAACTAAGTAAGAAACCTGCACAAAGTGTTTTAGGAGTCCTACAGATGTTGTGTTCAAAACAGCTTTGCTAGGGTTATATGTACAAGGCTGTCTTTAACATTTACTCAAGTAGAGACATGTGAAATACAGTATGAGTCATAAAGCAATTGAGCTGAAGAGAATACCAAAATATTGTCATTTATCCCTAATTTTCATACAGATTTGATTGCTGTTGTTTCCTGTTCCTGCTTTGCTTTAAAACCAAATTTAAATGATTTTTAAAATCTCTGCTACTTGATTGCATGCTGTTTTGCTTTGATCAATAAGGCTGCTCTGATAATTCATTGAAAGCAGAAATATAAGCATCCCAGTTAAAAGTAAATAAAAGGCATTTATACACACCATGAAGCAAGTCAAATTAGTTTAGTCTTTCTACATTGTTTTCAAGCAGCAACCTGGAGCTATGTTTTACCTTTGCAAAGGCCTCAGATAATTAATGCTACAAATACCTACTTCATTGTTTCATTCTGTAGTTTTGGACGCTGTGCGGAAATGCCTTGACAGCCAAAAGAGGAATATTTGGCAAAACAGGAGACCTTCAAACCATCCTTTGTCTGTCTTGTGCAAAAGATGATGTTACATACTCTGGTGCTTTAAATGGAGACATCTATGTCTGGAAAGGGCTTATTTTAGTCCGCACAATTCAAGGAGCTCATGGTGTAAGTTGATTTCTCAAATGCTGCTTTATGAAAGTAAGGCATGTTCCCTCAGCTCTGTTTGTTTTACCACTGATATAATTCAAGCAACTGTGTTCACTGACATGTGAAGATTTCTTAGGGAGTTACAGTGATTCAAATGATAGTAGATTTTTTTTGTTCTCATCATTATTACTTCACTGCCTCTTATGTTGCTACTATAGTTGCTTGCTGCTGCTCTTTGTAATTTACACCAGTTCCTCTTAATATAACCAGGACAGCTATAAAACGTTTCTGGATGGAGAAAGTATCTTTCAGATTTTAATAAACTTTACTTTAGAGGGCATGTGACCAAAATAGCAAATTCTTGTGAATTAAATGTCAGCCTTGTGTAGAAAAAATGGCCCCATGTCATGGCACCAACAAGGGGAGGGGCATGACCTATTAAGTATAGGAAATATCAAATATAAAATAATATGAATTACAGCATATTTATAGTGAATATCCATTGTGTCAATTGAGAAGGCAAGTCTACCTTTCAGCTCCAGTCAAAGGTTTAATGATGGCTGATAACAGCTCACTAAGCATTCTTTTGGCTACCTTAGTGCTTGTAAGACTATGTTCTGTTTTTATTGTTGGATTGTTATGAAGTTGTTATTTAGGTACCCATTTATTACATTCTTTGGATCCCCACAGAAATTCTGCTAACGAGGCAAGGCAGTTGCATCACAAAGCTTGTTTTGGAAACACCATTAGTCTTCCCCTCAGCCCACAGATTTTGGTAATAAGTGTTTCTCAAAGAGCTGAACACAGCACACCAGTGGCTAATATGCCTGCTTTTGCAGCCTGTGCAGTGTCCTTTGGCAGACCACAATGTGTTGCTGATGATCTGTGTTTATTACATGTTTGATTATTCAAAAATTTGTGTGCTATGTGCATGGATGGATGGATGGATACATAGGGAGAAATTTGGGTTTTGTTAGCCAATAAATAATGGAATTGTCAAATCATCACATTTTATAGATGTTTGGAATATTACAAGAAAAACATGCTACTATAAATTCAACAGAAAACCATGACATTTAATTCATTTGCAAACAAGTTTGTGCTTTAAAGTTCCTTATAATGAAAATTCAAAGCCACTGTATTGTTAATTTACAGGCTGGAATCTTTAGCATGTATTCATGTGAAGAAGGTTTTGCCACTGGTGGTAGAGATGGTTGCATTCGTCTGTGGGACACTGATTTCAAACCAATAACTAAAATTGATCTCAGGGATACTGAGCAAGGATACAAAGGTGATAAAATATACTTTACTTAATGAGATTTGCATTTAAATAATTGAGTTTATTATTGCTTAATATAGTACCAACTATGGAGGCTTTTAGACTTTTTATAACTCCACTCTGACATGTAAAACTCTTTCTTTGAGTCTGAACAGACGAAGTCATTGCTGTGACCCTGAGGAGTTAATACAATACCTGCAAGACTTAGAATATGTATAGTACAGATTTTCCTTCGTTTTCATGATTACAGCTTACAGCACTTAACCTGTTTGCATTGTAAACTTCCACATGTGACACCAAAGCAGTATGTTGGTTTAATACTGGGTGATGCAACATCAAAAATGGAGGTAGCAAAATGATTACATGTCTGGCATATACAGTTTTTAAGATTGTAATATGTTGACAGTTCCCCACCCCCAGCCCCACTTCAAACATTCAGCAAGCAACATGGGAAGCTGACTACAGCCAGACAATTGGCTACTGAGCACTCAAGGTAGAATTTCTCCTACATTGGTCACCTCTGGTATGTTTGCCCAGTGGGCAAGTGACTGCAAATCATGGTAGCAGCTGTCTAAACAGTGTTGCTCAGCTGTGCCTAACTTCCACAATCATATCCCTCAACATCCTGACAGGAACATAATGGGAAATTTAAACGGTGGTCAGGCCCATCACCTAATGGCATCCATGCAAAAAGGGGGAAAAAATAGCCAGAATTTCAGGGCAGATATCAATGGCGGGCCTTTCTAGAGCACTTGGGCCATAAGCAGCTGCACAAGGATGCCAGGCTCCAGTGCCAGCTATGTCTGAATTATCTGACAGCAGTGCTACAGAATCCTAGGCAGAAGTTTTTTCGATTACTTGCTACCTACATTTTTAAAGTGGAGATGTCAGGGATTGGATATGGGACTTACTGATAGAAAACAAAAGGTCTGCCAGTAAGTTTTGCTCTGCCTCTTAGTTCAGTGCTAGTCCAGTGCTGGTTTTCTGAAATATATCTTGCGATGGCTGGGATATATCTTGTAATGATATATTTATTCCCATTTGGATTCAGTAATTATGATGCACAGCTAACTGCATGTGCCAGGAAGCATGGTTGCTTTGAAAAAGCTAGCCCAGCTAACTCCTGCAAAGTTTACTTCTTGAGCCTTTAAAGTAGCATGATAAAAAAATTGTGTCAGATGAATTTAGTGCATGGTGGCAAAGGCACACTGCTGTTTCTCCGCAAGCAGATGGGGTTAGAAGTCAGCCCTGTCTAGCTTTTTCCCCCTAGCAGCTGCAGCAGGCTTCAGTGTTCATGTGAAGAAGCTGTGGGTTCCAACTGGAAGCAGAACACCGAACTGGATAAATCTCTTTCCGATCTAACAGTGCACTTACATTGTGAGTTCCACATATCTCAATCAGACCAATTTTCCAGTAATGTAATCTAGGACTGACATACGAGGTTTGCTACACCATCAGCTACTGCTTAGAGATGGCTATGTCACTGCGCCATCTCAAAACATATAAAACAGCCCTATAATGAGTTAGTCCATTGACTGAACTAGTTCATTATTGTCTATTCTGACTGGCAATGGTTCTCCAAGATCTCAGAAAATCACAGACAAAGTCAAAAGGGCATCCATAATTATAAAAAGTGGGTCTTATTTCTGACTTATATATTATAACCAGAAAGCACAACAAATGATAACAGTGAAGGTGTAATAGTATACAATTGTTTTTGTCTGATACTGAATATTAACAACTGTTGTTTATAGTAGAACAGTTGCAGTTGTTAGTAAAACAACTCAAGTTGTTTGTTGGTGAAATTTCCAGATTGCATCCCATTTAATTACTTCATGAAAACCAAGTTGGAACAGAAATATTTCCCATGATGGGTAACTGAAAATACACTCTGGACTCTTGTATATGTCTCTCTTTGGACCCACTTATCTGTCGTAAATCCCCTGGCATAACTACCAAAAGAATTTCCCAATGTGGCTTATTATTCCTTCAAAAAGTATAATGGTAAATAAATGTACAAGTATTATATGTCACTCCCAATATTAAACAAAATCTTTATCATATAAAATACTTGCATAAAAGGACAAGGAAAGACTCCGTCTAGTCCAGCATTTTGTTTGCGCAGTGTTTAATGGGAAACCTGCAAGCACAGTATGAGTGCAACAGCACCCCATCCCCACTCATATTCCCCAGCAGCTGGTGTACACAGGCACATTGCCTCTGGTACTGGAAACAGTATATAGGTATCAGGATTAGTAGCCATTGATAGCCTCCTCAGTTGGTGGCCATTGCTACATCTGGTGGAAGTGACTTTGCTACGTTCAGTTTAAAGAAGTACTTCCTCTGTCCTTAATATCCCACCACTCAGCTTCCTGGAGTGGCCCCAGGTTCTAGTATTATGAGTGTTATGAGCCAGCTCCTAGTAGGCCTCTTAGTAGTCAAGTTGTCAGTTAGATTCCAGCCACTTACCTTTATTATGCAAACTATAAGCAAGAACTCATTATTTCAGACTGCAAACAAAAACAAAAAATCCAGACAAGCTTTGCATAATACAGTAGTTGCTAAGCTTCAGTTAGTTCGCTGGTTAGAAAAAGCTTTCATGAAATTGGCACTGTCTACTAGGTTGCACCAAAGTTCTATGGAATATGTCCCTCTTTAGTTCACAGGTTTCCTCTCCTGCTGAGCCTTGTTTTAGGAAGTAATCTGAGCTGAGAAGAACTCCGTGAATGCTTGCAGAACTCAGGTTGCACAGCTGGCAACCTTCTTCTGTGTCATATGCAGCACAAACAAGGGCTGCATATCATGGGCATGGATGAGGGATGCTGCTTGTGCAATGGTTGCATGAGGCTCAATTTCTGGTGAGTGTCAGATGAATGCTCAGTTTGCTTTCCAGGAAGCACATGACTCATGGCCCTGAGAAAGCAGGTCAGAGTCAGGGGAGCAAAGCGCAGGGGATTGGATGGTTTCTCACCCCCAAAAAGGATTGTTCACACATCCCTACACCCCCAAAAAGGATTGTTCACACATCCCTACTGTTTACCCTTGCTGTCCTTTTTGAGCTGAGCAGGCTAGCAAGTTATTCCCCCAAGGTGGCTCTTTCTATGGGTGCAAGTTTCTTTGAGCACTGTGTGACCTTGAGTTGCCCCTTCCTTTTATATGATGATGAAATTTTGGATCTTGTATTCCCACCTTTTTCTCTTAATTAGGAGCCTGCATTCCCACAGGTTCAGAGCATCGAGCTTTCTTGTTCTCTTGAATATTAGACAAAGCTGGATTTTCTCCTCTCTTATGCTGCTGTTCTCACTCATCTCCTGCTCCTGCAACCTTAGTGCCTTGGCAGCACCTGGCACATCCCTGTCTGTCTTAGAATGAGTTGTTGTCTTCAGTTTCCGTACGTTGGGCCCAATCCCTACAATGAGAGAGGGAGAAAAATGTTGCCCTATCCACTGCACCACATATATTATGTACCACTCAGTCATGTCTGTTCTTACATGCCTTTTTCTAAGCTAGAGTCCCAAATGTTGTAACCTTTCCTCATAAGGGAGTTGTTCCAGCCCTTGATCATTTTAGTTGCTTTATTCTGCATGTTTTCAGATTCTACAAAATGTTTTTACAATTAGGGACCAGAAATTTACAAAGTAATCTTAGTGTGGTTGCATCATAGAGTTGTATAAAGGAAGTAGGATCCTGGCAGTTTTACTTTCAGTTCCCTTTCTAATTATGTCCTATAGGGAGTTGGCTTTTTTCATGGCAACCACACCCTGGGTCAATACTTTCACTGAAGTTTCCACCACAACACCAAGATCTTTCTCTGCTAGCTCAGACCCGGTCAACTTATACCTGAAGTTGGGATTGTTTACTCAATGTGCATCACTTTATACTTGCTAACATTGAAACACATTTACTGTTTTCCTGCTCAGAGTTCTTTTTGGCATTCCTTGTTGTTTTAACTAACCAATATAATTTGATATCAGCAAATTGGCCACTTCTCTGTTTTCTCATAATTCCAGATAAATTATGAACAAATTGAAAAGCCTTGGTTCCAATACAAACCCCTGTGGGACCTAGCTGTTTACATCTCTCCACTGGGGAATTTACCATTTATTCTACTCTCTGCTTTCTATTCTTTAAGCAGTTACTGATCCATAAAAGGACCTCTGCTTTTATTCCATGACTGCTAAGTTTGCTCAAGAGTCTTTGGTGAGGGACTTTGTCAAAAGCCTTTTGGAAGCTCAAGTAAGCACTATCAACTGGATCACCCATTCTTAAAGACCCCTCAAAGGTTAGTGAGACAGGACTTAACCTTGTGGAAACAATGTCAATTCTTTTTCAACAGGGTTTGTTCTTCTGTATGCTTGAACATGGATATAGTTCCTTCATAGTTCCTTCATGGATCACTGCCTTGTTGTGGCAAGAGGGCTTGCGTAGCTCAATGAAGCTATGAGCTGTGCTGTGCAGGGCCACCCAAGACGGACAGGTCATAGCAGAGAACTCTGACAAAATGTGATCCACTGGAGAAGGAAATGGAAACCCACTCCAGTATCTTTGCCATGAAAACCCTATGGACAGTACCAAAAGGCAAAAAGATATGACGCCAGAAAATGAGCCCCTCAGGTCGGAAGGTGTCCAGTATGCTACTGGGGAAGAGTGGAGGGCTAGTATTAGTAGCGCAAGAAAGAATGAAGAGACTGGGTCAAAGCCAAAAGGACACTCAGTTGCAGATGTATCTGGTGGTGAAAAGAAAGTCCAATGCTGCAAAGATCTATACTCCATAGGAACCTGGAATGTAAGATCCATGAATCAAGGCAAGCTAGATGTGGTCAAACAAGAGATGACAAGACTGAACATGGACATCTTAGGAATCAGTGAACTAAAATGGACAGGAATGGGTGAATTTAATTCAGATGAGCATCAGGTATACTACTGCGGGCAAGAATCCCTCAGAAGAAATGGAGTAGCCTTCATAGTCAATAAAAGAGTAGGAAAAGCAGTACTGGGATACAATCTCCAAAATGACAGAATGATCTCAGTTCGAATCCAAGGCAAACCATTCAACATCACAGTAGTCCAAGTCTATGCCCCAACCACTGCTGCTGAAGAGGCTGAAG